>NW_008240221.1:5430505-5481300 GCF_000691975.1 Corvus brachyrhynchos
ATACTCCTGAGTGATGCTGTAGCAAAGTGAAGCTGCTCCATTTCTGGTTTGAGAATCAGCACCTCAAATTGTTTTTTTATCATAAAATCCTGAAAATGCATTTAAGAACAGTTCTTAATAGGTTACTTAACATATTTTGAATAAATCACCTTAGAAACCTAGGGGGAAAAAAAGATTGAGGAAAACAAACAAAGCTGGGTAATTCATGAGCTTAAGGTAAAGTAATTTTGTGGACTTGGAAAGCTGGACCATGAGTTCTCATTCAATCTGCAAGAGATATGGAACAAATCAGAAAGCAGCAGTAAATAGTTTTACACACTTTTTCCCCGATCAGAGAGTAACTTCTTTCACTTTCATAAACAGATGCACACTCAAGTTCCAGACAAGCCCCACGAAAGCGCAGACCCTGTGCTTTCCAGTAGGTAAAGAATAATCTTCTCAGTGGCTGGATTAAAGGCAACAGCTTTAGACAAATACATAGGCAGGATAAATCTTGTTAAACTTGTCATTCACCAGTAGGGGGGCAGACACAAGGAGGGTGTTTGCTGCATAATGCTGCAGCTGGGCAAAAGCAGGCAGAGAAGGCATCTTGGATTTATGGCAGTGGGTGTAAGCCAGTAAGCAACTCTTACCCACAGGGCTGGAAGTAATACAACTCCATTCACAGATGCTGTACAAGTGTGGAATTACACACTCGGTGTCTAATGGCACCAGTTCACAACACGCTCATGAGGCAACACAGCCTGTCCTGCCCTGGCTGACAAAGTGTGGGTCCTGTCAGGGCTTTCAGAAACTTTGAGTTTCCTTGCCGGTGAAAAGACAAGATCTGAATTCCAGTACAGTCCACTGAATAACCCCAAATACTCCAGCAGTGGAGATGATGAACTGTGACTGGATTTGGCAAGAGGTAAGCTACAAGCTCACTTCAGCTTGAGAGAAAAACATTTACCGTGAGATTTACTATCGAAAGAATGAGGATGTGAGTCCAGAGACAGCAGGCTGCAGGTCTGACAGTGAGGATGTGGACAGTAGAAGATACGTATAGTTTATTTTTTCTAGACTGTCCTCAGTGAACAGAACACTAAACACAAATGCAAAACCATCCTCTCCCCACTCTATGGGCCTCCCTAACACTGGGCATTCTGTGTGAAGTGGACACAGATGTCTTTCCTTGTGCTGCTCCAATCCAGCAAGGGATGCTATTGCTTGGCCTGCTCAGGAGCTTCTGTCGCTGCCTTACACTGTACACGTGGCTGCTCCCGATCCTGGCTCTGCTCATCTGATCTACTGAAACAGGAGACAAAGGAGTGGTGGGGAGGCAGCGACACCCCCCAACTGCTGCAGATCCAGAGATGGATTTTAGTGTAGTTTGACTCTGGACAAAGTAATTCACAACTATCTGGTCCCAGTCTTATAGAACGCCTTCATTCAGTTCTTTAAATGAGGTAAAATTACTCTTCCTCCACCAAACAATCATTATCCATTTAGTGACATATGTAATAGGGGGAAAATAAAAAAAGGGAATAACAGCTGAGTCCACATGAGGAACTATTAGAAATGAAAAGCTCCACAGATGTGGAGATAACTGAAATGAGGTAGTTTCCCAGCCCTGTATTTTCCCTGATGATAAATAGTAATTACTTCCCTTCAAATTTTCTTCAGCCTGGTTTGTTCCACTCTCTTCCAAATTCTTCCATATTTGACATTCATATTTATGTATGAAACAGAACATGAAATGTTGCCTTCATCACTAATAATGGTCTAAGGACGTCTCAGTTTGGAAGGTGAGAAAGCTGAAAAAAAAGATCTTAAAATAGGATGTTATACAGTTCTCGGTTTGTACTGAATTTAATTTGCTTGATTTTGAGCCAGAGTTCTCCAGGACACTTCAGAATTCTCAACAATGACAGCTGTTGAGGTCAAACAGGTGCCTGGGAGCCACAGTGAACATCACCGTAAGAATCTGACAGATTATCACTTGTGATGGAGCCAATTGCAAGACCTTGCCAGCCTCACAGACCTGAGGTGATATGACCTGAGGTGTTTCCTGCCTAATGGCAAGAAGGACATACAGACATTTTCAAGTTAAAGATGTCAGCTATTCCATTCTACATTGGAAGTGGTTTGGGGCAACCACCTCTGTATTGCAAAAAAATCCAATCTTTGGGCTGGGGTAAAATAAGAGACTTTTTACATGATAGTTTTGATGAAATTTAACTGGGGATACCCGAAGGACAGTTTAAATAATTGCCACAATTTTGTTCATACCCTGTTTTGTTTCATCATTTAATCTTAGAACTGTCTTAAATTGTCAGAAGCCTAAACAATCTTAGAACTGTCTTAAATTGTCAGAAGCCTAAACAGCTAATTCTGCACATTATCAGATGTGGTATCACATCTGTCAAGTATCCTGGTAAATGATGCAACCTGCACCAGCCTAAAACGTGACAAGGTAAGTTAGCTAATGATGATTCTGATTCAAACTGAGTAGTAACATTGGCTCCATGCTGAAAATCAGTTCTACTTACCACCTTATTATAACTGCAAGTCATCTGTGCATACGCCTGCTCTGGGATGTACAAGATTTCTGCTTTGCAATGTGGCAGCTTTGGCCAGCAGTACCAAGACTCATACTATATGAAAATCATGAATGGAAGAACACACACCCTGTGCCTCAGTGTTGTCTCTGACATGTAGATCATGACTCTAACGAAGCACAAATTGAGCTTCTGTAAAGCATATTTTAAACACTTAATTACTGTGAAGACATTCTTTCACCTTCAAACAGCTGATTGTGTAGAGATTCCTGTATACAGACTGGTCTGACTTTCAAGAGTGTCACTTATCTTGTGAGATTTTAATTTTTTTTCCATGAAATGCACTGTCAGCACAACTTACAGTCCTCATGGACCCTCTGAGCTCGAGGGTATTTTTCTCTCTTAGCTTTGTTGGTTTTTTTAAGTTTCCACAAATGCCCACCTTCCAGTAATATAACTCCCATTGCTGTAGCTCAGAACAGCATACAGAGCATGCAGGGGAGCCTCCCTCCCACGGCTCCAGAGTGGACTGAAGGCTACACAGATCCTACCGAATCGCAGTGGCCCCCAGGAAGCAGGGGTTGTAATATGCTGGAAAACATCATGCAGACATGTGAGACCATGGGATCCACCAAGCAGATGCAAGTCCTGAAGCTGCAGCCAGACCTGCACCCAGCTGCAAGACCTGCTCCAAGAGCCTACTGGAAAATGGAACTTCTGAGGTCAAAGACAATGCAGGGCGAGCAGATATGAAACAGGGCTCAGATGGTGGGGTGCCCAGCTCCTTCAGTCTTAAAAATAATGTGGGATTTAATACCTCAGGTAGCTCCAAAAAAGTTTCTACCAGACCACTTGCTAATAAAAAGTAGCACATATCTGAGGCAATTCAGTGCCTCAAGTCTAAGCAGTTGGTGATCCAAAGGAAAAGAGGATTGGCAGTGGTATCACAAGCCTGATGTACTTATCGCTGTATAGCCATGCTTACCAAGTGGTGCAAGAGTGTCCTGGGCAAAAAACCACCCCAAACAGTAATGACAAATGACAAGAACTGGATGACCTATAAGGCCCACAGGGACAATATAAGACTATGCATAGAAGCAGAGTCTCTGAACACTGAAGGCCTAGACCTCAATATGGGGTGGTAGAACTCAAGCATCCCATGCACCTGTTTTGGCTGTGAAAGCATTTCTATGCAGCTCCTCCAACAACCAGGTAGGGGTTGCAGGGACATGAAACTACTGCACTCTCTGCCCTTTCTTTTCAGGGTGACAATGTGTCTTTCCAGATTTCTTTAAGGTTTCAGGACTACATACACTCGTTACCTGAAACTTCGTTACCTTTCATTTCGTTGACTTTCATTTTGAAAAATCACTTTAATCCTGCAGCTTCTACAAGATTATTGGAGCAAAAGCAGCTTGTGTTGGTTTAACACAGCCTGGTTTTTTGTGGGGACAGGAGAGAAGCTGCTTGAAACTTCTATGTTCGGCACAGAGCCAGTCGCTGAAGGCTCTGACGATGGGCAGGTTACTAGCCCAATTAGACTAGTAATGCCTCTGTGATGACATATTTAAGAAAGGAAGAAGCATGGGAAGCTATTTTTTTTCCTTCTCCTGAGGGGTGGTGAGGCGGCTGCTGGGGCCCATCCCAGTGGGGCCATGTGGCCAGAGCCCTCCCGAGGTCAGGACCAAGCAGCCGGGGCCCTCCCGAGGCCAGAGCCACCCATGCAGTGCCCATGAGGACCACGCGGCCGGGGCCGGCCATGTGGTGCTGGCAGGGACCACGTGGCCAGCAGCGAGAGACATGGTGAGCAATTCCCCAATGTGGAGCCCCGACGAGATCAACCTCTCAACTGCAACTTACAGACACCAACTTTCTTCCAAGTCAGAAAAAAAAGAAAAGTGAGGACACATGAGGAAAACCAACATGGCGGCACCAAGGTCAGTGAAAAAAAGGAGAGGGAGGAGGTGCTCCAAGCACCGGAGCTGAGATTCTCCTGCAAGCCGTGGCAAGGACTATAATACAACAAACTGTTTGCCTGTAATTCATGAGGTGCATGGGGGGATGCAGATACCCATGCACAGCCTGTGAAGAAGACTACTCGCGCTGGAGTGTGTGGACACTGAAAAGCTGAGGAACTTGGACAGAGAGAGATGACCCTTGCTGTTAGAGAGCCTTCGCTTCCCAGCTAGAACAGCTCATCCTTAAAAGACTAAACCCCATGAACTAAAATAGCCCACGCTAGGCAGTTGTGGGAAGACTGCTTGGCCCATGGGAGGGACTCACATTGTAGCAGGTTCAGGCAGGACTGCTGCTTGTGGAAGTTAAAACCACACTAGAAAAGTTTGCAGAGAACTATATCCCATGGGAAGGATCCCACAGCACAGCAGAAGAAACTCCTTTCCTTAAGCATGGTGAGGAAAGATTTTTAAGAAGTGAAATACTGACCAAAACCCCCATGCTTTGTTTCCTTGCGCGGACGGTGGAAAGAGGGAGGGACGGGGAAAGAAAGGTGGTCTGAAAGTTCGCTTTAGTTCTCATTACCCTTTTTACTTTTAATTCTGTTACTAATAAATCTTCTTTATACTATTTAAGTTTTGAACCTAATTTTTCATAAAGTGGTTTTTTTAATAATCCTTAACTCATGAAGTTTTCAATTCCCCCTCCTCTGCTCAGCTAGCAGAGGAAAATAAGTAGATGGTTTTTTTGTGGGTGCCTGGCACGTAACCAGCATCAAACCACGACACAGCTGCAGTCAAATCCAAGGCTTCACCCTTGCAATATCAAGTAGTAATGTGGCTTTCTTACCTTTAGAGAACAATGCTTCATGCCTACAAAGTGGCAAAGATTCCAAACCCCAATTTGCATGAATAAGACCTGGTAATTAGCATCCCTGTGCCAATAAATTGTTTTCTCTACGTCCTCACTTCTTGGAGCTATGTTTTTACAGTTACAGCTTTTCCATTCATTGCAGTAGTTTCTGAGGGAACTAGGCTGGATGTGTTTTGAGTGTTGTTCTCTGCCACATACATCTCAAGTCAGTAGACCTACTTCTCAGATGAGAATGTCTGAGTATATACACCTGTCCACTTTTTTGGCAACTCCAACAAAGAACACAAATTGTAGTTTCTGAACCACTCCACCAACATCTTTTATGAAGATCCAGAAGACTCCTTCCCACCCTCATGAGGGATGCTTCAAAGCAGCAGGCAAGCCCTATGATCCTGGGGATTTTTATAGAACCCTAAATGATTCAGAAGATCATCTTAAAAAATAAGACATAATGTTTTCAATTTAAAGTGCACTATGTGCAGAGATGATCGTTCGTAAAAAACTGTAATGCACTGAAAAGGCACCAAGCCTGTCAGAGGTCATGGAGTGTCTGCATGATGCTTTTAGCCATATGGTTTAGTTTTAGGTACTTATGTACAGAGCAGGGAAGTTGGACTCGATGTTCCTTATAGGTCTCTTCCAACTTGATATATTCTATGATTACATGAAAAAATAAATTTATGATTATTTTAACATGAATGTCAAGGCAAACTCTCCAGGAACGTGGAGGAGACTGAAATACTCCAGTTCACTGAACTGGACCTTGTACTGTTACGTTCTTCTGCCTCAAGAATAGAATAAGGAGGTGATTAAGGGTTTTTAGGAGCAATCCAGGTAAGAAGTTTGCTTTCATGTAAGTTCCCCCTTTACACAGCAGCATCCCAAATACAACCTCACAAGCACAGGACAGGTAAAGGCACTTGAGACCAAAATAGATAATCCTCTCCAAGGATGATTCTCTCAAAACTAGATGGGAAACTCATACATTGTAAGATTACAAACAGAAATGCTCAAATTTCTAATGATCACTTGACATGAGAAACTAAAAAGAAACTAAAGAGAAAAAGCACATAATTTCAGTGCCAGCTTTCCTGGCCTTGGTGCCTTCAGAGAGCCACTGATGGCCTGCAAAATCTAGGAGGTTCAGTATTTTCACGAGGCAGTAGGAGCTTTAGACACTTGCAGTGGAATTTCAGTCATGTTTTAAATTTGGCCCCTGTCACTGCCAAGATCCTTGAGCCTTTTGCATGTTCTCAAGTCCTACATCGTACTGTAATTCTATGTCATGTTTTTGGTTACAGCATCAGCTGTGCTCAGAAGCACATGAACCACCAGAGCCTTCCTCTAGTTAGAAGCAGACTGGTGCTGGATTGCTGACAGTGCTGGGAGGGGCTGCACTTTGGCAGGAACCACAAGAGGTAGGGAATTGCAGCACACAACTAGGACAGAAGTGGAAATCTCATTGCAGAAAGGTCTTTCTGACACTTGACAAGGTAACTCTGATGCGGTCTGCCTGTCCTGTGCTGGTGAGCTCTTGGACTGGGGACTAAGGAGCAACTTCCCTACAAGTGCCTTGAGCTTCTGGCTCCAAGTTTGACCCCTGATTTTTCCAGAAGATTAATCTGCAGCTTGGCTATGCTACTTGTTTATTCTTGTGAGACAAAAGGAGTTGCAATGAGAGAATTTTCTATAGATAAGTAATTCAGGCCATAAAAATGTCCTGTTTGCTTGGGACAACCCTGTAACAAAAAGAAAGTGTTAAAATATCAGTGGCTTTCAAGAAAAATATTCATTCGTTCATGAATATGCTCTCCTCTCAAAAACGTTGAAAGGTCACCACTGGACAATAAGGAAACAACACAATCTCCAGGAACTAGCATTAAAGAGTTGTTTGCATTTCACAGCAGGATAAGGGAGAAGAACAGAAGAGCAGCTCTGCCTTTTGTGTCCTGGGTACAAAGTGAGGTTCGTGCACCTCAGACCACGGGCCTTGAGGAACCTGTACTAAGTTGGCTCTGCTCTGAGGTAGAGGTCAGAGCACAGGACCCCCAGTGCTCCCCCTTAGCCTGTATTTCTCCATGACACTATCTCAGTGGAGCCTGCTGCATGTACAGCTAATGACCATTGTACAAGCATAGAATTTATAAACTGTGGCTAGCAAATACTGTAATATAGTACATTTCCTTAAATGTCAGGCTTAGCAGGGCCCCACAGATTCACAGTAAATGAGGGCAAGCCAGGGAGAGAAAGTGCAAAGGATCCAGCCCCGGCAGCGGAGGCGCTGCCAAACAGCTCCCGTGGAGTCTGCATTTCCTCCACACACAAGCTTTGCTGGGCTGCCTGTGGAGCAGCCCTTGCCTTTCCCATATCTCCTGCAGTAGCTATCTCTGTATTTAAATATTTCAATTAATTACCAGCTTCTCATTTTCAGGAACTATTTTACCTTACTCAAATAGTTTATTTAAAAATATATATATATTATTTTCTCCAACTCAGAAAAGGATAGAACTTCCCACAATGTAACATTTTTTTATATATATATATATATATAAAATATTTATGCATTCAGTGAATGGAAACAGTTTTACTGTATACATTTTTAATGTTGTACTCTATGCAAATCTGCATTATCTAAAAATATACCGTACTTCTGTAAATCAAAACAAGCAGGGAAAAACCACTGTTGCTGTGCTCTGGGTTATAATACCTAACAGAGATTATATGGAAGTTTTAGTTTTGAATTTAAGAACTCACAAACAACATTTTACTTTGTGAGTGCATAAACAGGAGACTGAATACATTCTTGCTTTGTTAAGCTGAACTGTAGTAAAGGTTACAAAATGTAAATATATTTATTAATTTTCAGTATTTCAGTGTTTCCAAGTCCACTTTTCATGATAGTGTTAAATAAAACATGGTCCTATCCTTCCAAACATTTCAACACTCTTTTAAAAACAAAAACAAACAAACAAAAATTTAAAGTGAAATGTCCTCCTTCATTGAAGTGTTAGATCATATTTTAAATTACTGAACTCCCACACAATATTTTATATATATATATATTCTAAATATATATATATATTTATATATATATAAAGAGACCAAATAGGAGACTACATTTTTTACTGTCAATATGTTTAACAATGCATACTGTAGTTGTATAAAACATGCATTTTCTGGGATAATTAGGAACACATCATGAATGAGCCCACATAAATTATATTTTTTGTACAGCTCCAAGTTAAAAAAAAGAGTCAGATTAAGTGCCTCTGAGGCCCTTTCTTCCCAGCTAACAGTTCTCAAAACACACTACTGAAATATTTATCTATGCCTACAGCTATGTGCTAGAGAACCATATTAAAACTTTAAAATACATCTACAGTATGTTTTACTTTTCTTAAAGTTTGTGACAGTCCTCAGATATTGTGTTGTGAAATGTAAAAATAGTCACAGATCCTTTTATTTTCCAGAAATTAAAAAAAAAAAAAAAACCAAAACAAAAAAACACATCTAGGAGAGTATGCAAAAACAAGGCAAAATGAAGTTTCATAGCACTTAATGAGGGTTAATATAAGTCAATAACTAGTATTGAGGTTTGTAAAAAGGGCTGAACGAGCAGTTACACGTACAAGCAAATGGTCTGGTAAATCCCATGCTCTCATTGTTTCTGTAACCAACACTTCTCCACCCTTAAAACCAGTCATATACATTCAAAATAGGCTGACACTGATATACTTACTAGGTGTAAAAATAGTGCACTATTTTTTCTGCCACAAAGCAAAATTGCATCCTAAGAGCTGGTAAACTTTCTTTTTCCTTAAATAGAAAGAATGGGCAAAAAAAACTTGAAAAAAATTTAAATTAAGGCAATTAGACAGGTACAACAGGACTGCCCATGGTGATGTAGCTGAAACTAGTATATACTTCAAACCTATACTAGCTGCTGAACACTGACATGCAGCTTCTGATAGACAAGTATGAATGATATGAACTTCAACATTATGGCTTTATACAAGTGCATAGTTGCAACTGCAATAAGTAACGGTATCTGATTAATAAGCATAAAAAAATAAAGTGGAAAGATTTTTAAAACCCTCTTGCAGTATTACAGTACAATATATATACACAGTATAATGGTCACTTCTTACAGATGCAGTCTATATCACTATGGTGGATCTTCCTCCACTTCTACTTGCAGACGTGCTGGTGGCATCTTTACAAAAGCTGAAAAGTCAGTTTCTTCCATTTCAATACTCATTCCTCTCGATCCTTTTATGAAATGTAGTGTATGTGTCTTGCCAAGAAAGCCTTTGTGGAACGGAGTTTAAAAGGTTACCTAACATATCCTTTTACTAATTACCAACCATTCCTCAATTGATCAGTCACTTGGGAGAATACAGGAAAACCCTCAGAGATTAGTAATTTATATTGCAGCAAAAATGTAAACCTCTGATATATAGCACAATCTGTCAGGAAAATATATATTTTTAATATATTTTGGGATATGTTTCAGTCTTGCTGTAATGGGAAGAAAATTATCACCTTGACTGTGTCTGCATTCACGGAAAGCAGTTAGCTGAAAAAGAAGCAGGAAGTTTGGTCAGTAAATGCAACAAATGTAAATTTGACAAAAATATACTTCTTCAAAGTCTTCATTTGAGACGGGCTCATCATCGTACTTGGGAGAAACACCTTTCCTCTGCACCCAACAGCATCATTACTTCAGTATAGCACATCCTTACACATTGTAATCCCAAATCACTTAAACCCCCTTGCAGTACATGAGGGTAAAGTACAATATGCACAGTTTAATAGTTGCTTCTAAAGGATTAATGATCTGTAAGCTTTTAATACACAAAGATGCAGTATATTTAATTAACGCAATGCTCATTACTGTGGACACTAAGCTGTTTTAACTTCTGCAGGAGCTGGTTCCTCAGTTCCCTAAGGACACACCTGAGGAGCAGCCCCAGTGCCGCTGTTGTACAGCTGAGACACATCTCACATGCTGTTTAAAACAATTCTTAGGCATTTAACATTTAGAGGGTCTTTTCTGTGTAAACATAAGATTGCATCAACGTGTGAAATGATCAGATACTGAGGTCTATAAAATAAGTAACACTATTTGCAGTACATCCAGAATTAAGCCATGGGACAAATCAGATCACTGCAACGGCCAGATCTTTCTAAAGCAGCCAAGGAAACCCCATCACAAAAGCTGCAACGCCCGTTTGTTTACATAGTTCTAAATGTGTGGTTAGGTACCAAGAAAGCACAGCACTGCAAAGGAAAGCCAAGTCAAATTCACTTCAGAACACAAGTAGAGAAGCAAACTGCAGAACTCCAGTGATTTCATGTCTGCTAGCCATAGACCAGTCAGTTTATATTAAAAGCTTAAAAATCAAAAGTGTTTGTAAATGCCAAGTCTATTTCAGCTAAACATCCAACTGCTACTATCTCTCTTTTCTCCTTCAAATATTCTCTGCTGAGGTTAGCAGTATTAGCATTAGAGATGAGCAACAACTGACAACAGCAGTTGTGGGTTTTTTTTCAGGCAGGCAGACATGAATTTTGAAAAAAAATCTAAAATTAGAAAAATAAAAACACTGACAAAGGCAAAAACTTTGTTTTAATGAAAATGACTCCTCCAAAAAGTTCAATATCATGAACAGAATCTCATTTTTCTGTTTAAAATATTAAAATGAGATCTCGTATTTTCTCTGCTTTGAGAAACAAAATCCAACATAGCATGCTGTATTCAAAGGCAAACAAATCCATTCCTCTCTATGTAGATTTACCCCTTATACTTCTTCAGAAATCAAAAACATCGTCATCATCATCATCACCATCAATATCATCAACATCATCAAATGACCAATCCCAGTCCTTAAATGCCAGATCAAGTAATCTGCAACAGGAGGGTTTGATGTTTTATGAGTGTCACACTTCTATAAAAGACTTCAAAATTCCTTTTACTACCACTAAACCTTTTTAACTGAAAGACTGTTTGAGGTAGGGTGTTTGTTCCTTTGCCTATCACAAGTATGAAGGTTCAGTTAGTGTTCATGTAAGCTAAGAATATTGCATTCATTGCAAATTCACCTCAAAAATCATTCAATTCAAAATAGACTACTTACCATATTGATTTTTTTCCCCTAAAATTTCAGTAGTAAAGACCAACATGTACATTTTATAAAATGATCTGCTTTCTGTTTTGTTGCCGTTCTTGCTGACTGATGTGGTTTTATGCTCTCCTGCTATCCCCTTCCAGACAATAATGAAAAGCTAACAATTTTTCCAATAAAATCAAGTAATTTTGAGTGCTGAAAAGAACATTGAATATGATAGCTTCATCTGAATGTAAAAACAAATACAGCAGGATTTTACTACATCCCAAATACAGGGTGATTACACTATACAGCTATTCTGTAGCTCATTATTTAAAGTTAGGCAATGCCAGAAAAGAGGATATATTGTCTTGTTGTTCAGGCCTCCCTGTCTGTGCTCCTTGTATGGTCACTACAGAACAAAGAAGGCAAGAGAGGCAAACCCTGTCAAGCAAATGAGTCATTTTACTTATCTGAGGCATTTCTTTTGGGATGGGGTGAATCATTGTCTAGAAGCACTCATCTCTTTCTGTTGTAATTGAAGAATTTTAGACAAATATCTTAAGTACTAACTTTTCAACTGCTTTAGCTACAACAAATGAAACCCAGCCCAGTCATCTCTCCAGTGAGATGAAAGCATCCTAATCAGGGTTATATGCTGAGCATAAGATGCAGGCATTGAAACCTTACCCTAACACATCAATATAAACATGTTACATTGTTTAACACAGTTAATCACATGGTTTAAACAAAATGGGTTTCAGGGAAATTTGGATTTTCAGGCTTCAAACTATTTAAACCTTTAAATGTGATATAGCCCTGAAAAGGCTCAATATTCATTTGTTACATGAACTATGGCTACAACACTTAAACAATTTATTAGGAAGTAAAATACATTAAAGTTGGCTTTTTTTCAATTTGGAATTATCCTTTTCGCACGATCCAACTGAATGGCTAAACAGAAATTATATGGTCTGTATGAAAAACTGGTCTGCCCTTTCTTAAATCCTCACTAAGAACAACAGCCATGAAAACCTTGAAGAAACAATCATTGTGTGAAATTCCTAGCAGGAACAGCATTTTTAGGACCACGCAGCTTGGAAGGGACCTCAGGAGGTTTCTAGCCCAACCTCCTGCTCAAACCAGGGTCAGCTGCAATGCCAGCCCAGGATGCTCAAGGTCTTGTCCTGTCAGGTGTTAAGAGCCCCCAGGGATGGAACCCGTCCAGCCTCACTGGCTTCCCTCTCTGCATTGGCTTTTCCTTCTACCCAGCTGGAGTGTCTCCTGGTTCAAGGGAGCCCCTTGTTTCTCACCCTCCCACCATGTAGCACTGACAAGCCTGGCTCTGTCTCGTGGATACCCTCCCCATAGGCTGGGCCAGGCTGCTCTGGGAGCCCCTGGAGATGTCTATCATCTGGGCTGAACAAGCCCAGCTCCCTCAGGCATCTGCTCTGACCATCCTGCTGGACTCTGTTTGGTCCTTCCCCAATGTCTTGCTGTCTGACTGGAATCCAGGAGTTTAAACATGGAGGCAGTGTCATGCTGCAGACTCTGGAGTAAACAGAGGGGGATAATGTCTTCCCTCAATCATCCAGCTGTGCTCCTCTTGGTGCAGTCCAAGAGCCTGCCTGGCTGCCAGGGCCCACTGCTTGTCCCCAGCTACTCAGTCCCTAGATTGAACTGGCAACTACATCTTCATTCTTAATGAAGTTCATAAGGGAAAATTAATTATTCCATATGGTAAGCCCTTGCAAAAAAGCCTCACAGAAGCAACACTGAGATATAAATTTGCCATAGCAATTACAGTAATTTATGAGTATGTGGTTTCTAATTAAAGGTGTTCAAGTCCATACAAATTTCCACTGGTTTGACAGACCTGTGTTAGTAGGGTGATAGGTGACATGACCTCATGGAACTATACTTTTCATCTGTTAGGTACCTTTGCAAGGCTAACTTAAAAACTTAAACTGAAAAATTAAATGCTTTACACACAAAAATATTCATCCTCCTCCTTTTTCCACCCATATAGAATGGCAAATACTGTGCTGCAAAAGCATTTTGTACAAAAGTTTGTGAAGATTGAAAAAAGGGTGTTGGAAGGAGAATTATTTTCAGAACACCTAAGAATAGCTATTGAGAATGAATCAGAATTTATAATATAACTTTATATGTTAACAGCAAGAAACAGAGTAACACTACTAAGTTAGACTTTAAACACTATGCAGAAGAAAAGTAATCTACTGGTCCCCCAAGTTGTCATTAATGTTTTCTCAATTCATGCTTCAATCCTATCACTGATATTTTGGTTAGTTTTGCACAAAGAAACTCTTCAATAATTGGTCCCTAAAAATTGGTCCCCTTTTTTCCTTCATGATTATAATAAAAAAAAAAATCTATTAATTTAAAATCTGTATTATGAGGTCTGATTCTCTTTAGTTAGACTTTAAACACTATGCAGAAGAAAAGTAATCTACTGGTCCCCCAAGTTGTCATTAATGTTTTCTCAATTCATGCTTCAATCCTATCACTGATATTTTGGTTAGTTTTGCACAAAGAAACTCTTCAATAATTGGTCCCTAAAAATTGGTCCCCTTTTTTCCTTCATGATTATAATAAAAAAAAAAAATCTATTAATTTAAAATCTGTATTATGAGGTCTGATTCTCTTTTGAATATGTAAATTAAATCACGAAAAATTAGACTGTATGAAGGTTAGGAAGGAAGTGAAACTAAATTATTTTAAGTTCTTTCACTATGCATTTCCACCCACTAAAATACCAGCATGTGTTTAAGATCTTACTCTTCATAGCATAAGCATGTTTTGTGGTAACAGCAGCATCACAGCAAGAGTGTGCTTCCCTGCATTCCCCACTAACTCTGGCCACTCACCCAGTCCAGAGCTCACCCAGCCAGCTGAGATACTGGTGCTATTTTGGTCACAGAAACAAGGACAGCAATCCTAGGCTTACCTCTCTGGGGAAAAATGTTAAGCCTTTGCTAAACTACAATACTGCAATGAACAAAATAAGTCAGACCAACCTTTTCACAGGCTGCCAGTACTGGGAACTGATAGAAGCAGATAGAAGCTAGCACTGCAGGTGATGAAAAAAGCAAACTGGAAAAAACCCAGAAACTCTGCACTGTGCAGTTGTATCAATGCTACCTGCAGAATGCTATCACTTCCACAGCACAGTATAGGATTCTGCTCCTTAAAAATGATCCAGTAGTAAATTAATCATTTTTGTACGGACCTTTTTTACCGAATCAGAAGAATCTGATAAGACTACCCTTTAGGAATCATGAGATATTAGCATGAGTCCTTCTACACTGAATAAGGAATTGAAACAAATTGTAGTAAAACATTAAACACAATAAATGAAATAGCAGCTCTTATGTCACCTTGGTTTGTTTGGAGGAAGCTGTCGACTTGGTCGTCTGATAGACTGGTTTGGCTGTACCTTCATGGAAGTTCTGGGAGACGATCGAGCAAAGGGGTCTGGTGCTGGAGGCTTCTTGGGTATTTTTTTCACCAGTCGGCTCACCCATTTTTGCTGTTCTTCCGTAGAATTAGCTAACAGTAGTAGATTCTTTGCCGTAGAAATATCATAGTACACTGTAATAAGAATTAAAAAATAAAAATGAATATTGTTACTATTCTAAACATGGCCCCACATCAAAAATTAGCTGTCAGATTACTATACTCTCATAGTCAGCATAGAGCAATCAGCAGAGGAGTCAAAAGCAAAATGAACCAGTAGGTTTCCTGGCTGCTGACAGTGCCTCCTCCTTGTATTTAGAGAGTAACAACTTAGTACTGTGGAAGATACACATTCACATGGAAAAAAATAGGTAACACAAAGAGGTGTGACCGAGACCAAGAAATTCTGTAACGTTGACTCACAAGGAGCAACCTTCACCGTATGTAACCCCTTCCATAGCACTGTTGTTTCCCACAGCAAAGAGCACAACACACAGTGTGAGCACCTTAAAATCACCATGCTCTACTGCATGAGGATGACAACACAAAAGGTATGTGCATACCACAGCCACGTGCCATGAACTCACAGCAGAGAGCAACCCTCATGGAGACACCCTCAGAAAGGGGCTGATGGCCATGTACTAATAAAAGACAAATCAACCTTTATGGTTTAGTTGGTGTCAGACCACTACTAGAATCCTCTGATCTCTTAGAATGCCTCGTGACTCCAGCACTATCTGCATATTCAAATACTTGCTATTTACCTTTGCAAGGTGCTATAATCTCTTCTTTTTTATCCATGTGATCTTTGTGACATTTGATATGGCAGCGGCGACATTCCAGAGCAGGAGGAGGTTTAAACATGTGCCACAGTGGCTTCATACAAGCTTCACAATTGGTTGGGAAGTGGTAAAGAGTAGGTATAAACTCATGTCCTTTGTGACAAATGTAATTTGACTTCTCTCCCATGGGCTCCACAGGAAATTCCTGTTCCTTTTTGCTCTCTCCTTCATTAGCATATAGGATCTAGAATGAAAACAAAATAATCTCAAGTACTCCTAGATGGCAAATATAAATTCAGAGTCATTATCTAAGTACAAAGATTGAAGAATTACACTAGAATCTATTTTTCAATTATTTTTTAGTAAATATTTCATTAGACAGTATTTTTGACAATGTCTGAAATACTGTGTCTGTCACACCAGAAACATTGGTTTATTGATGAATACCTGGAATATCCTAGGAATTTCCTTGGAATCCGCTCTGTACACATCAGTCTGTGTAACTGGTCGGACATGGAAGAGTTTGCTATAGGAAATTGTTTCAATAAGGACAAAAATTAATGTTACCAAAATGATAAATTTGACAGATTAAGTTAGGATACAACATACCACATTAAAACTTAAGAGGCATTAAAAATTTGTCAAATTTGTACAGATTTCTAATCACTTGGTAAAGTCCTATCTTTCAACCCTGCACATTAACTCACAAAAACCCTAAATAAAAAGAAGTCACAAGCATCCAGCAATATTTGCGAAAGCACTGAAAAGTCATGATCATGTGACTTTAATGGATGCTAGCAGCTTTCTAACACAATCCTGTCCCCATGCTCCAACCTCTGAATAGCCACATTCTGCATTTATTAAGAAAATAAATTAACTATACAACCCACCCCTAAGGCCATGTTGTAAGAGAAAATATACAAACATTGAAAATTATAGCTGCTCTGCTACAGTTTTCTTTACATGCTTTGCTCCCAAGTGTATACGAGGAAGGTCTAGCTGAGCTAGTGGGAGCCGTTCGGTTACATCAGGGCTCAGTGCAGCTCCCCGGATCAGTCTGAGCACCACACTGCTCCTCCTGCACCAGTGCCAACAGCAAACCCAACTCTTCACCACAGGGGGTACCCAAGGGTCCAGCTCTATAGTTCAGATTAAAAAAAGTCATGTCCCATGTGATGTTGTGCTCCCAGACTGGACCTCAAAAGGCCTTTGGTCACAGGTCTTTCCAACAGAGTTCACCTACAAATCGGAAGACGGAATCGCACATGGCAACACTTACTCTATATCCAATACCATATGGGGATTAGATTGTTCTTTATCTTGTTCGCTGTCATAGAACAGGATCTTCTTGCTGCTTACAATTACATACTGTTAGGAGACAAAAGGATAAAATATGTTTTAATCCAGCTCATCACAGATGTCAAATATATCACAGCAATTATCTATCACATATGTTGCAGCAATATCTTTCTACAATTCGATTAAATGGTACCTAAATGGACAACAGTAGTACTAAGTCCATGCCAAGGAATTCATTGCATAACAAATGAAGTTCTGATTACCTGATAAATCAAGTTATGTTATCAGATTAACTGATATTTAAATGTATTTAAATATCTATGAAGAAACAAAAATGAAAGTCTGGATGAAAGTAGGATATAAGCTCTTCCTTTCTATTTTACTGATTTAATTTTCACTTGGACTGGTAGAGAGAGTAACTGTCATCCTCTGCCTGTTTCATGTGTGCAGGTCACAACTAATAGGGATCATACTTAAAAAGATCACTATTATACTTACCAGAATAGCTAGCAGTGTTCATTAAGAAGCTAATTACCTAGAAGATGTCCTACTTCCAGAATTTTGCCTAGAATTAACTGTATGACTCAGCAGTAAGGAAACTGGTATGAAAATGTGTATGTTACATTTTGGACAAAGACTCATCAAAGAGGCTACTGAGAAGCGGTAAACAAATGAAGGTTGCACAAGGCAGGAGGAGTAGTTTTTAGTCTTATCTCCTAAATAAAGAAATTGTCAAGAGCACCTGTTTCCACACTCTGCCTAATTCCAGCTATGTAATGCTGCTGGAAATACTTATGGCATGTATAAACATTTGAAGATCATGAATGAGTGTTCTCACCTCTGGCTAAACAAAGAGGTGTTTTGAACTATTGCAATTGTCTTAAGCTGCTCTTCTAGATGTAGCTATACCAGCTAACATATTTTATCCATTTAGGTAATGAGAGAACACGTATCAAAGAAAAACTGAAGTGTTGGAAACCTACAGTAAGTTTAAAATTGAGACTATCCATGAAACAAGATCATAAATCTGGTTTTCTTACCTTTTTAACCCATCCAAATTTTTTGGTGTTATTTCTAACGGGCATTGATAGCCAGCCTTCCAATCTTGATTCTGAAAAAGAGGTATGTATTAAAGAACAGACAAAACATTATTTTTGAGACTACTGTGCATTTTAAAAGTTACTGAAGATCAATAATAAAGCAAGAGAGCAAACATAAGAGGATGAACTATTTAACAGTACAGGGTCTTGCGAAGTTTATCACGGTAAATGTTCAGGAATACATTAAATAATGTGCCCCTGAATACAGCCAATAACCAGCAATGCAATCAAAAAAAGTAGTAGGCACGAGGAGGAAGGGGAAGAACAAACTTGCAATTATAGCACACACATTCCCTTTAGTAACTTTTTCAAGTCTTAAAAGCCTTATGTCTATCGACATTTACCTTTTACAACAGCACCTAAAGATATTAGCACAGACCACACAACATCTGATCCGAGACCAAATAAAAAGGCAAATTACCACCACAAATAACCTATATACCCTATATGCTGGGGAAAAAGTCGGTTTAGTATTCTAATTCATACTTTTTGGTCTGTAAATTTTTCTTTTCCTAATTCTGCCTGTATCACCTAGGCTTTCTAATCCAAAAATAAGTAATTTTTGGCTAATCCTTATGCCTTGCCCGAGTTCAACAGCCCTTTCATACACTTGCAGTATTTTATATTACAGTGGCACATTTGTCAGATTTGATTTATCAAGAGTATTAAGAGCTCAGCTGTTGCTTGACATACACATTTCAGTAGTCACCAGAAGCTCAACAGGATCACGCTTTCCCAGTGCTTGGTAATACACAGGATCACATACCCTTTGACCCTATATTTATAGCTGCACTTAACACAAGCATTTCTTCCCCCTATGCTTTATTAAGAGGAACTACTCAATTGAAATAATATTTTTCTAGTGAGTTTCCTACCCTAGCAGATAACCTCTACTACTGCTGAGGAACCTCCAAGTCAAAAATACTGAAGTGTTAAGCATTAACAAACACAAAACCATGGAACAAGCAGAAACATATTCCAAAATTACAAAAACTATTTTCCTTCTCATCAGAGAGCATTTGCAGGTTCCTGCCCATGTTTAACATAGTGTAACAAAAAATTACTAGATATTCATAGAATTCTTTTTGCGTCTAGAGAGACTTAAACCAAGATACACAGATACACACTGTCCTCAATGTTTATTGCCCTACCAGCAGTGCTGCTGATGACCTATTTCAATACACATATCAAGTACATGAAGCAGTTCAGTAACGTGTTTTGCCTCATACTTGCCACCTTATATTGTTTCTTTCAACTACACACCTCATAGAAAGTGTAGCAAGCGTAATGCTGATGCAAAAATATGTTCTACCCCATATCCAGGAAGCACATGTAGGGCAAAAAAATATGCATGTTTCTCCTATTTCCTAAAATATTATGTTTTTCCTATTTTTCTCTGTAATCCAATACTATTGCATGAAATTGGACAAAATGAGACCTTTCTGATTATACTTCACTTCTGGTGTCCATTCAATACTAACAGATCAGAAAAAGGGCAGAATATTCCAAATTTCTCACAATATATGCTTATAAACACTAAGAGGGAAATAATAACAGAAGACACCATCCTACCTCAAATCTTTTGTAATTATGTCAGCAAAAGTCCCAGCTTAGCTATGATTTTTACTTTAGAACAAAGCAAATGCATGCACATACCACAACAGCAGCTAACAAGGAAAAAACATATATGTACATAGCTTTTCTTTTATTAGAAGCTTCAAAGCAAAAACCAGAGACTGAGGAAAATAGAAGAAATGCCTTATTCTTTACTCTAGTTTGATGAAGTAATGTCAAAATCCCAAAAGAGGTTCTACCTTCAGTGGCAAGGTATTCACACTTTAAAGGAAACTCAAGTGAAATACAGAAATTTGAATGCAACTAAAAACCCACCTCAAACATTAACACTAAACAGAAGCCATGTTAAAAGGGTGTATGTGTAGTCATATAATATGAATATAGAATTAGGAAAACAACTCTGTTTTACCAGGGCGTTATCACTCATAATATACTTTTAAGACAAAAAATGTAATACTCAGGAGACTGAACTTCTACCAAAAAATAATGTATATTTAGATGTGAGAAGTTAGATGTTTCACTTAAACACAAAGATTTGAATTTTTGGTATCCAGTACCTTAGGGTCATACAGAGAGCTGCAGATACTGTGTAGAAGCTACCTTGAAAACAGGCCATAAGGCTCATTTACTCAATGCTTCATTAAAAATAGTGGGTTTATAACTGTCAGCAAGCATTTGCAAACATTTAGAGAAACCAGATCAGTTACTTGTTCATGCGAACTTTCTCATGTTTTTGATGGCAATGTCTACTGCCACTGCAGCATGTTAGCTGCCAGATTTGGTTTGTTTCTCTAATTATGTATTAATAATGTTAGTTTTGAAACAGAGAAAAGGACACAATAAGAACAAAACCAAACAGTTCTCAGGGATGTCACCTGTGCTATCAACTTCTGTAGGGCTGTGGGAACAAGACAAAGGTTCTTCCTCTGAGTCAGAATCGGAATCAAGAAGCATGCGAGAACTGGAAGGCTTAGTGGCAATACTGACAGAGGTAGAAGAGTGCTGATAGGTAAAGGACATGGATTCCATGTGGGATTGAGTGATATGGACTAAACACAAAGCATAAAGGAGGAAAAGTAGAAAAGCAGTCAAAATAGAATCTCTAAGAAGAGAGTATTAGTTTTACATTTCATCACATACCCACAGTAATTGCAAAGTAACCACCAAAATAAAGTGAACATACTTAGTTCTAATGGAGCACAACAGAATTTAAAAAAAAATCTTTAAATAAATGTAAGGTGAAGTATTACAACAGATTTAGTTAGCAGGGGGACAAGTGATAGCTATCAAAGGATTGGTAAGACAGTAGAAATAGATGAAAAGTCACAGAATCATCAGATCATCAATACTAGTATAAACCCAGTTAATGCAGAAATATTAATAAAGTTAACATACCAGGGAATCCATCATCTGCCTCAGCCTCTCCAGGTCCACTGCCTATGCTACTGTTGTCCAGCCCAATGTGCAGTGACTGCAGCTGGGAACGAAGCTGTTCAATGTCACTGTCTTTGCTGTCCAGAGTCATCTGCAGTTCAATCCGTATCTGACTCTCTTCAGCTATTTGCTGCAGGGATAAATGGCAAGATTTCCTATCACAATATTTGGTTACTTGGAGAAAATATAAGTAGAAAATTATGCAGAATTTGTAGCCAATCTCAATATATATTCTGTGTACTTCTTTTGGATGGGGAAATTCAGGAATAGAGAATGGATATGCTACCTTAAAGTCTGTATCAAGACTATGATTTTACAGACAATACTGCAATTTTTTTATTTGAAAAAGGATCTTACTGCCTGCATTTCATTTATTTCCTTCTGATATTTGATCATCATCTGGGTTAACTTTTCTCGTTCAGACTTCAGTTCCATATGCAGCTTCCTATTTTCCTTTTCCTTCCGCCGTACATCAGTGTCAGCTCCACGTTTGACTGGACCCTTCCGATTCATGATTTCAGCCAATTTATTCACAGCCTTCCCATGGGAAAGAAAAAGGTGACAAAAACCACACTAATAAATGCAAAGAATTATGCCGTGAAGAAATAGTCTTCTCTCCTGTCTATAAGTAGGCACTTTTAACTATAAACTAAGACCTCTGCCATCCAGTACCACAAGGCTGTTTTAATTCAATGTATTACACAAAATACAAAAGAAGGTAATGATGCCATTTTTACTTGAAGCAAGCATTAGCTGTGTGAGCACTTTCACTCATTTAAATATACTCTTCCATTTTCACTACCTAGACCTAAAATGTATCTTTGTATTAAAATGCCACTTGTTCTAAAAAACAATCTGGATTAAAATCAGAAATGTACCTCTTTCTAGAACTTATAGAGGAATATAAATCAAGACTGAAACCAGTAACATATCAAATCATTTGACAGAAATGAAGACTTTTGCTGGTGGAATACTATTAAGGCAGTAAATATTACCGTATCCTGCAGCCATAGGGAGGAGGAGAGAAATCCAACAGGCAGGAATTGTGGAGCAAGATTGACTTATTTAATTATTTTACAAACTCTTTTATAGACTGTTTCTTCATAGTCTAATTGGACAAAGGATCAGCCACCCCCTGGGTGGATTGGCTAAAATCCTAAAACATCCATTGTCAAAATATTTTTCTACTGTACCATAAATATAGTTCTACAAGGTCGCAGGTGTTCATAGTTTATAGAACTTCTGCTAATCTCCTTGTGAGAGAGAAAAGTATCCCATGGGCTTAGAAAGCAGCAGGAAAATTCCTTGCTAACAGCATTTTTGTATCCACAGAATACATCTGGATTAGCAGTCCCTCTATTACAAATCATAAGGATCCAGTTTCACTACACTGAAAGTCTACTTAGTAGAAGAAAGAAAAAACCCAATATATTTTCTTTCAGAGCAGAAACAAATAAAGCATTACTAGTACATATCAACAGTTTACTATGGAAAGTTTTTAATTAAAAATTATTTGATTCATGAACACTATCTTTACATTCATTTAAATTTATTTGCTTACCTGGGTTTTTAATGTTCTTTCATTCAACAACTGTTTCTCGAATTGTGCTTTAATATTTCCTACATTTGCTTCTTCTTCTTTTAGCTTTGTAATTTCTGCAGCAAGGTAATTAAAAAAAAAAATCTATGAAAACTCATTACAAAAGAATACAGTAGTACTGAAGAACAAACCTGGTTTCAATTTAGATCACATTTGGTTCTGACAATACATACGTTCTTGTGCTTCCTTCAGTTTATTGTTTAGCTCTTCTTTCTCATTAGCAAGGTTAGCCACATCACTAGTTAGTGTCCTATTTGCTTCCTCCAACTAGAAAAAAAAAAAAGGACATGTTACATGTTCCCACGTAACAAAACTCATTTGGCATATGAAGCATTACAGGACAGAAGGAAATGCTGCAGAGTGGAACCAAGATAAGGATAAGAGCACTTGCTGTAAGAGGGGTAGGGGCACAGAAGAAAGAATGGTCAGAGAAATGCATGGAAGAAACATGGTAAGAGGTTTTTGAATTTCAATCATAAGAAATAAATATTTTTAAAATGTTACATATACTTGTATATCTCTAAAGCTGCTAAATAGCAATGGATAGTTCAAGCTCTCCAACCTCTACCAAAACATCATGTAACTCACCGAGGCTATGGTGGCATCTTTCTCAGTAAGTTCCTGTTTATGCCTCGCCATCATCTCTTTAATCTCCAGCTCTTTCATAATCTTTTCTTTTTCCAAATCAGAGTACTGTTCTTCAGCAATGGAACGGGCAAGTTGTTCTGAATCTGCTTTTGTCAAAGTAATCTCTAGCTGAGCAGCCAAGGAATCTCTGCAAATTATTGACATATACTTTTAACTTTAAAATGGGTAGGTTAGGAAGGCAGGGGAAAGAAGACTACAAAAAGCAATCCTGATCTTTTATGTATTAGTAGTCCAACTAGCAAAACCTACCTCTCATCCTGTAACTCTTGTATCTTTTGCTGCATTTCTTTACAAATTTTGGTCTTTTCCTCACATTCTTCTTTAAGTTCTCGAACTTGCGTCTTATACAGAGTCTAGAATTTAAAGTTGGAAAGAAAATTACATGATTTCTATATTCTTGAAGGTCCACAAGAATTATACAAGTTGACATGGTATGCAGTTCCTTAATCACACTTACTATGAGTGTAAGTGTGCAATGCCTTCTCTAAACTTATCTAAATGTCATCATCATTCACAAATGTGTTTTGGTTATTTTACTTTGTTGTTGTTCCTTTTTTAACTCGTATATTTGTGAATAGGTAGATGTACGATACACATTTTTTATGTTTGTATACTCTAAAGATACTCTAAATGACAAGATAAATCACTATTTCGTACAAAATCAGAAGTATCAGAAGCAGGGAAAAGAATTAATTTATTTTTCTCTACTATTTTAAATCGTTGTCTGATGTAATTAGGCATGTGGAGTTTAGATTCTAATAATACAAATCCACGAAACCAACATGACAGTTAAAGAACAAAAAGAAATAGAGGAATAAGGGAAAAACCAATTAGAAAATAATTTGAAGTTCAAAATTTCATCGAATTAATACAAATCTAGAACTCTGAAGAAAATGGAAGAAACATTATATTGCTCTGTCCACTCAAATGGCTGACTACAGGTCAAGTGACAAACAACTCAAAGTGTACTTACTGCAGGGATTTCAAGACAGATTGTCTCTGGCCCATCTACAGCAGTCAACTGACCTCAATTCTCCCTTTCTCTCCTTTAATGTGCGTAATGTTTTCATCTATAAAACTTTAGCGAGGCCTTTTCCTCACTGACCTATATCGATAAGAAAATCTTAATTTTCTGTTAATACTGAAACAAGCCTTTTGGCATCTCCTGCAGTGCGACTGGCTGTGCACTGTTAATTAAAATTAACCTCCACATACCAGTGATGATTTTTAAGTACAATACCTATTTATTCTGGTGCACCTTACCATAATGAATCAAAAACTCCCAAGAGATCACTACCAAGTTCGGTTGTAATGCAAAATTTCCTTCTGAGCCGTAAGTGTACGTGTTTTGTCACACTACGTGAGAATACAACTCTTCTCTACCATACAGCATGGAAGAGATGCTGAATGCAAAAGGCCTGAAACCAGCAGAAAATTATTCACACTGTGGAAAAATGAGCTGCTTGACTCCCTCCCTCTGAACTCCCCACAAAGCTGGGACATTTCTCAACATGAGCTCTTTCAAACTGCTCAGTAATCAAGACCAAGGCTGCAGACAACACTGAAGAGAGGCACGAGAAACAAGTAGGTTTGGGTTAGAGATGTGAAACATCTGATGGCTGAGGGGGAAGAAGAAAATCCAACACTCAGTAAACAGATTGATATAAAAATAAAGCAGCATAAAACATACTGAGAAATATTGTTCGGCTTCGAGCTGGTCTTGAAGCTCTTTCATTTGCCCATCTGCATCTTGACGTTCCCTGGAAAGGAAGAACATGCTTAAGAGATATGAAGATATTCTAAAGCAGTAAACAAAAAAGCATTCATACTCTTGAGATCTCCAATGATTTCCTGTCCTAAGTAACATCAGCTATTAAATCTGAAGCTTCCTCTGGGTACCAGCTCTCTTTTTCACTTGGACAGCTGAGAATACTGCACTAATAATACTGTTAACACACCAACTACAACAGTGTCACGAAGTTTAACCCGTAAGAGACACTGATAAAGTAATCAGCCACCAACAGAATCTTATTTCCATGTAAAATGTCACTGATCTGACTGGTTGTTTTGGGTCTGTCGTTTGCTAGAGCACAGTCTGTGAATGACTGTATTCCTTGACACACGTATTTTCTTGAATTCATTTGTTATTAAAACAAAGTCAATTCCATAACAACAGAAATGTAGCAGAAAAGACTTCTGCCAGTGTTCCACATTATGGCCACCTTCTACATGACTAAGTGCATCTTGCTGACAGAAAAGACAAAGCACAGGGAGATAAAATATTAGAAGTCATAAAGGCACTAGGACTGAGATTCATCTGATATGTGTGGAAATCTCATCTTTTCATTCACATGAAAGCACTTTATGTAAAAAAAAAAAAAATTATTTATTTCCTTACTTACTATCAGGTGCAAATACTACTTTTAAGACCTTGAAGAACTGCTGACACTTCTATCAGAAGGTCCTACAGATGTGTTTAAAGATCTAGATAGTAGTACTAGATATTTCCAATGGTTATGCTTTGTAGCTCTGCAGTAGTAATAATTTCCAACTCTGATAAGCTCTCCTAGTCTAAAAATTCCAGTAACTTTCCTCTTCACTGAGGTCCTACATCATTAAAAAAAAGTACCTAGACCTTCAGTTAATTAAGTGTTTCTCTAAAGTCTTCAGACTCATATTTAAGCTGTGTGTTTTAAGATTTTCAGGATAACAAACATCTTTTAATACAAACCTATACATTGCTGAATCACTAGGGCAAGTCTCAGTTAGAGTCACTGTAAATTGTTCCAAAGAACAATTAAGTTTTGCACTGTAGAACAGCATATTCTTTGCAGCAATTTTTTAAAATTAATTTTGCTCCCAACCTTTGTTCCAAAAATATTTCAAAAATCAGTAACATGAGTAAAGCATATAGAGCAGCTTGCATACTTGCGGAGTTCATTGTTTTGTTTTTCCAGGCTTAATTTGATTTCCTGAAGGTGGTTATTCTCCTGTTTTAACTGCTTCTCTGACATTTTCAAGGTGTTGACCTGCTGCGTTTGCATCTTGAGGTCATTTTGAGTGAGACAGCGCTTTTGTGTTTCTTGCTCTATTTTTAATGTCAAGTTTTTTACCTGAAAAAGAAACAGACACCTGTGAATTTTACAGATCTACACAGGAAAGCAAGATTTAAACAGTCTCTAATTGACTTCCTTTACATCTTTTGGTAAATCAAAGGTGCTTCCTGAATAAAGGCAGTAGCCCACATTAAATTACCTAGTTTTTCCACGTCAATCTCACAGGATTTACCTTACTACAGAAGAAAAACCTTTTAAGATGAATAATGCTGAAATATTTCAGGAAAATAGCACCACATTCCATGAAGTAGATTTTTTAAAGTTCCAGAGACAGAGAAGGAAAACTTTGTTGCCATTTTCATTCACAAATATTTCTAAGTACCATAACAGGAAAAATATTAGGACATTGAAAACAAGATTTGACTTAAGACTCCTTCTGTCAATGTTCCTTACATCTTCACTTAGTATATCCTTTTGCCGAAGGAGCTCATTTATTTTCTGTTGCGATTGTTTGAGATCACAGTCCAACATGGAGCGCTGCTTTTCAGCTTCCAACAACCGATTTTCTACTTTCTGCTTTAAAGCTCTCTCTTCCAAAAGTTTCTTCTCCATTTCTGTGAAGTAAAAGATATAAGGCATCAGTGAAGTGTAAAACGGCAGATTTTGGAGGCCGAAGGGAAGAGGATGTCTGCTCTGTACTAACAATAAGCCAGATGTTTCTCCTTTTAAAACTGAAAAGAAAGACTACTTGAAAGTGATTAATTAAAATTTTCACAGTAAACACACACACACAGGATGATTTTGCAAGCATTTCTGACAGAGCTATTTCCTACTTTTGAGTTTCTAGATAACTTCCAGTTTATCTGCAACACCTCTGAGATGAACAAAAAGGGTGGAATTTTAAAAATAAAACATTTAAATCTACTGTGCTCTGCGATACTATAAAATCAAAAAGCTGAAGCTGTTTGGAAACCTGATATGCCAAGTCACTCAGCCATTACTACTGAATCATTTTTGCTTAACAAGACCTGCACGCTCAAAATTTTTGTGAATGCTCTGCAATTGGATGGACAGGATCTGTAGGTAGCTTTTTAATTAGCTGCAATAAACATAAGCCATTTAATTCAAAAGTAAGAGCCATCTTCTGGAATTTTTTGGTGATTATCCCTCTCTTCATGGTATTTCAGTTGTCATGAGATGTACCAGAATATGCACAGTGAAAGATTTTATTATCTACTTCGTGTAATTCACGCCTAAGTCCAACTGTGATGTCAAATACATACCTTTCATGGCTTCAGATTTTGCTTCCTCTATAGACTCATAGATCTTGTTTTTGTCTGCTAATCGTGCTTTTGTGGCTTTATGTTCAGCTTCTTCTTGTTCAAGGTTCTGCTGCATAACTTTAAATTTATATGTCATATCTATTTCCATGTTGCTCTTTTCCTGTTAAAGAAAAAATAAACTTGAAATAAAATATTAAATATATCAGGTTAGTGGCAGAATTTTGAACAACAGCAACATGCTTCTTGGAAGGATCCACAGAGTAGAAGAAAGTGTTCAGGCTAACGAACTAACTGACAACTCATTTCTACAACTGTTTTTTTGTGAATGCCAAAGCACTCTAAAAATGTACGGTGACATCCCCAGTTACAAACAATTACAGAATTACTGCCTTAACAACCAACATTATGTAATAAGAGCAGCTCAAAGATTAAGTTTATTGAAGAAATTTTTCAAGACTTTTGTTTCAGTAACAAATTTGTTAAAAAAATCCTATTAGCAGAGGCTCTTTTATTTTTAGCAATAATGAGAGTCTAAAGAACTCCACACATGAAATGAAATGTTGCTACTGTGCTGTTAAGCTACACACCAGAGTACATTATTAGGTACTTATGTACTTTAGAAATACAATGTATCATGATTTTGTGGGAAATTAGGTCTTTTTTCCCCCACTTCTCAAATTGAAAAAAAACCAAAAAAAGCAGAAAATAAGGTTTACTTTTTGTATAGGTTTGGTCTCAATGTCTCAAGTAATAAAAGCACAAATTCAAAAATTTCGTAAGAATGTAATACCAATGTTCATTTAACACTGCTGTTACCTTTTCTAAATCTGTGAGCTTTTCCTGCAATTGTCTCTTCTCCATTTCCAGTTTGGCTAAAGCACTCTTTCCATTTTTCACTTCTTCTTCAAGGCTAGATATTCGACCTAAAAGTTATCAAAACATCAGTGAGGCTGGCCAGTGTGTGAAAACAAGACTGTACTTTAGCTATTTAGAGATAACATTTTTGAAATGCAACAGCTTCTAATTCTGACTATTAAGAACTTCTCCTTTGGGGTGATTTTAAAAGTTATCAATAATGTTTTATAGATGTTATCACACATCTTCGTAACATTTTATAAAACAATTTCGTAACATTTTATAAAACAGCACATTTATCTAGTCACAGTCTGAAACTCAAATGACACCACCCAAACCAGAAACAAGAAGCAGTCTTAATTTCAAAAGATTTGCAGGAATACCTTGTAAATCACTGATAATCTCTGATCCATGACTTCGATCTCTCCTTTCTGATTCTAGAGCTGACTGAAGATTGAGATACTCCTTCTCCAGTTTGAGTTTTGCATTCTCTAGCAGGCAGTTCTTATCTTGTAGTTCTCTATTATTAATTTCCAGCTGCTGGATTTGCTTTGTGCTTTCTGTCTGGTTCTTCCTTAACCTGGCTGCAGTATCAGACTCTGACCGCAGCAAGGAATTGGCTTCATCCAACTAAGATTGATTAAAACATATTTCAGAAACAATTACAATATAAAACCCACTATTTCTACTACAGAATACTAGGTTTTATGGATTAAAGAAATATGAAGGAGTATATTTTAAGATTACTTTTGAACACCAAAACCTGTTGAGAAAGAACAGCTTTTAAAATGCAATTACACATTTCAAATCCCTCCACTGTTACCAAAATCAGTACTTCAAACAGTGATTATTTTAAAAGAAAAAAATATAAAGTTGGCATACTTGTCTTTGTAGTTGATTGATTTTTTCATTGGATATTTGAGAGTTCTGATTCCTCTTTTTTAAATCTTCAAGTTGATCTTTCAAACTATTAACTGCAACAAAAACAATTCAACATTGTTAATCACTGTCACGAAAACGCTTCAACTGGAACTATAATTCATTTATTTTAAGTATTAAAAACCCACATCAAAATGGAACCTTCAAGCATGGTTCAACATACCCTCATTTTCCAAATTGCGTTTCTTATCTGCTTCATGTTCTGCTTTTCTCTGGTATTCTGTATTCTTATGCTGAAGAAGAGCCTTCTCTCTCTCTAACTGCCTGACTGCAGACTCTACATTCTTCCTTGAAGTTATCTGGATACATTTAAAAAAATACACCACTAATTACACACACACGAGTGGTATTCTTACACGGTAAAACACAGCTCATGCACTCAGTGTAGTCTGTAATGGAGGAAGCCAGTCTATCTGCCTGCTGCAAACACAATGTATCAGAACACGTGGTCAAATCCAGTCCAGGATGTCTATGGCTAGGAGCTTTGCAATTTAAATACTGTTTGATCATCTGGATTTGACAAACCTGGTAGACCTGCCTAAGCAGTCACTCTGGGAGCACAGAAACATACATGTATGGTAAGGTCTTGACATACACCTGCATGAGCAATACATTAAGTGGTACACAGCCACATCCAAATTTGTAGAAGCAGTAAAGTGCAAAGCTGGGCAAGAAATAGGGTCCTTTTACTAATACTAAACAATGCAAAGCATGGCCTTCCTCCTCTGGAAACACTGCTCTCACACCTCCAATTTTTAAAATCTATATGGGATATTTGTATCATGCTGTCTGCCAACTTAGGAATATGGTAAAAACAAGTTCTGGAAAGAAATGTGCAGTTACAGTACAGAAATCATAATGAAAATATTTTAGCAGTGACAACAAGGTCATGCTTACGAATACCAAGGAATCAACTGGTGTTATTTTCTACAAAATATACAGCTCCTCAAAAGCAATTTCCTGTTATCGAAAGAAAAAAGCCATGCACAAGTGTTTAAAGTTCTAATTCCAGTAAGAAATCTATGGCCTTACCTCTTCATCGAGCTCTTTTGCTATCTTCTCTAAACGAACACTTGTAGACCTGAACAAATTTGAAAAGTAACTTTAAACCCTGCTGATAATATAGAAATTAGAATATTTGGATGCGTCTCACTAATTTTATGTAAGGTACTTTTGTCTCATTAACTTTATGCAAGATATTCTATTTTCAGCAATAGCATGAAACCTCAAGGACTGGAGAAATCACTGAAATAACAGTGAGAATTCTTATAGGGAGTTAAAGCAAAAAAAAACCTCAACAAACCCCAATAAAACCACCCCAGTAGTCACAGGAGTAGCAAGAACTAAGCCAGCAACTTACAGTGAGTGAGGTCTGCTTGCAGGGTTGGGAATCCCCGAAGTGGATTAAAAGGCTTTTATAAGTATTCAAAACCAAAAGGTCTAATAAAACTTCTTTATAAACATACCAAACATGTTGAAACATTCTCACCTGTACTTCTGTTCTAGTTCATCTTTGGCTTGCAATTCATTACTGAGCTGTTCTTCTAGCTTGCTTAGTTTTTTCTGAAACTGTGTAAAATATCAAAAAAGCATGGCCCACATATAAAAATGTTTTCACAGAAAACAAATGTAATTCAATTAAATAACAAAACAAGGGAAAGCGAGGAAAATTAATTCCATCTTCCAGTATATTATTTTAAAACCATCGCTAGAAGGTTACATCTTTACAAGGTATTAATTCTGATGATTTTAAGTATATGGATTTATAGCAACAAAATTTGTTGCATGATGAGTCGAATTGAACACAATTATGTGCCACAGATTGTGAGTCATTAAATTTATATGGGCAAAAAACATTGTTACCGGCCCTTTGCTGTGCTCTGCAGCCAGAGACTTTCCACTGCAGCAGATGTTTTTGGATAGCATTTTCTAAATGAAATGAAAAAATAAAAAAGGGGTGTACATGACCAAATTGGACAACATTCAGGTAATATGACTAAACATGTTCAGTGACCTCACATAAAGAAGAATTTCTTCATCTTACATCTTGGAAGCTAATGAACACTTTTCAGGTTTGGAAATGCTTTGTTTTGCTTACTAAAATATTTTTTTAAAAATTTGTGAGTCCAGGACCCAAATATTCATTAAATAAATTATAAATAATAAATTTTTTATTCATCTCATGACTTCAGGCTTTCAAATGCATTTATTTTCCTCCCTTCCTCCTCTTCCTCTACCCCCAAACACGAAATGTAAAAATGTGGTTTTGTAAAATGCTTTATAATTGTTAAAATTAGAAAATATCCAGAACAGGGACACTGAAAAGGACATCAAAACCAGAGATTCATTGCTTGAGAAAATACAAACTAAATAAGATGTCAGAAGTGAAATGCAAGATTTTACCATCTGCATTTACTATCACAACATAAAGCAAACATCATGAATGTGACCATATGTATTTTAAACAGCAGTACCATTTCTCTTTAAAAGGTGAAGTCTAAAACCATTCATCTATTCATCAATGACAGGAAGGAAGTGGACTCTAATAAACATTTGCATTTAAATTTATCTGATCAATACATAATGCATTTCCTTTACATATTTTTTAAACTTTGAAAAGGAATTGTAAGTTTTAAGAAATGTTAACAATATACTATCTACACTTGAATAATACAAATGTTTAAGCAACATAATGAAGTAAGTATATGAAAAAACCATAGCTTTCCTATAATGCAAATTTAAATTCATTTGTCAATCTTCAAAAGCTGGATAAACATGCTTCATATGCTCCAACTGGAGTATGAGTTAAACATTCCTTTATCCCTGAAGGTGACAATTTACTTTTTCAAATTCTGAATAAATCAGTCATGAATCATTAATGTAAGTGTGGGACCTTCCCAAGAGTAATGCTGTCTGTAGCAAACAGTCTCACACATTGGCTTTCCAAAGAAATTCTGGTTGCAAAAAGAATTTGAGAAAAATCAGTATTCATTTACCTTCATACTGTAGCACCTTAACACTGACTACATCTGCTTCAAAATACAACTGGTTTACTGCTAACAATTTGGTGAACATTTAAGATACTTCACATCCACATAAAATTATGTAGGAATTTTTTTATTCCTTTCATAATTCAGATACTATACATACCTCTTTGCTGTCCTGTAAATAGAAAATATCATTTTTATTGAGGATCATTAAAAAGACAAAAAGCCCCTGACAAAACTGCTTAAAAACTTATTTTACACTTCATCTTTTCTTAACAGACTTCACAGAATTAGTTAATCATACCATTAATACTAAGGAAAAAAGGCACTAACCTCATTTTTACTAGATTGCACAGATTCATTTTCTCTGCAAGACTGAGAGGAGTCACTTAGCAACCTGTCAAAAACAAAAACAAATCCCTCCAGCTCTTACTCAAGTTTTCAACAACTCTGGCAACTTTGCCATTTTAATCAATTCTCTCAAGTCTCAATTTGTCCTATGCTGCTCTCAAAATGGAGCTTGTTTTATTTTGGTGTTAGTGCATCTTTCTGATTTTAATCTTTTCTTAACAGAATGTTTATAAAACTACAGCTGCTTGTAATTTTTTAATTAATATAATTATTTAATTATTCAAAATGAATTCTAGAAAGTTATTGTGCTGTGTAAACTTCTAAAGTAACTAATAAAAACCATTTTAGAAAAAAAATTATGAATCTATCAGAATTTTAACCTTAATTGATTTTTTTAAGATATTGTATGATTTTGTGCATATAAAAATACACTGTTTAATCAGAGTTATCGAAATAACTGAAATAGTAATTAATTATTTTACTCAAAGTTTGCATTTTGTATCTTCACAACTGGATATAAATTAATAGAATGTAAGGAATAAATTATGTATTTTGAGTGAAAAAAATGAAAGAATAGAAGAGAAATGTGCAGGTATGTTTTTAAAAATGCATCTCAAAGTATCGCATACAAATTGTCTCTGTAGTAGGTAAATCCTATGAAAGGCAGCTGGTTTCCCACGAAGGCTTTGGGGATTGGAAAGGTTTCCACGTCTCCCTTGTCGTCCTCAATGTCATCAAAGTTACTGCTATCTATATCACTGCTAAGCTCAGGAACAACGGGAGCAGCAGCTATAAAAAGGGGAAAAAAGATGCATTTCACTCCAAGATTCAGTCTTGCTATATACTTGCTATATACTGGTATCTCTCTAGTATTAAAAGACTGTAATTTTAAGTTGTCCTTAAATAACTTGGAGTAAAATATATATTAACCAGACAGCAGATCTGGACATACTACTGTGAACAATTTTTTCTAGACCAATCTATTTTTGTATTAGTTGCCTAATGCATAGACCATCCATTATGCAAGACATATTTGCTCAGGTAATCACACTTGAGAATAGAACTTTAAATACAACCATCATTTTAAAAAATCTTAGTAAATATATAACTTTAGAAGTTATGACAAACTTAAGAGCTGAACTGACATACTTTCCTTTTTTACCTAAAGCTATCACGTTTTCAATACCTTACATGAAAAGCAATAAAACTGACAAGACCACTGTCAAACTACTGCCTTAACTACCTGTAGATTAAAAGAAAAATGAAACAAAACAAAAGAACCCACTTCAAAAGAACAAAAGACCAGAGAAACAAAACCTAACGTGCATTCCTTTTAGTTAAAATTCTGAAACACCCAATTCCATTGTTGAAAATGGAAAGGTATACGTTAAAAACATGATAAAGGTGAGGTAATTCCAGTAGGAAAAATGTGTATTTACTAACCCTTACTCGTATGAGGTTTTATAATACAAGTGATAAATATGAATATTTGAACAACATTCTTGACAGATAGAAAATACTTAATTTATACAGCTGAAAGTTCTTTTTTTCATTTCTACTGTTGCAAATACTGAATAAAATAGAACTTTTAACCTAATTTACTTACTCTCTCGAATGTTGTCCCAGTTCCACTGATCACTTCTGAAGAAAGGGTGATGCTTTATTTCTTCTACCCCATTTCGCCCAAGTCGCACATCCCTAAACAGCAATTAATCCAAAGTCACATTAGGAAAAACAGCTTTTTCTTGTTTTTTTTTAAATTTAAATTCTGACTTGTCCATAAGCAGCAATGAAACTTTCAGTAAAGATTGTCTGTGTTAACCACATTAATGGTCAAACAAAACCAAAATTTAAAACCCACCAACCACTGATCTGTAGTTTCTTATATAAAATGTACTGATTCTTAGCATGCGCTCTCCCTGTAACTGCTAAAATATCCAGAATCTGGAGTCTGCCACGTGGGGAGTAAAGCAAGAAAGAGAGCACTGAGGCAAAAACTAAAAAAAAAACTAAAAACACAAACAAAAACTCAACACCCTTGGGGGAAATAATACTGCAGAACTTTCGTGTGAGCCAAACCACATGACAGACCGTAAGACGCAAGTGAAGGAAGGTCTAACTTGCTGCACAGAACAGTTATTCAAAGCTGGACTAAAATAAATATTCTAAGAATTCCATCCTCTGCCCCACAACTAACCCTGACACGTCTCTTGCTGGTATTTGCCACGAAGTAAATCTTAAGTGCAACAAGAAACTTTTCGTTTGAACAGAGGAGTCTCTCTTGAAACTATGTACAAGAAAAGGACATAAAAACAATGCATGGAAAAGAAGCAATAAATCACAGGGTCGATGCTTAGTCCTTCTTCAAGTGCTTCAGCAGCGATCACGCAGCATCTGTTTCAAATAAATTGCTCAAGCCCTGTGTTAAATATAAACAGGAAGAGGGACACACGTAGTGGAAGTTCACCTTACCACATTTACACTATTAAATTCTAATCATACTTTCTCTCTACCCTTCAGCTACTAATGGTGAAAAATACTGTTAAATAAAGCACATCCTTCCTGACCAACCACAGTCTTGCTCAGTACAGCAAACAGTCTCTCTCTGAATGCAAAACCCATTATAATGCATTTTGTTTTCCCAATTCCTCCTTCTATAGTGGCCAGATGCCCTGCTCCAGCCGAGTTCAGATGATGACAGGAAAGCATAAGAAGTCATCATCATTCCAGAGTTAACTGTGGACCTACACTGTTGGTCTTTTAAATCAGTGAAATCAAAGATTCTCTCTGCTTTCTGAAACTAAACAAAATGTAAGTGTTCAGGTCAAAAACAAGCTTCCACAGCTTAATTTCAGTTAGTGACTTAGTCCCATAAAGGGAAACTTCTAGGATAACAATAACCTTGCAGGTTTGTTAGCTGTATTTACCAATTAATGCAACAAAGCAAATGAAAAAAAAATTTCTAACACTCTAAGAAACCTTAAACAAATTCAGTAAGAACATGCTTACTTTCAGAAAAGTTTTTGCTTCCAGTTTTTTTATGTAACACCCACATAGACATTGAGCAAAACAATTTTGTCACTGCCCTGGAGGTTACGAATTACTTTCAGCCTTACACGTTTGTTATTGCAATTGGAAGGATTTGTCCAGCACGAACTGTGTTGTTAACAAGAGCTGTCTGAAGTGCTCATAGAAATAAAATACAATACCTGGAAAAACACACCTCAAAGAAAAACTAGAGAATGGGAGGTTTGGCAGAAGAGATCTGAACAGAGATCAGGAGAAGTAGTAGAAGGAATTAATTTTCACAATATACCATCCAAAATAAATACAGCCAATACCATCCAAAATAAAAAACAGTGCCAGAACAACATATGCACTTACCTATCAGTTAAAAAGGCACAGATAAGGTTCTTTGCATGCTTAGAGATTTCCACATCATCCGGGAAATGCAATGAGTTCTTATGATCCATAATTTTACTGTATGTTCCTACTAGCGAGTCTGCATAAAAAGGAGTATCACCTGAAAATAAAATAGTAAACTGGCTGTGATTTTACATCATGTTTAAGTTATGTGAGTTGAATAAGACAAAAGATATAATGAAAAGTCTACAAGCAGTTTACCTAGAAGAGTCTTTTATTAAGAAAAAGAAAAGAATTGGACATGCAGGGTACAAAATAATGTATACTACTACAAATATTCCTTCCCTAAAACATCTGTGTTACAAACTACACCATTTCCCATCCTGCCTATCACTACCAGAATTTTTTATGGTGATATACATGTTTTGTTCTGCCTTAAGACTCCCAATATATTTTCTAGTTTACATAATGGCTGACACCCATATGAATCAATCCTTAAATACTCCAATGCTAAAATGGACCAAAACTCATTAAAGACTTGCTAATGCACATTTGTTGGAAGGAATCCACCAAAGCTCTCTAAAGACCATTTGAGAGGCATCCTCCCTAAGGGATGTCAGCTCTGAGCAGGAGCCTTCCCAGTGTGTTACCACACTGTTAAACCCATATTAATAAATCTTGTTGACTGACAAATTACATCAGCTTGAGTGCCCATATAAACATGGCAGGTGGCTTTTAAAATCATAGACCTTTTTCATCAAGAGGTTTCCAGCTGAGGCTGTAGTTAAAGATATTTCCAAAGGAACTAGACTTAAGAAAGGTAAAACTGGGGCAAGTGAAAAGAATAGGCTGCGACAAGGCAACTGACAGTCAAATTAATGGGCAACATTCTCAACATACAAATGGTTTGGGTGTGTAACCAAGAAGCTGCAACTTTTACAGAAATCCTATCTCCCAGCTAATCCATAGGTTTAATAGAGAAGGTGAACAATCAGTCACATGAGCTAGGCTCTTTCCTCTGTTGTGGTGTGCTGTGTGCAGGCAGGAATCATCTGGCATGGCAGGCTGCAGCTTTCCAACAAGGAACTGAGCATTTCAAAAGCCACGAACATGAAAAAATGTACAAACAGACCAACGGACAACAACTTTTCTGCTTTCAAAAGAATATAAATATGACAATCCTAACTTTTGTCTCTTTCTGTCATTTTATAGCAAAATAAGAAATTGGTACACACCACTTCTAGACTTTTAGTAAATTCATTAGGTTGCCATACCAGTGCATTGCAGGTGGGGATCACTGATACTGCTGCTGCCTCCCTCTTTCCCAACCTTCCTATTCTCAATGGTCTTCTGTCTTGGAAGCTCTGATTTTGGCCACACCTCAAAACTATCTTAAGTCACTGAACCAATGTTAGGATTCATCATGTGACCAACATTTAACCTTTTAGTTAAGCACACAATAAAATTTTCATTTCATAATAAAATTACCATTTTCATTAGTTCTGCAGCTTATCAAAACCAGAATAACAAAACAGTTTCTGTGCTTTATTTGAAGTGCAAAGTTTTAGAAGACCATAGCCAGAATCTGATACATAACCACAGACAAAAATAGATACTTTCTCCCAGTGTGTGGGATATGGAGAAATAAAGCAATATTTTCCTCCTAAATACAAGGGGGGGAAAAAAGAGGCTCTGAAATGGTGAGAAAACATTCCAGACAGCTATGCCCAATATTTTAAGAACTGAATAATTTTATTTACTGCTAAAATTGTTCATGAGAGACTATTAACTATAAACCACACATTCGTAAAGTCAAAATGCTGTAATTCTGAAAGAGTTGGAAATAGTAATAGCATCATATGTTCAAGTGTCTTTCCTGGCTCAGGATACCAGAAACATCAAATCTGCAGTATTCCCAGAAAATGCTGATTTGGATTTTTAATAATTGTATGCTCAATTCCATCCTTCCATAATGAGTGTTTTGCTACCAGACTATCATACTGATCCTCACTGTATTTTAAGATGCAGATGACTCATCTCCTTAACAGATTATATTGTACGTTTGATGCCATAGCAGTCCAGTGTATTCTACTAGAAAATCCTGACTCAAGCACAAAAGAAAGAATCAAGCCATACTTCCTCATCTTGACCTAATAGAAGACACTGATGTGCTGTGGAAAAGGAGAAAAGGACAGTCCTGCCCTTTCCATTCCTTTCTCATCTCTTGTGCCCCTGCAAACTCAGTCCTGCCTGAGGTGGCACAAACATGGTGAGGTAGCTGACCCTAGTTAAAACTATTCTAAGAATTAGTTTTAAGCTGAACTGAGTCAGGGAACTAATCACTGAGCAAGCACGTAAACAGCTGTCACAGTGCAAGAGTGACAGAGAGCAAAGAGAAAGGGAATTAAGCTGCAGCATCAGCCAAAAGAAGCTGTTAGGGAGGTAGGAGCAGCCTCCATGCAGCAAGATACAGCTAAAGGCACAGGAAAGACTCAATGATAATCTCATTAGCAGAAGAAATCACTACTTACCAACTAACATCTCAAAAAGGAAAACCCCTACAGACCACCAGTCACATTCCCGTCCATAATAACCATCACCCCCCTGCGATTTCAGGACTTCGGGCGAGATGTAGTCGGGGGTCCCCACGGCTGTGTCGCAGCGCACCATTCCTGTCTGTGCAACAGTAACAATACAAACAGCTCAGTTCGAGGGGCTTCTGAGCACCTCTTTAACCAATTCCTCTGTTAGTAGGACAGAAAAGCATAAAAAATATAGCCTAAAATACTTGGTTTGAGGAGTGTGTTTTAAAGACTATTTTTTTATTCAAGAAGCAATGTGGATTGAAATGCCATTTCTTGGTAATGTGCTTACCCCTGCCTACTCCATAATGATTTCTCTTAACTTCATCTTCCCAAAATTCAACAATTTTATTTTTACCATTGGTTTCAGTATGAAGCTACGCACCATACCAGACTGCTCCTTTTCTGATTGAATTCAGGGACAAACTTTGGAATAATTTTGACAAGTTATGAATTCTAGGCCCTACAAAGCAGATACATAACAATTTATTCAGGCAATAAATCAAGTTATAGGTAAATTTTTATAGACACAGCTTGTTTTTTGTTTAAAGCTAGGAAGAAGAATAAAAGGAGAAGATATTTTTAAGGAACAGCAAAGCTTTTTTTTTTTTAAATTTTTTTTTTTATTAACATATTACCACAGTTGTATCAATGGAATGATTCCTCATCCTCTGCTTCACACTGAGAAACTAAAAATGTACAGGTTAAGTGGCGCAGAAGCATCAATCAGATCTGCCAGCATTCTGGTTCAGAGTTATAAGTCTTGTTTCCTTTAATCAAATTCACTGAATTCACTCCTGAGAGATCAGATGGATGAATGAAATGAAATCCTGGATGAAGTTACAGAAGTCCAAAAAGACACTCATCTTTTATTCTGTTTCTCAATCTGAATTTTTATCTAAGTCATCTTACAAAGGTTCTTCATGCATTTTGCCATCAGCATGAATGGCAATATGTATTAATTCTGAATATTAATACAGAATATTAGTAGCAACAACTAAGGTCAAAATATATATTTAAAGAAAATAAGAGAAACATTCCTTTTCGGGAATTGTACTGATATGCAAAACTTAGACACCACATTACAATATTCTTTCTCATACACAATATGAACTGTGAAAAACTTTTATTTCTGTACTAAAACAGAATACAGAAAGTCATGAACCAGCAGGCAAAAACTAAAGGGATGACCAAATACCGTAGAGACCTATGGAATAGTTCAAGCACTCCTGGCAAATGCCTATTATCTTCTATGATTCCATGCTAAAATTGAAACCTAAAGAAATTTTAACTGCTCAGTTCCAGAATGAAGAGCAGGTAAACTTTTGCATTCTATACTGGATGAGATAGCACATAGCTTGTTCATACTGGGATAAGAAAATGAAGTTAACTCTTTCCAGAAGATCTAATGCATTCACTGGGAAAAGAAAAATACAGGCAAACACACTTTAACACTGCAAAATAAACTAAAGCTCAAAGACTACAGAAATCTAAAGCTGACAGCATTTGAAACTGTTCTAGCACATGGCAGGGACCACTGTCTGAATGTCCAGCTTGTCACAGCACTGTGGGCACTAACCTACATGTCTTCTCTGAAGCCTAAGCCTCTCTTTACTTTGAGCACAGGAGGAATTGCTCTAGGGTGATGTGATTCTGCTCATCCAGTAGGACTGAGGCAACTTAACGAGGTCTCCAACACTGGTATGTGTCTATCTCTTCCCTATCCAAACACAAAATTACAACAAAGGAAAGTCTGAGTTTTTGCTCAGTCAAGTCGGGTTGAAGCCACCTGAATCCCTCCCTGGCTAATGAGATTCTTTAAAAACAAAGTCACCAAAACAGTTCTGAAAGAGTTCTCTGAAGTCTGCAGCTTCAGTCACAGCCTCACCACCTTGACACCTAAGCATTTAATAACACCCCATTTCCCATCCCTCTATAATTAACACACCAAAGCAAGAATACTTTTTAATATGTTACACAGGTTGATATTTTCTGAAGTCTTAAACAAACAAAAGGCTGTGCCAAAAACCAGCCAGACCTACCCAAGTCTGATGGCTAGTATGAAGCAAAAGGAAAGTCTTTTCAACAATGTTACGGATGCTAGAGAACTCCATGTAATAACACCTTAAGTTTTCAGAGAAGATGTCAAAGAATTGAACAGTAAAACAAAAAATATTTCCACAGTAAAAAAAGGCCTTGCATGCTAACACCAGTTGCAATGGACCATAGCTCTCTGAAGCACGTGGAGCTGGTTGTACTTATTCCCCATACCACTCTCTACCTTCTGTCTCAGGAATTTACCTAGAAATGCATTTACAGAACAGCCTGGCCTGGAAGAGAACTTGAAAGATCATCTGTCCCAAACTGTCATAGGAAAAGGAGCTTATATAAGATTATCTAGCACCCTGTCCGAGTGCATCACAAAATCTCCAGCAATGGGGATTCTACCATATCCCTGGGGAGGCTGGACCATTATCACCTCAATATAAAATTCCCAGATTTCTGTTCCACTCATTTACACATTTCTTCTTTCCAAGAACTTGGGTGTTGTTCTGTACATATTTTTAAGTACTGGGCACCTTAAATACCACAGTCAGACTCACTTCTGTGATCTCTGGCATCAAAGCTGAGTAAACAGGGACAAGCCCTCTGTCCAGTACATAACACCTTGGCAGTCCCTGCATTCTGAAGAGACTTAAATGGCGCTGTATTCTCTGGGCGATGTGTTACTCCTGTGTTTCAAACACCAAGCCTCTATTTATGCCTGAGTAGCACACTTACTCTAACAGTTATCATGTCAGGAGTCTCAGGCCAGTGTTTTACCTGAAACTTTTCTCATCACCTCAAAAGATCATGATGGACCTTGGAACTCATCTCCTGCAGCTATGTGAGAGATGTACAGTGCACAGTTTAAAAAAATAGGCTGTCCAGGAGACACAGCAATGTTCTTGCTGCTCCTGACAACTTGGTGGTGAGACTGCTGTTTCCCGGCATCATTCAACATTATTATATTGCTGAAGACTAAGCAATTCAGGTTTCATCTTCAGGAAGATCTCCATCAGACCTGAAGGACTTGCTGTCTTGAACCAAGGCTGACAATCAGGCTCTCCCTCAGGAAGTTCCTTCCAGAGCTGGAGGGTGTTTGTGTGGAAACATGAGAGGATTGCACATATCAGGTGTTAATGCTGCAGGCAGCTTGTGCACTGTCCTGCAGACAAGGGACTGAGGCAGGAAGGATCCAGCAGAGTCCTCTTCACTGCACAAGCTTCAATGAGAAAGAAGCTGGGTTCCATAAAGAAGAACACACTGCTTCTTTCAGCTGAACTGCCTGGGCTGAGGCAATAATCCCAAGTGGCAAACATCCCTTCTTTTGGTCATATATTTTTCAACAGATATACTCTGAATCTGTGCTCTGCTGAAAGCTCAGTTAGCACAGGACAGTGCTATGCATGGCAACCTGGGAGCTCCTGGCCCTACGACGCCTACCAAAGCCAGCAGCTGTCTAGTTTCTTACACAACACCTGAGGATTAGACAGAGCCTGGTGAGCCCTGCCCTGGTCTACCTTATCATACCTAAATAGCAAAAAAAGGGAACCACAATTCCTACTCAATTTTTGAGTCTAACTCCATTCTTTATTCAACAATAGAAATACTCACTTTGTTGTAGATTTTTAAAAAGACAACTAATTTAAAAAAAACAACCAAACAATGAAAAACAACACCGCAACCCCCCAGTTATTACAACTGAGTTACATAAACAGAACAGTTCCTTTTATGCTGGAAAAGATTTCTAAAACACTTAGCAACTCTTTCCACAAAATTATAAGGAGAAACTCTGCTGCAAGTGTCTGTTCTGGCCTGGCTGACTTAAGCAGACACTGAACACAATTCCACAGCAAAGGTCAGAAAAATCTCTCAACAAATTTTCCTGGGGTCTCAACAGCATAAGGAAGATGCTAATGCTCACAACTGCTAAAAGAGATCCAAATCCAGAAAAATAAATATGTATTGGGTAAGCATATATTTTCTACAAATCAGTCTGCCAACACCAATATTATGTTTACACAGCTGGGATGTGTTCATGTTTTCTAAGAAGTAGCATGAGATTTGGAGACAATCCAGAACCTCTCAACTTCTAAAGCTTCCTGTAGAAAAAATGTTTGCCATTCCACTGAATCTGAGAAATACAAAGAACTTAAAATGTAATCTTTTAAAAAATTAACTTCTCTAGGAGATCACTGGTCTGCTGATGATGCCCAGTCTAAAGCAGAGCTCACTGTAACTTTTTACGAGAAACTCGGATGCATTTCTCACATTTATAGTATCATCATCCACATTTTAATATTCAATTCTTTTAACAATAGAAGTGAAGAAGAAAAAAGTAAAAAGGTGTAGGTCCACCATTTCTGGGGTCCCTAAAACAACACAGAGGATTTATAGTATGAGCTTTTTGATGCTTTTTTGTTGTCACTTCCACTGAACAACAGATTCCCTTAAGACATTATGATCTACAAACTCAAAACAAATATTAATATTTTTGACTAAATTAAGAAACCATGTACTACTTTGGTTCTTTTCAATTAAAGTAAATGCTGTCCTCCAAAATATAGGCAAGTAAATCAACAAAATGGAGGTAAATATTATCTTTGCCTTTAGAGTAACAACTACAAACAACATCAACAGAACTAAACAGACTGAACTTCAATAAACAGCTGCAGTTGGACAATGATGAAGTTAATATATCATCATGTGAAAAAAAACCCACCCTAACCAGACACAGTACTTCTAGATACTGCTGAAGAGACATTAACTTAATGATGCAAATGCAAATTAAGTAGATTGCAGAAATTATATCAAGCACTGCCTGAACAATACAGAAAAAAACCCAAAGCATAAAAGCAAATAAGCTTAAAAGGATCACTCTAGCCAACACTACTACAGAACACTTTCAAAGACCAGGTAAATCATAACACACATTCATATACAATTCTTTTAGAATCTGTTAGGATTTTTCATATTCTGTAAATTACAGCATAACACCGTGTGTTAGGCAAGATTCTAAGACTGCGAACTGCAAAAGGTAGTTTTATTTTCAAGTTTTTTTGATAATATCCTGTTAAAAATATTCCTATGCAGTCTCATTAGAAAACTGTATTTGGCTGTACATGGGAAAATCTGGACAATTACATCATTTAAATTGACATCTTGGCATCTTGACAAGTAACTAACAGATTGTGATCAATATATCACATACCACTGCTGCCGTACTGTGACCTCATTTGAATGACCACTAGAGGATGCTATGAGAACAATTAGATACAGGAATAAATCACACGGAATGTATCTTGCCTATAAAATAATTTCATTTACAAAAAAATGTCACCTTATAAACTGTTCCAAGGTTATTAAAGTTGAAACTAAGAGTTATCTTGCAAGCTTTTAAGACATTTGGCAAAAAAAATGTACCTCAGAAATTCATAAATACACATGCTTTCAAAAACAGTGAAGAGTAAGTTTATGTCCTTCTTCCGTGTGAGAGAACAGTTTATAACAGAAAAAGTTACACTACTTAAAATACTCTTATATTTAAAAGTAGGAAGCAACAAACAACTTTATAACCAAGTAGATAATTTGATGAGTGTTCCTTTGGGTATTATACTTCATAGGACAATAACCTTAAATTTAGATGTAATTTAGAATTACAGTTTTATAGATGGTAAATCATTTAGTTGCATACTTACTTCATCCATTTTCATGCAAGTGCCAAAATCTGCCAGCTTCAGATGCCCATGTTTATCTAAAAGCATATTGTCAGGCTTCACATCTCTGTGTATCAAGCCCATGGAGTGAATTGCATCAAGAGCAAGAACAACTTCAGCTGTGTAGAACTTGGCCCATTTCTCAGGCACATCGTAATTGCTCATAAGGTTTACAAGATCTCCACCTGGCATGTATTCCATTACCATGTACAAATATTTGTCATCTTGAAAGGCACAAAATAGCTGCAACGTTAAAAAAAGGAAAGGAAAAAAATGCAATTACTTTTCAGACACCTAGGGAAAAGAATAAAGCCCTTTATCTTGAAGTTTCATTAGACCTGAGAATATGTTTTCAAGATTATTTTTAATATGCATCGAATATACATTTTTCTCTTAATTATGACAGTACCTTGAAATTTACTGAACTTCAAAACCCCCTCATTATAATTTTTGAGAAAGTGAAAAATATTTCCTCGTTATTTTAATACTATAGGCATCTATCTATCTATCTGTCTATCTATAATCTCCATGTTTCTTGGTATTAAGAAGTATCAATGAGTCAAAACGCAAAGTATCAAATCTGCAAAAGGGAGCATCATGTTCTGATCTGAAAATAGCCGAACAGTGAGCAGCATCTTAAACTGTTTCTAAATATTCTATATTATAAATTCCTTATCTCGGTACATGTTTGAAAAGTCACTGCACTGCTGACTTTGTCCTAAATCAACACATATTGAAATAAGAAATAAAAACAAAATGTTCCTGAAGACAGCTATAACACAATTCAAAGATACTGTACTTAACAATAAAATACTGGTCTGGTCTAAGTTGCGGTCAGTATGTTTCCTACTGGCATGATAGTGAAAGTTCAGTTCAGTCTCTTTAAAATGTATTTCAGACCTAGAGTGCTGAAGTTTTAGAGACTCCACTCTGTCATCACCAGGTCTGAAAATAGCTCAGTCCAGCAAAAAACATTACTATCAACTGTTCAATGACTGGTGTGAAAGTCTCTGAAAGTCTCACCTTATTTCTCAGGGAATACTGCCTTACCTTAAAAATGAAAATCATTCACATCTTTAAATTACACACACAAAATTAAAAGGCAATTGAAAAATAGGATGTGTGGTAAGGACGAAGTCAGAATCAGGTAGACTGTGGAGGATGAGGAACCATGAAAGGTGGGTATGTTATTATGGATATTTGACATTCAGATTAAAATGAACTGTGTAACTTGTGACAGAAGACCTAGATTAGAAATACATATTTTAATACACATATATTGCACTGTGTTTGCACAAATGGATAATATATACAATATAGAGTACAATAATGCATTGGGTCATTAAAATCTAAGTGAAGATTCAAAATAATCTCTATATCCTCACACATAGAGTTATTAATATAACATAATAATAAATAAAAGCACTATGTCTTTATACAGCACTTTTGTTACTGCCCTCAAGGGATTTCATTAAAAAAAATTTAAAACTATCTAGGGCTCTTGTTTCATTTGTTTTCACATTGAAAACTAGACACAGAGAAGCACTGTTATCTGTCCCAGTTTCTAGATCAGAACAGGACCTACATTTTCTTCAAACCAGCTCAGTGTCCTACCCCTCTAGACAACATCACCTAAATATATCACACTAATACACGTAATCATAGAAGGCACAATTGCAACTACACTTTAGTTCATCTGCTATTTACAAATACAGACACACATTTATATCCTGCTTGTGACAGTTTCCTTTGAAAATCCACGTCATGCATTTCTCGTTACTTTCAACTGCATGTGAAAAATAGTTCCTGACAATTACTGTTACTAGAACAAAGAACTAAATAAAAAAATTATCTATTTGTTTAAGTATTTCTGCTAAATATAGGCAAGAGCAAAGAACATGCTCAAAGAGCAAAACATCTAAATAAAAATCTTTGTTTACCTGAGGTAAATTGTTATGAAAAATATATGGAACACCTAAAGCCAGTCTTATTAAATATACAGAAGCATGGCAATATATATGAGAGCATTTAAATTAATTATTTAACAAAATTAAGGACTAACAATTTCTCCAAACACACGCTTTCACTACTCCTTTTGTTGACTAGTGCAATTTACCAGTTACAACAAATGGCAATAATCAATACTGATTGTTCCCAAAGGCATAATTCACATTACAGCATCTTGATGACACACGTCAAGAGACAGCTACGAGTGACGGTGTTCAAGACCATCTGAAGAAGTCTACTCTCCATTACTTGGATATTCCGAGTGCTGGTCTGTAACTGACCACTAAGAGAAGATGGTTTCAAGGAAACCACTGCTACAGCCTGCTGTCTCGCAGACCAGAGCTGCACACTCATCCATATTTCAAACTGCAGCTGAAAAGACAGTGACTATTTAAAGGACTCTTCATACCAACTGCCTGTGATCAACTGACTGTATTATGACAAAAGACTGGAAATACCAGTCACATTTGTTTCTACATTCTTATACAGAATTTTTCGTAGTGGAAAGATAACTTCCCTATTATTCCAAACAATTATGTAAGTATTACAAAATTCTGCTTAGTTCTGTTTTATGATGCATTTGCAGTGACTAAAATGTAAATTAATCTACTTTCTAACATAGCCAAATACACAAAACTTAGTGAAATTGCTGTAAAAATGTATTTTTTAGAAGTAAAAATCTGAACCTAAATCTTGATTTAAGTTTCAGTGAAAATTCAAAACCACCTCAAACCTGGGAAGTACTTATGGCATCAGCATCATTACTATTGCCGTTGTTGCTATTATTATTATTTTACTTTTACACATCTTCCTTACCTGAACCACCCACGGGCTGTTGGCGAAGGCCATGATATCTCTTTCTTCCCAGAAAAAGGCTGAATCTGATCTCTTGATCATTTCAAATTTACTAAGTAGCTTCATTGCATAAACCTTCTGTGTCATTTTATGGCGAACCTGTTGGTTGAGAAAGAAGAGAAGCAACCTTTTTAAAACCCCTTGTTAAAAACCTGAGTACCAGCACAGTATGTTTCTGCTACGTGCAAACTGCTTTCTGGGATGCAATGCCTCCAGGTCCTCATACGCTCTGTTTTCTACACAGTAAGGATTTGAGAACTTCCAAACCTAAAAAGAAAAGCCTAACAGCTGCTCAAAAAACCCCACCATAGCAGGAAATAAAGTCTAACTCTGCTTTTATTTTCTTATTCTGAACACTGTCTAGCCATTGAATTAATTCACGTTAGAAACTGGGCAAGAGGTCTGCTTCAGCCTCTGTCAATTTTTATTTTACACCAAAACAATTGCTCCTATTTATTTTCCTAAAAAGTTCTTAAATTCACTTTAAATTGTGCAAAATTAATACAATAGATCTTGTTGGAAAACTGGAATTAAAGCTTTTATTACAAAATATGAAAATGTTTTTGAAAACTTCATCTGAATGCAGACACGAAACCAAATCCTTAAATTGCACACTGAAGTCATTACTCAGCTAATTAATCATGAGACATCCTATTTTATGAAAAACTATTAAAGGAACAGATTTTTAACATTCTTGAGTGTTTTTTAAAGAAATCAAGGTGAGAAGTATTCAGCTGTAAGAAGTCTGAGTCATCAGGACCTTAAGTTTCTGCATATTTTTTCCTGTTAAAATTAAAAATTCAGTGGACTAGTTTGTGAAATTGATTTGTGAAAATTGTGAAATGCACCAGAAACTTGAAGTTATGATTTTCTGGTGCATTTAAAACCCCTCACATCTAGTAAACAAAGCAGATCTCCTAACTACTTAGTTTTGCACAGTATCTGATTTTAATTATGTTACTTGAAAGAATGTTTAATAGGCTTTTCTGAACAGCTGTAGATGCAGTTTCATGACATCTGCAGTGCAAAGCTTCAGAGAGGCACCTGTGTGGTCTACAGATCTGGGAGCATCAGTCTCCTGCTCCTGAGGAGCTGCAAAAATTAATATTGCTGAAGGAATAGAAGAAGCATCAGGTGGAAGGGATAACCTTGGAAAGAGCAAGAACATGAACAGAAACAGGATTATTTAAGGACTTGCTGTTCTTGAAACTGGGGCTTTTTGCCTTCAAGATATAGGTGCAAAGGTTTTATTATTAGTATCTTGCATAGTTTAACACTAACAAACAACCTTCTTTACAGTTAGATCAAAAAACCTCCAACATAACACCAGAACAGAAACATGGTATCTATGCGCACTAACAACTCTATAAGCATGTTTTAGGACGTTAATTAGTCAGCTAGTGAAGGTGTCCTAAAGAAGTATTTTGAAAACTAACTTCTTCCCACTTAAAAATCCCACGTGGGATTATTTACAAAGACTTGGTGGTACACCACAAACTATACTCCCCTAAGCAGAGCTTTTGTAATCCTGCCCAAAACCAGAAGAATCACAAAGACCAGAAACCTCAAAAAGCTACTGTTTAATTGAAGATGCATTTTCTGTGAAAGTTCTCATTGAAGCTTTGTAGTGTATTTAGTAGTTTACAATTCCTAAAGTCACTGTGCACTCTTGCCTAGGTGCAGTTAGAGTAGCTGCCTTCATTTAAAAGAACCACTGTCTCCCACTACTTGGGGAAAAAAATTCTTGGAAGTCAGCACAGCCTGAAGGAAGCTCATGTACAGGACAGGCAAAGTGAAGAGGAGTGGGGGGCACAAAATCACAGTCTGTACACCTCTTGAAATAGTGCCAATAGGTTATTGGCTAAATGATTTCTTGAGAAAATTTCAAGGTAGGTTCTTTCTCTGTACAAAAATCCCAGAAGCAAAGCAATAACAAATATACTGGCACATCCAGAGAGTGAGTGTGATTTGGCACACCTTGCAGGTGAGCAGACCTACCGCTGACAGTCCTCCTTCTATAAGCACCATGGCCCCTGGAGTCGGCCTTTTTAGCTGCTAGTCACTGTGCTCTTTACCCAGAGCTATATTTGTACATACAGATATTGGCTCATACAGCAGATTATTCATGTATTAAACTGTCATGATGTTTCAATTTCTTCCAACTGTTAAAATGAACTGCCAAATTTAAACTGCAGCTCACCAGAGTAACTCTCAAAATAGGTAGGAAAATCCCTTCATGCCATTACACTGAGTAACATGGCCTCGTTTAACTCACGAAAATGCATTTAGAAAAAATAATTTCCCTCTGCTTCAACAATCTAATACTTTCAATAAACAAGTACACACAAAAGGCATGCATAATTTCCACAGCATTCACATGGGAAGACAATCAGTAGGCACAGAAAATAACACATCCATTTGAAGTTATCAGATTGAGTACGTAGTGTTGGTAATGGTACTGTCTCTTTTATGATTCAGAAAAAAAATTAATATCCTAGAATGGAGTTTTGAAACAAACTCTAAGACTTTAAGTAATTACAGGTACCCTAAAATACTTAATAAAGCCATAAGGAATGACTACAGATAGGGTATCAAAGCTCATGGCCTGACAAATTTTCAGGTAATAAAACGTAACTGCTTTATCTGCTTTACTACAGAACTGTACATCAGCAGTGGGTGGGGAACTAAACCTAATAAACAAAGCACTTAATGAAGAAAAATAAACTAGTATCTGTTTAGGCAGGCCATGACAACCACTGGTTTGCTACACTATGAAATCAGACAGTAAAGACTGTCACCCAGACCATCCTGTAGTACCCAAACACAAGAAAGCGTTAACTCTGCTTTAGTTTTGTCTTCCAGTACATGACCAGGTCAGTCTGCTGTGTCACTGCAACGTTATAGTCCTTCGTGGTTAGACCTGTGTTGGGGTTTTAGGAGTTCTCCTTTTGTTTTCTTTTTCTCTTAAAGAATTTTCCCCATACACGTTGCCAGGGGGACAAATTACTGGGTGCTTTAGAAAAACAAAAGACCTGGCCACAGCGGGAGGGGTCCAACCATAGTACTCTCTTTCACCTGGGCTTGTGGGCTGTTAGTTCCCTGCGTTTGGACGGAGAGAGAGGCTGGAAGGAATTCGTCAACACTGCAGGTTTCTGGGTTTTCTTTTTTCAGCTTCCTGCCTTCTACCAGAGAAACCCTGGGATTCCCAAGCCCGCCTTGCCCTGCCCCCGCCATTGCTTTGAGCCCTCGCTACTCTGTAGCCCCGCACGCCCTGCCTGCCCAGACCTCCGGGGTTCCCGCTGCAGCTCCGCAGTTCGATACATCTCGTCTGCCACCCGGGATTTGTGCTCGTCCCTGCCGTTCCACACTG
>NW_008240221.1:5481348-5486841 GCF_000691975.1 Corvus brachyrhynchos
GCCCCTGCCGGCTGCGAGCGGAACTGCACCCGAGGGGAAAGGGCCCGACAGCCGAGAGGGCTGGGACTGGGTTTGTGGTTCTGTCTGCTGTTACTGCTGTAGTTATTGTTGTTTGTTTGACTGGTTATACACATATAGATATATAACAGTAAAGAACTGTTATTCTTATTCCTCATATCTTTGCCTAAAAGCCCCTTAATTTCAAAATTATAATAATTCGGAGGGAAGGGGGTTGCATTTTGTTTTTCATTTCAAGGGACACTCCTGCCTTCCTTGGCAGACACCTGTCTTTCAAACCAAGACAACCTGGGAGAAGGAACTATGGATAAGTTTCAATTTCAAATCAAGAGGATTTTTCCACAAGTGAAAACAAACAAGAGGTACTCAGGATGTGCTTTTCATAAATTACTATTTCTGCATAAACCAGAAGTAACATATTAAGCATCATAATTCAATTTTTCTGTCTGCCCTAGACACCAACACATTTATTCACAGCACTGCATAAGAGAAGAAGTGATCTGGCAGCTGGCAATTGTTTTCTTAGCTTTTCCCATCATTACAGACCCAGCAAAACCAGAGCTCAAGTGTAGAGTTTAATACTTCTGGATTTATAAAGAAATTGTTTCTCCACCGAAGTCAGATGCTCAGACCAGAGTCATCTGATCTCTCTTTACTGGACTATTTTTTAAATTTTTTGGAGGGGAGAGGAAGAGGAAAAATCTTTTTAGAAAAAAAAACTAGCTGTAAGACAACAGTAGAGAATGAGTTTCACTTTCTTGACAGGATCTGGAAAGCTGATTGCTTCACACCACTTCTTTAACAAGAAAATGCTATACTGCAGCAGAAGACTCAGGGAAAACAAAATTAAATGAAGGAGGTCATAGCTGACTATTTTATGCTGCAAATGTAGATTACAAGCCAAGAAATGAGCATACTAATATAACCATTACAAGCATATAATAAATATTTGCGCTACAATACCTATGCATAACAACACATACTGATAACACAACAGTCATTAATTTAACTCACGTACTTAATCACAGGTTATTTATGGTTCTTTCTGTATTTAATCCCCACTGAAGCAAATTTCTATTTTGATAACAGAAAGTGTTGCAAAATATTTTCATTACTGCAAATCCATCATCTGCAACAGTGGTGTTAACATTTTGAATGGAGTAGAAATAGATATAGCTTAGCTCAATAGTTTAAACTTGTACCATACCTTGTGAGGCAAAAAATCGAGGTATGTATGTCCACATCACCAGCTAATATTAGTTCAGATCTGCAGTTGTATTTACTAGCCCACTGCTTTTCAGCTGTAAGACTGCATAACATGATGATTTCTACTTGTATTTTTACATTTCAGAAAAAGCATTCTTTTAAATTGATATGAAGTACAGAAGAGCTCTATATGAACACATAGAAGTTCCCTTACAATACCAAGAATTCTTGCTTTTTTTGAAGTGCTTATTCAAAAAAAAAAAAAAAAACCAAACCCATGACAACAATGAAACCCAAACCCCATCATTGTATGACCAGGTTACTAAGCATTTTGTCATTACATTTGAATGGTCAGGCAAATGAAAAATGAAGTTTGTCTTCAGATCCCTCAAAGTGTCCAAATGCAATATGTATACTACAAAAAAATCATCTCTTCTTAAAAATTTCAATTGTGAATGACATGGTCAGTTAAGAAAAAGAGTTTCCAGAACAAATCAGGAACTTCTATTTGAAATGAAATGTTAAAAAGAAAATATAAAATAATTTAGAAAACCCCTTCTGTTCTTAAGAAATACACATATGAAGACAATGTATTTTCATTTTTGAAGCACATCAAAAATATAATCCTCCTGGATGCTTCCAGCAAGTATGTGAGTGTGACATCTAAAAATGGCACATGACTTCTGTTATTGGGACAGAACTCTTTTTCATCTCCCACCCCCTCAACAAATGGACGAGGAACTCTGCTCCTTACAACTTGATTTTTCACTGACTTCACATGCAAGTGCACAAGGAATGTCTCTATTCACTGCTACATGTGGATTACTGGAAAGATACAAATATCTAACAGAAGACTTTAAAATAAACCATTTGACGTGACTGTCATTGAAAAGACATAGAGTAGACTGCTTTCTTACAAACACCCTGCAGCAGCCCCTTCACAACAAAAGTCAGGTTCTGATGAAGTTTTTGGTTTTGTTTTTAATTTCTTGCCAACAGGGACATCAAATCATATAAGGATACATAATGATTCTTTAAAGTCTTGTTAGAAAATGAGGATTTTTGGAAATACTCCACTCCATACTTCATTCACTCTTCTGGATGAAAACAAAACGTAAATGACCGTGATAGTAACAGGAAAGAGGGTGCTACATTCTCATGTTACCAGACTTGGATGAAGGTGTCTTAAAAAATGACAAAGATGAATAAAAATTGCTGATTAGATGTTGTTATCTGCCACAATAATCATATCTAAATTTGCAAATTACCCATGAGTCATGCAAATAATATTAGGCTAGTCACAGGGGTTTTTTTTATTGTTCCAACAAATTTCACCAACACTAATATGGAAAATACCAAGAATTTTATAAATTATACACACTGTGTACCTCCTATAAGCCCTTCACAGCTTAGCTTTTACCACATTCCTCAACAAAACTGCAACACATCTTTTTATTTCCCAAAATGGTTATACACTACAAGACAATATGATTTTCCCAGCTTCCTAGTGCAAAATTACCACAGAACAGTAAAATGCGTGTTCCACGTCAACAAGTAGAAGCAAAAGGGTAATTTTTGTTACCTTGTGGTAACAAGACAACAAGCCTCAATTGCAGGAAATTACTTGCTCCCCTTTCCATTGACTTGCTCCACACCTCTCTTTCTCTAAAAATGCTCACACAGAAAATCAGGTAACTGGTGCACAGTTATCTGTTAGCTCATAATAACTTGTCCCTAATGTTTGCATTCTAGATTCTATCCGGCACTTACATCCAATGCTTATTTCAAAACTGATATATCAATCCATCTTATACATACGGTCACATTTTTGTGCCATTTATCACATAGTAGTACTTGGAAGTCCTGGAAAAACCAAAATTAAATGAAAATTAGACTATGTGTGATACACCAAGTTACTTTGTGTAGTTTGATTACCTTTTTTTAATAACAGAATTTCTCTGCAATAGAAATTTTAAAAGTAATCCCATTCATACTTTCGATATTATAGTTCATACAATGTTGAGGGGACGATGTCAAGAAAAGAATCTTTTACAAATCCTGTGAGTTAAATCACTTAAATACAATACAAAGCACCACAATGATAAGAACAAAACAAAAATCTTTTGTCGCAGTGTTTGCTTGCTCTTTTGTAGGTTTCAGATATTATTATACAGTGATATTTTTGGCCAAAAAGATTTAGAATTGCCATGAACTGCCTTTTTTATTTATCAAAGGATAGCAAACTGATTCCTGAGTTCTTCCCTTCCTATCCATCATGTTTTAAACTCAGATTTACTGTTTACTACGTACAGAAACGATCTCACAATACAATGAAAATTACACTTGTTCTTTTTAAGTATGAATTTTAAAAGATAAAACATGATGAAGATTGAGGAAGGTTTTGGCTAATGCTGTTAAGTATGAATTTTAAAAGATAAAACATGAAGATTGAGGAAGGTTTTGGCTAATGCTGTTAATCTGTCTAAACATTAAATCATTACATTCTTACCAGCTGTACTTCTCCAAAAGCCCCTCTTCCAATCACCTTAACAACATCATAGTCTTCAGCTTTCATTTGTAAAGCTCGGATTTTTTCCACAATCTTCTCATCTAAAACAAATAAAACAGAAGTTGTGATAATGCTTGTATTAACACAAGAATTTTAGCTATTCACTTAGAGTAAAAGTAAGATAATTTTATTCAAATGTTTAGAGTCTTTTTGGTAATTCTTGAAATCTGCAGTAACTATTAATATCCTCTTTCATTATTCTTTGGAAACCATTAACCCTCTACCTTTAGCTGTAACAACCGAAATGTCTTTCACATTTTGCCGACTCTCATTTCACACCTCTAATAATCACTCATGAGCTTATGGGAAGACTCTGCTCTTCAAGAGAGCCAGAGATGCCTATCTGGAATTTGCAATCATTCCTCGCTACCCGCTGTGCTCTCAGGATCCACTGACACTCCACTGATAATGCTGAGGTGAAGTACGTGGTACGCAAAAAACACTGAAGGTGCAACCTGCTCCTACACACCTGGAGGGTTCAACAGCAGCCAAGTGGCAAGGAATGTAACTCAGTAAACCTTCACATACAACTGCAGATCACGCAAAGATCTGGCTGCACATCCACTCATCCATTCTATACGAAACATTGATTCAAGTTTACATATGCGTATGTAACTGCTGGCCATCTCAAAGTGCTTTTTTGGTGTTCAGCGCATGTGTAGTTCTACACTGCTTAAAATTAAGTCTACAATGCTCTGTTCAGCACTCTGCAGATAAGCTCTACCTGTCAGTATGTGTCTTATCAGTAGTTACGAGAATCTGTAAAAGGGAAAACAGTGAAAATCTGATCTCTGACAAGTTTGAAAAGCACACGAGGTCCTAGACACTTTAATTTTGTAAATGAAGCATGTTATGAATGCATTCCTGGTGAATGAATAGAATTTATGAATAGAATTTATTCCTAAATAAAATCTATTCTTATTATGAGGACAAAAGATAATGGAACCAATTAATGGAATCCATAATACTGGAGGTAATCTTAGGCATGACAAGCCCCTGCACATGCTTAGAGGAAGAACAAAACAAAGCAAAACAGGTGGCTGGAGCAAGAACTACCAGGGAAGAGCATGAAATTGTATGAAAAGCTCTGGATGCTTATACTCAGAAAGGGGTAGAGGTGTATATTGTGAGATCCCTGTTTAGGGTCAAATACCATGGAATTTTATCCCTAGAAAGGCATTAAACAGGATCTCAGATCTGAATGCAGGGGAAAAAAATGATCAGAGATAGTTAATCCAGTATGACATTAAAGACGACATGGTCTAAGGGAGTTAATGATAAGAACATCTAGTAAATAGCTTAACCATTCCTACACATTCACGAAGAGCAGCTTGGCAGCCTACAAGCAATCCAGGAGATGCCTGACCATCAGGAACATTTCTTCCAAACAAGCAACAAGCCAAATCAGGGAAGCACTCTGATTTATTACTCACAAACAAGAAGAAACTGGCTCAGCAAGACAAAGTCTGTGGCAGACTTGGCAGAAGCAACTGTGAGATGGTGGAATTTAAGGCTGAAACAGACCTGAAGAAGGAAAATAGCAGACCTTGGACTTCAGGAGAACAGACTATGGCTTGTTTAGAAAACTCACCGGCAGGATCCTGTGAAAAGCTGCAGTGAAGGGCAGAGGAGTGGGTTGATCTTCAAAGAAGACATGTTCATAGCGCAAGAAAAGTCTGTTTTAGTTAGCTAGAAATTGA
>NW_008240221.1:5486860-5491430 GCF_000691975.1 Corvus brachyrhynchos
AGGAATGGCATAGAGCCAGTCTGGATAAATGGGCAACCTCTGCCTCAACTCTAGCACAAAAGGTAAAGGTTTGGAACATGGAAGCTGAGATGGGTTACCAGACAAAGATGAAATTAGGAAAGCCAAGCTCAGCTGGACTGAAACTAGCCAGGATTATGAAGGGAAACAAGAGCTTCTATAAATACATTGGCAATAAAAGAATGAGGGAAATATGGTCCCACTGCTCTCAGCGAGGTAGGTGATCTAGTACTAGGGACATGGAGAAGATCAAGGCAGTTAATGTCTTTTTTGCTTCACTTCACTCTCAAGCCCTGCTCAGAGGCCTCCCAGCTCCTCGAAGCCAACAGCAGAGTGTGGGGCAGCACAGTATCACACTAGAGAAGTTAAGAGTTAAAGACTAGTGAAGCATACACCAGGTCATGAGACAACACAGGATGCATCCAAGTGTGCTGAAGAAACCAGTCAAGACCATTACCAGGCTGTTCTCTATCAGCTTTGAAAGGTCATGGTAACTTGGGAAGGTGATGACTGGCAAAGGGCAAATGTCATGTCCATGTTCTAAAAGGGCAACAAGAAAGCTACAGGGTGGAACAGCAGCCTGACCACACTGCCCAAGATGATCATGAAACAAAATCCTTCTGGAATCCACTTCCAAGTACATGATGCACATGGAACGATAAGGACAGCCAGAATGGATCTAAAAAGGACAAACTGTTTGACAAACCTGATTTCCTCCAATGATGAGATGTCTGTCTTGGTGGACAAAGGGAAAGCAATACATTTCCTTGACTGTAGCATGACTTCCAACTTTGAGCATCTCAAAGTATCTTTGTAGCCAAACCAGGCTGACATGGATTGCACAGAGGAATTACCAGGTGAGTGAAAAAGTTGCTGGAGTCACAGCTACTGGTTTTAAGTTCAAAGCTGATACACTGGAGGGCAGGGTGGCTTCTACAAGTGACCCAGACAGGATGAGTAATGAGCTGAGAGGAAACTCAGAGTTCAACAATTGCAAGTGAGGAGTCCTGTAGCTGGGATGGAACAGCACCACATGACAGAACAGGATGCACTCACCAGCTAGAAGGCACCATGACAAAGAGGACCTGACATCCCTGGTGGATAACAAGCCAAGCAGAAAGGAATGAGGAGCCAGCCTTCGCACTGACCATGCAAGTATGTGTTGGTAAATGCACAGCCAATAGGTTGAGGGAACTAGATTTCCTCCTCTATTTGTCATTTGGGAAACCATATGTGAAATGTTATGACTAACTTTGGGGTCCTCAGTGCACAAAAAAATACCGAAACATTCCTTAGCTTCATGGAAGGCCACCAAGATGCTTCACATGGTGCTCAAGAGAAGCTGAGAGAACAGGAATTCTTCAGGATGGATAAATGGTTGGCTTCAACAGAAGTTGAAGTGAGGCTTTACTTCTAAGGTGTACAAAGTGAAAGGACATGAGTCAACAGACGAGATACAAGAAAACCTATTTTGTAGGAAAGAAATAGTAAGAATTGGGGAAAGGTGCAGACTGTCAACTGGAGCTGCAAAACCTCCACCTTTGGAAATTCTCAAAATTCAACTGCGCAAGTACTGAACAATCTGATACAACATCAAAATTGGTTTGACTTTTAGCAGAGAATTGGACCAGCTGGCCTCCAGAGACCCTTCTTAATCTGTGGAACACAAAAATGCAACTGTAAGTTTCTTCTGAGGAAAAGACTGGATGTGACAGGGAAGGGGAGAAATTAATGCTAACAATGAGGGAATGGTCTGCTAGTAAAGTTGTAAGGACAGAGGCAATTAAAACCTCCAAAAGTAAACAAATTTGCTACATTTAGTGTACTAGTAAGACCAAAGTAATTCAGTGTGTCAACAGGAAAAGGAGTTGAAAGAATTGTGGTGTTGTTTCTATACTGAATCATGAAAGCCTAGACCAAAAGCATAGGAAAGCAACAGTGCTTCACCCACACCAACTTTATTATTTTTGTTAATAATGTGAATTAATTTTGCAGACTGAGAAGGGAATACTGTGTTTGAAAGTTAACTGCAGATAAGAAGCCCTGGCACTAGACAAGGAGGATAAATACAAATTCACAGGCAGCAGTAGAGAAAGAACATCAGCAAACTTCAAGTCACAGAGAAGGTTCAGGTACATGTTTGAATACAGTGTTACATCTCATGAGACATAGGAGTGACATGAGTTTATTTTAAATGTTTCTGAGATGTTTCAATGTTTTCAGATAAGTGAAATGAGACAGCAGGGATTTAAACACATTAAAAAGTAGTGTGTAGTTTTACACGGCTCAATTTCTGAGCAGAAACTCACAGGAATACTTCTGTAGAAGGTAGAAACTCTAAACAAAGTTACTACAGCTCCAGCGAAACTCTTCAAGCATTAAATAGTGCAAATAAGTGATGAAAAACCCAAAAACATATGAAACAACCACGCTGAGAATGGAGAAATCCTACTTGCTTTGCTAAAAGATAGAATAGAATAGAAGAATAGAACAGAACAGAACAGAGCCCTTTCAGCTGGAAGGGACCCACGGTGACCATTGCTCCAACTGCCTGACTGCCAGTTAAAAGTTGTTAAGGGTGGTGTCCAAATGCCTCTTAAACACTGACAGGCTCTGGCCATTGACTGTCTCTCAAGGAAGCCTGTTCCAGTGTTTGACCACTCTCACAGTGAAGAAATGCTTCATGATGTCTAGTCTGAACCTCCCCTGGTGCAGCTTTGGACCATTCCCATATGTCCCATCACTGAATCCCAGGAAGAAGAGCTCAGCACTTCCATTTTCCCCCTCTTTAAAGAGCAATGAGGCCACCCCTCCTAACTCCTTTAACTAAAATTTAATAATCTCAGTTAATAATAATACCACAAAGGGATGCAAGTGTTGTGAAGGTATCAGTTACACAGATGGATTGTCTATTTTGGCATAATATCTTACAGATATGGAACAGATAATCAGTGCATGGAACTAATCTGAAACAAAAATCTGGGATGCAAGAAGCCAAGTTTATGACCCTGAAGCCACAGCATAATTGCAACATAGTGGATTGTAAGATTTAGTTCATGTATCACATAATGTGATCTAATTCAGGGTGCAGGAGATCTTTCCAACAGTAGTGTTCTAGTAGTGGTCTAAATTTTCAGATTTTACACAGATGAGTTTGCAAATTTTGGTATGTGTATGCACACATCTCATGAATTTGCACAGCACAAAGCCCAGCAGAAGAAAAATATTATGTTTAAAGGAAGGCATTAATGGACTCCCCAGCCCAGGATGCAACGGAATCTTATAGAAATATTGTGACATTTGAGTGAAAGTCCTAAGACATGACAATACCATCATTTATTACTAAGTTTTCTTAGGAATGCTAGATACAAAGAGTGTTTAAAGACAGCTTTTGATTTTTTATTTGAAAATGGCACTATAACCTTTAAACAAATGAAGTTTCACTTTCTGAAAGGGCAGTGTTTGGATCAGTCACTGACGGCTGGCAGTAAGAATGTGGCTGAAGGTTGCAAATGCTTGTGAGAAAGGAAAAAATACCTGTCTAGGACAGTAAAGGGGGATGGGGGGGAGGGAAAAAACCCCAAACTTTTCTGCCTTTTAAAGTAAAAAAAAATTCATATGCAGGCTATTTTCTTTAAAAAAAAGAATGTGTATCAAGCAGTTCTGGGGAGTGTATATATGAGGAATAAAATCGCAAGGGAGTGCAATTTTACCCCCATAGATCAGACACAGTCAATGAGTGCTGCTACGGAGTACATTAAGTCAAAAGTTGCTGCCCTAGGCAGAAGTCCAGCCAGAAGTTAAACTGAAGTACAGCCAGGAAGTGCTGCAATCCCTCAGCTGAACAAAACCAAACAGAAAGCACAACAGAAAGACCAAAGTAATTAGGGATGCATCCATAGTGTCTGGTCAAAGAAGAAGGTGTGCAGAAGAAGCTTCTGGAGACCTTGCAGAATCAGGCGGAACTGGAAGGTACAGCTCCAGACAGGGTAATGCTTCCTCCCTCAGAGAAACAAAAGGGGGACATGAGAAGTATGTTCTCTTGCACAGATGGAAAAGAGCAGAACACAGGGAAACAGAAAGCAGCAGCCCTGTGGCTTGCAGAGAACACATCCCTAACATAATCAAAATAAGCCTGATGGCAGGACTGAATTGCTTTGTATCTACTAAGTACCCAAAAGGCAATGTGGTTAATGACACTGACATATAACTTGTTTATACATCTAAGACACTGTCTTACACACTCTGCTTAGGAAAGTTGGTTATTTGATACCTCTTCCATCCCTACTCTTACCAGAACAATATCATTAAGAATGGAACTGGAGCCCAACCTGCTGAGGCGACTGCAAAGACCTGGCAGGGAGCTGCTTTAGAGAAGCCAAGAGAAAACCAGAGGAGCAATTAGCTCTTAACTCAGTGGAAGTTCTACAGTGCACTAAATTTCTAAGATTCTTCTTAGCCTCTGACATTTCATCAGTGCTGCTGACAGGAAGCCCAGAGCACACAAAGCTGCAGCACTGGGAGGCACTCACACCACACCGGATAACGCATT
>NW_008240221.1:5491458-5523172 GCF_000691975.1 Corvus brachyrhynchos
TGGGCAGGATTCAGCAACTTCAAATGACATAACAAAATGCAAGGGAAGGAACCAGAACTGTTAATTTTGCAAGAAATTATCTTAACAGATAAATCTTCCAAGTAAGCAGTGTCTGCTTGGAGAAGAAAACAGCCAAAGGAACTTTTCAGGGGGTTTATTCCTGGAGTCTAGAAAAACTGGTGCACAGGTGCCACATCTGTACTAGAAGTCCCTTCCACTGTAAGTACGCCCATTGTCACTACACTCTACAAGTCTGCCAACCTACATAATATCAGCAAATCATTTTAACAACACAAGTTTCCAACTCTTGAGTGATGCTGAATAATGCACAAAAAATCATAGATCCATTTAGGAAGCCAAGATGGCACCACTGTCTGTGCTGCTGTTTGGACTTACTCAAAATCCATTCCTTGTGCCCTTTTATTCATGATGATAAGATTAAAAATTATTAAATGTTTTCAACTGTTGCTTAAATGTGTTCTTTAACTATTTAAGACTAAGTTGCATCTGAATGGGAGACCACCAAAAAAGGCACAAGCCACTAAGACATGATTCAACACTTGGCAAATCTCAGATGGCAGAAAAATTGACTTGAAAGAATTTACTCAACCTATTGTCTTTGCCTAGATGACAGAAGAGGAAAAGACCAAGAAAGATTTGTTATACCAAGCCCATGCTGAAAAACTCAGCCTTCTTTTCTAAAATGAGCAAATTAGTTTTTGCTCTCAGAGGACTATGAGATTCCTCTCATTGTTTTGGGAATTAAATATTGCACTACGCTTTCCTGTTCCATGAATATTCTAATAAACACAGCAATTTAAATCAGAATCCCTGAAAAGAAATGGTTGTATTATATGAGATATTTAATGTGCCTCTTATAACAAACACGGGCTCTACTTTGGTTCACTACCTCAGAGAAAGTGTTAAGAAATCAGAATAGTAAGGGAGAGCAGGCAATTAAAGAATTTCTTGCATATTAAACAAGTGAAGAGGCGCTCCTGCAAAGTGGTCACAGAAACAGAATACACCAAACTGCTATAGTATAGACAATTAATAAATTGCCTTTGTGAAATTAGTTGAAACATTTGAGTTTCAGCTTGCAACTGAGAGTTGAGCTGACCATAAATTAATGTCTCAGCTGAAGTGCAAACTATTTCATTGTTAAATTAAAATAAGCTATTAATAAAATATTAACCTGAATAGTAATGGCTTGATGTAGTTTGCAAGTAGGGTGTATGCAAACCCCTGGGAATGTGGTGGGAAAAAAAATTCCTTTCTCAAAGTGTTATTGTGGAAGAATTAAGTGATTAAACTGACTGAAAGTGTGATGATTATTTAGGGTTCTCCACAATTTCTGAAGACTCATGTAATATAGATTAAAACAATGGCAGTGACTCTGCCTCAGCTGCCTCAATGTGCAGCACAGTGTAACTCACAGGAGGCCCCTGCCACCTCTCCGTGGTGGCCTCAGGAAGCCTTGAGGAGGGATGCAGGCTCCAGGCCCCCGGCATAGACTGCTCATCAGAGTCTGTCAGAATCTTTTGACAGTAGTTCTCAGCTAGGCATTTGCGACAGCTCTTCAGATGCTGAGCAAAATCACAAGAGACAAGAACTCCCCGTTCCTCACCCTAAGAAAGCAACAACTTACAGCTCCATAAATTCTCAGTACAGTTCCCAACTTTTCTTCCAAGCCCAAGGTGGCAAGAGGCTTCAGCAAGCACATGCCACACTCTGTCCACTGATACTTGCTACCCTCAGAACAGTTTCCCAAAAGACCTGAGCTATGGGTTCAGCAATTTTAAACTGCATAAAATGGCAATGCCAATAAGAATGCAGTTGTTGTCTTGTTTTTTTCCGGTACCTGAGTGGCTCATTTTGTGCTAGCTAAGTATCAGTGAAGTGAAATGAAAATCAGAAGCTGGTCTTTGCTTTTCTTTTGCCTGACTAGTTTTAACAAAAAGAAAAAACTCTTTGCATTAGTTCTGCTCCCCACTCTTTGCATTAATTCTGCTCAGTTCTTCTGTGCGATACATAACAAACCATACCAACACCTGTGGTGGAAAGGACTTTGAAATGAATTGCTGTGGCAGGACTGATTCTTTCCTTTGCAATATCAAAATATTACCAGCCTCAAATGTTTTCGAAATTCTCATTTCACAATTTATTTTTTCCCAAAGTGTAAATCACAGAAGATATGCAGCACTATTTTTCGTTCTCTCCCAGTCAGTACAGAAACAGGAGAGAAGTTACATGCATGATCCTTAAGAGAGATGCACTGTCACACAATACCTTGGCCGAAACAGTCAGGTCTTGCATGCTTTTTTTAAAGTTCAACAGGTAAGGATGAAGAGCACCCTTGAACTCTTTATTAACTACTGTGAATGTTTTTGTAACACATCTCAAAAATTTTTTAACTAGTACCTAGCTATTTCAACTGTATACTGTCAGTTGTTTTAACAATAAAAAGGCAGTAATAAAATTGTGAACAAAAGTACGTTTTCATGTTTCTGACATTGCTGGTAGCCTCCAGGTCACATCAGATACTTAAAAATATTTACTACAACCATGAGAGAGAATGTAAAGGAGGAGAAGAAGCAACAGCCTTCAAAAAAGGGAAGACAGACAGCAAGAATGTTCAGGGGCTGCAGAAAACAAACAAGCAAACAAACAAAAACCAACCAATCAAATAGCAAACAAAACCCCAACCTGTTCCTGAGGTTAAATTGTTTTCCCACAGTTGCTATTTCTAATAGTCAAAAGAAACTGGTCTTCTGATCAGAGAAAGGCTTCTAATTTTGTTCTACTGCAAAAACAGTAATGTAAAAGCAAGTATGAACAGCTCATAGAAGTTGCTGATAGATGTTGTTTATGTCATTTTCGTAGGGCTTTCCCCTCACTCTACACATACAATGCTCAGTTGCAAGTAAAAGAGATACTTGAAATGCTGTTACAGACCCTTTCTTTCACAAATATCTGCTTGAATTCCTTTGAACTCAAACTGAAAATAATCCCAAGGTATGCCTCTACATCCTAATCTGCTGTTCCTTATTTACTGTATTTTAAGCGATTTCTCCAAATGAGACTTTACTGGCAACTGTAAAAGCTGTATGTCCATCTAAGCAGCTCTGCTAAACCCCATGGAGAAGCACTGAATTCCAAACAAAGAACTCACCACAAATTACTACACTAGCCACCATTTAAGTGAGGAGTGTGAGTGGATATTCCAAGGAGTCCAATGGAAACAGAGGACAGACACACACAGCTCTTACCAGTAAAGAATTTAAAAAGGAGTTACTGATAAGACTGCATCTGCAATAACCTCGACATATGCAACAGAAAAAGTTTTTCTGAAAAAACATATATCTCAAAATAAGCTCACTACAAAGCATAGTTATTCCAGGAAGGCTTACTCACTCCAAACTACATTTTAAAACAAATAATCTTCTATTCTTATACGAAAAAAGATTCTGCTTATATACATGGATAGAAAACACTTCAAAACCACAAAATACAGCTAACTCTGATGTAGAATCATATGCTTAATAAACTCCAAGATCCTGTCTACAATTAATTTGAGGAGAATCACAAACATTTATGCAAAGGTTCAAAAATGAACCAACAGATTTTAAGGTACAACAATTCAGTTTTAAAAACCCACAGAAGGCTTCTCTTTTAGATTAAATATGACTATATAAACAATGTTGACATTCAGTGTCATGAATTCCTGAAGAATAGTAACTAGGATATGCTTAGCAAGTTATGTAGCTACACATACGTAAGGTAAGAAAATAACATAAAAGGATTCTTCCAAAGGTATTTAGGAAAATAAAAATCTACAGCTGGTATTTTCCAACATTTTCACAATATAACAACTCCCTAAAATGAAATTTCTCTCTGTAATAAATGGTCCTCCAAAGGCCTTCTGAAGCTCAGAGTTATAAAAATTAGTACAATAACCACGGGCAATGCATTTCTGACCACTCAACTTTTTATGATTGATATCACAACAATGTCATAGTTTAAGGGCCACTTGCAACTTACATCTATTTAAAAAATTATCAATGTTCTTGTTCTTCCTCAGTGCTGGATAATCCAGATCAAGGACCAAAGAATTCAAGCCATCCTGAAAAAAAAAAAAAAAAAAAAAGTTAATTGAGTTCAAATCTTAATAAACAACTTTCCTAAAATTACTGCATTGAGACTGATTATATATTATTCAAGCATGCATTACATTCCTAGTAGGCAAATCAAACAAGCTCTCAAGTATGTTTATAAACCAGCAGAGGAGCCAACACACACTGACTGGCTCCAAGTTCTATAAACAGTACAGCTATATTACCACTGATTAGTGGCACTGGGACTTAAACTGGAGTAGTAGTTTTAATCTTAATCAGTAAGTAATCTTACTCATTAAACATTGATTTAAGATACCGAGTTCAGTCAATCCATTTTTCTTCTGTTACACTTTCCTGCAAAGACTTTATGTTTGTGTATCTGTATAATTGCTTTGATCAAAGTCTCTCTACCTTCTCATCCTGGACATTCAAAAACCAACCACACATTTTCCTTGGAAGCAAGACATGACCTAAACTTAAGAAGACAATCCACCATGTAATTCAGGCTCACAAGACTAGAATAATTTTTCTAAGTGACTCTACAGAAGACAAGCCAGAACCCTACATGCCATTCTGCTACCCATTATCAGTGCCTCAGCAGAAAACAATTGAGACTCTTAAAATGGCAAGGGATGAGATCACCAAAACCAAACTAAAAATAGTATTTTAAATGCCTGTTACAAGACTTAACTCAGTTCTACCTTTCTGCAACCTGGAAAAACTTTAGAAATTACTCTTCAAACACAGAGACCTTTCCAGTTACACAGGGACAAATAAAACTAAGAATTAGTTTCAGATACTAAGAGGAGTCAGAGACACCATTCATTGTCAGCAACTCCAGTGTTCAGCCTGAACTGGCAGCTTTATTCATTGCCCTAAGAACAAAATCCTGAGACTGCTTTTTCAGGTTTTTGAGCCTTGACAGGGCATGACAAGAGATTTAAGTCAGAGACCACATCATGTTTATTAATAGGCAGCCGACAGAAGTAGACAGCTTTTCAATCTTCTTAATAACCAAGGCTATAGCTAACAACCTGCTGATTTTATATTTTTTTATTAATATATCTGGGAAGGTATAATTTATTGCAAATATTACTAAAATTATTATAGTAATTTTAATAACATATCTGGAGAGATTCAAAGGCAAGGCCTAAGATTATTAAATGTATTTTGAATGCCACTTTGTCCTAAATAAGCACATACAAAAGTAAGACCACCTCATCTGTGGAGATGTCACTTTTCACCACAAAACAAATTAATGGTTAAGACCATTTTCAAAATGAAGGTATTTTATTTATTTATTTTTACCTCCTAACAAATGAAAGTGTCTTGGGAAGCGTCACAGACATGCTGATGGAGTACAGGTTAGACAAATGATTAAAAGCTGGCTGAAAGACTTGGCCCAGAAGACTGATCAGTGGCACAAAGTCCAGTTGGAGCCAGTCACCAACAGTGTACCCCTGCACTGGCACTTCTCTGGACAGAGACAGTTTTCACAAAGTTCAAGGAGGGGAAAAGCCAAGTCCTGCTGCTGGAGAGGAAAAACCCCAGGCACCAGGTATAGGCTGTGGCCTGACAAGCAGGAGAGAAGCTTTGCAAAGAAGCACCTGAAGGTCCTGGTGAACAACAGGTTCCTCTCTACTCTGCACTGATGAGGTCACACTTGTAGTGCAGTGATCACTCCTGGGGTCCCAAACCACCAAAGGCAGGGACCTACTGGAGTGAGTCCAGCAAAGGGCCAGTAAGACTAATGCACTAACGCATTTTTCAAAGGAGGAAAGGCTCAAAGAACTGAGACTCTGCAGCCTGAGAGGAGAAGACTCAGGGCAGGGGAGCTCATCAATGTCTGTAAGTACCTGGTGGGAAGGACTGAAGAAAAGGCAGTGCTCATTGACAGGACAAGAGATAATGGACACAAGGTAAAACACACAAAATTCTATTTGAACACCACGCTTTTTTTCCTGTGACAGTGGTCAAGTACTGGAACAAATGGCCCAGAGAGGTTGTGGAGTCTCCACCAGTGCAGATACTCAAAACCCAACAGGACATGGTCCTGGGCAACCTACTTTGGCTGATCCTGCAATGAGCAGGGTGTTGGACTAGACGGGATCAAGAGGTCCTTGCCAACCTCTAACATTCTGTGATGTACAACCAATAATATTTCCACTGCTGCACTTTTACTCTTGACTCTACGTAACCTGAACTGCTATGAAGGTCTTACACATCAAGTTTTAGAACTCCCTAACACAAAGCAGCATAGGACAAGCATAAATAAATAAATGGGAAGTCAGTCAAGAAGGCACAGTAGTTGCTTTAATAACAGTATATATAGGGATTATTTTAGCCTTGACCACAACAGCTCCTGCAAGACATTAAGGATAAAGGAATGATGCACCAGGACATCCTACTCATCTTTCAGAGGGACAGAAGACTTACTACCTATTGTTAATTTATATGACACTTTTACAGAAGATACTATAAAACCAAACCAAAGTAACAAAGTTGTTATATACTTATGGATTAGTCACTACATGAATTGCACAGGTATTGCCCAATAATCTGGACAACAGAAAGTACTAATTTGAGATTACTTCCTGCAAAATAATGTAATAGAATCTATACTACTTTTTATTTGGCAAACACTACCTTCAAAAAAGGGTACTAATTTGAAATTACTTCCTGCAAAATAATGTAATAGAATCTATACTACTTTTTATTTGGCAAACACCACCTTCAAAAAAGGGTATCTCATTCTGCAGCACAGTGTGTCAGCAGAAATATGGATCCTTACCCTGCAACATGTAGAGAAGGACCATGCTGAATGTCCTGATGGGAACAGCTGAGTCACCTTTTAGAATTTACCTAGCTCAATGAAGTATCAATTTCAATCAGATGGCAGTCTACACACACCACCAAACTCCCAACATTCTTCTTTCACTGCTACTGAGAAAATATTCTCATGATCACTAACAACTGGGTAGGCATTTTAAGGGAGATGTAAAAGCAGTCTGTGCTAACAAAAATCAGCAAGGTGTTATTTTTGTTCTTCCTATTATGGAGGGGAAAGGTGTTATTTTTGTTCTTCCTATTATGGAGGGGAAGAAAGGTGAGGTCACCTGATGTCTTAATGCTTTTCATGTGAAGTTATTTTAGTGGTTGACTAAGAAACTCATATATAGTGTGCTTGACTTCTATCTTACACAAAACATCAGGGGAAAGAATAAAGTTATCACCCCAACAAAAATTTTAGTAAAGTTGGATTATAAGGTCCAAACCAACCATAAGTTCCAATTTAAACTGAACTGTATATTATAATTTCAGATGTCACTTTTTTCCCCCCATGTCATTCTGATTCCATGGCTTTTTTTGTGGGCTATACAAACTGAAAAGCATATTTGAGCTAATTTTTAATTAGCTTCTTCTGCCTCTTTTTCATGGACTCCTGGTAACAATTTTCACAAGTACTTATTAATGAATGAAAATTTGAGAACAGCACAACTGACTATTTTAGCTCTTTGAAAGTGTCCTAACTCTAGAACACAGCCAGATACAGCTGGTGTCAAACAGGTGATCAATATCATCATCACAAGGAACAGAAAATGTATAAAATTTCTTTTATCCCTGTGAACAAACCCCATTATGATACTCTTTCAAAGACAAAATTTTAAGCTTTTAAACAAAATTTTAATGTAAGAGATTTCAAGTTCATATCAACATGTAGTTTATAAAAGACTTGCCTTGCACACTAGCATTTTGTCAGAAGTGGTTTCCTTAAAGCTTAACATTTTCATTGAAAGACCTAGTTTCTATCACTTAACAGAAAAATTCACTACAATTAAGAAGCTGGGTCAAAAGATTACACAGTAAAACAGACAGTTGAGACTGAAGAGAAGCAATCCAGGAAATGACATCTCCTCTGTCTAGGCCTCACAGATAAGTCACTTCAACCAGGAAATACGCTATTAAAGAGATTTCACTGTTCACTTCCTCTTTCTGCTATTACAAAAGACTCAGAAGCTAGCAGGCCAAAAATAGCAGCTTCCAAACAAATGCATCACTGGCAAAGACAGATCTGCCTCCATCAAAAGCCTTTTCCTCATGGCAAACATGCTAAAATGTTTTCCAAGAGAAAAGACCAAACTTGATAAATTTTGCAATACCCTCCTACTACAAGAGGAGCAGAGAGAGTCACCCTCTGTGGACAACATGGAGCTTGGCTTTCCCTGCAAGTAGTTTGCACTGTTTATCAACCTGAATGAACCAAAGGAAAAAACAGGCAAGAAAAGTTCACAAGATACAGGAACTAAATGTTTATGTTCTTCTCTGACAAAAAGGTCAGTATGATGGAAAAATACTAGTAGCTTCTCAATAATGAGCTTAATATCAATTCCAGGGAATCCCATAGAAGCCCTCACCAAATTAAACCAGGCTGTCCTGATAAGAGATTCTGATGTTAAAGTTACTGTTTGAACCTGTCTAACATTGATATGTACATGTAAACTCCACTGGCTGTCAAAAGCAGCTTTGGCTATTTTGATTTATTCCTCACTTTCATGGTGTGAAAAAAATAAAACTCAAGGCCAAAAAGTAAGACGATTGAACAGAAAAGGTTCTTCAGTTACTTCAGAAAACAATTCATAATCCTGCAATAACGGGAAAACATAAAAAGCCTGATCTAGTGCAAGATGTCCCTACCCACGGACAAGGGGTTGGACTAGATGATCCTTGAAAGTTCCCTTCCAACCTACACCCATGAGATCTTATGAAAATTTCACTAAACCGTTACTTACAAGAAAATCAAAACAATACTCCTGTCTTCCAAATTCTCAAATAAAATTTAATAAAATATGCTGCAGCAAAAAGTAAGGATAGAAAAGTCTTGTAATATCACATTACACTTTTCTAACTGGGCCTAAATGCTTTTAAAAGCAGAACTTCCCAAATCTATGAACACAGGAAGTGAGCATCTAATGACTCTTTGTCGGGGTCCCTCCCCTGCCGTGTAGCCCTGGCAGAGGGGCCCTGAGGGCACAGACACGGGGATTCCCTGTCCCTGCTCAGCCTCGTTCCCATGGGTTGGTTTGTGTTCCCTGCGCGGGCAGAAGGACCCTCGGGTCCTGTGATTGAGCAGTTCCTCGGCAGAGCCCCGGCCATGCGGCTGGAGAAATAAACATCTCTGAAACAGCTATCAAGAATAGGTCCATATATATTTCTTTTCCACGGCCTCCTTGTTTGATACACGTGTTGCAGTATCCGTACTGTAACAACTCTTCACCAGGATTAAACCTCCACTATGTTCTTCCATACATTAATGGGACCCTTAAATAATTCTGGTCTTTTCCTGAGCGATTACCTCTTCCCATACCACGAAAGCTATGTTTGGATGCAAGGTAAACAGCTCAGTAACAGCATACAACACAAAAAACAACTGAAAGGTAATATCCAAGGCAAATACAGCCTTTTCCCAAGCCCGTCCTACTCAGTGATCGCTAGGATATGTTGCAATTCACTTTTCTCTTATTTAAGCATTAGTAATTAGCGTGTGAAGGAATAATCTGGGCCATGATAATGGAGCCGACATTTACTGTTGGGAGGTCTTGCTATTCTAGTTCCTTAACAGTTTTACATTAATTAACAGATCTTTTTCTTAACAGTATTGAGTATGTACAGTTTAGAAACCTAAAAGCAGCTACTGTCCACAAATGAGTATGTAAATACTTAACAACAGGCTTTACTTACAATCTGATTTCTGTACATGAAGGTAAACAAATACTGAAATGGTTTTAATGCTGTCTACTATTGAATAGAGGCAAGTTTTTCTTCATCATACAAGCAATACTCCTCAAGACATGTCCTCTTATGTGCTGCATCCTACATGCGTATTTTAATGGTTTTATACATTTTCCCCTGCTATTTGAAAGGCACAGTGTGAAAGTGTAATGATAACAATAGGATGGTAACAGCCCAAAAATAGCTTTCCCCTAAATATTTACAAAAGTATATTCACAAAACTGTTCAAGATACAACAAGAAGGATGTTAAGGAACACCACTATGGAACAGTAAAAGCATGTAAGTAATGATCAGGAAGGCAAAGCGGTATAATGAGTTGTAGTTTACAAGAGACGAGAAAATAATGGAAGATACTTTGTATTAAGAATGATCAAAAAAAATCTATTAAGAGTTACAGAAAACAAAGAATACACAGGTTTAAATTTTCCATACTTTCTGGGATAAAAATGAAAACAAATCCTAAAGAAAGTCATTATATACATGAAGAAATGTGCTGAGGACAGCAAGACCCACTGAAATTCACTCACAGTATTTAAGGAGACTGTCTTAATCAATGTACATTGAAAACTCAGGAGAACAGAAGAGGTCAGCAGGACTGAAAAGGGTAAATCAAAGCACTCCTATTAAAAGGCATAGGGTTTTCCAAACTACAGATCAGAATATTTGGGGATGGGGAGTTAGAACAAGACATTAATCATCTTGTAAAGACCTAGAAGATTAACATGTGAGATCCAGGGTTTAAGGTTTTTTGTATTCTTCTCAAAGATAAAACAGTGCCATGTAAAAGATTTCTGGCAGATTATAGGGCGTAATCAATAAAGCAAAGCATCTTAACATAAGAATAAAATGCAAGACTCGCCATTCGCACTGGCAAGGTAAAAAATATGGTATACGAAATCATGGAGAAAAGGTCCAAAAGGTAATTATTAGGAGTTTGGTAATCATCAGGACTTGGAAAAGTGTGTCAAAAAGAATATATTCATTGCCACAATAAAGCAACAGACTTAGAAACAGACCTATTAAGAAGTAAAAATAAAATAAATAAATTCAGCAAATGCTACCAAGCTTGGGAGTTTTGAGCACAGGCTTTTTACTGCATTCAAAATTACCTCAAAAAAAAAGGAAAAAAACCCAATCAGATGAAACTCAAAGACAAGTACAAAAAGAGGGGGGAAATCCTCACTAACGTGCTTTTGAAAGAAGTTAAATGCACAGAACATAAAAAACTGGAATAATGACCAAGTGGGAAGATAATGGAAAATTATGTGGGGTTATGGCCGACGAGAAGTCCAGTCTAGGATGCACAAGCAGGAGGTGCACTGTGTAAGACCTCACAGAGAACTAAGACTCTTTTGTAAATGAAGATCAGAGATCATTTGCTGATATTGGTACAGCCTAAGACAGAATATTGTGTCCAGTTTTGTGAATCTCTATATAGAGGACTGCAAAAGACAGAAAGGAACTGGAGAGAAGTTAACAAGAGCAGGGATATGATAAGCAATTTGTGCGAAAATAGGCTGTCAGGACCAGAAACATTAGTCTTTAAACAGGTCAGCCTAAGGAGACAGGACAAGTTCTCTCAGAACATAAAAAGCTGTTATGAGCGATGCTGATGATAGACAATTCCTCATATTTCCTAAAACAGCATAAAAAATTAGCTGAATTAGGCATGAAGGTTAGGTGGCAGATTAGGAAAAGAAGGTCTAAATAGCAGTAGTGATAAACTGACATAATACAGCTCCTCAATGAAGTTGAGAAATCACCTTCACAAGAGATTCACAAGCTAGAGAAATATTTATTACAGTAGATCCAGTTGTGGATCCTTTACCACTGATCTCTAAAATTCCTTCCAAGCCTACCTAAAATCTCTTCTCAAATTACTGGAAGAAATACAACAAAGGCAGTAAATTAAGCCAAAGAAAAGAGGACTGAAAACAGGAGTAAACCGGAAGCTCTGAAGATACAGCTTAACATTACTCACTTCAAAAAAAAACCCCAAAACTTAACCATTACAAAAATGCACATTTTTTCCTCCAAATTCGTTGTTGCTATTTTCTCTTCAAGCTTTAATAAAATAAAACTGGTCTTGCATGTGTTGCTGACTATCACGGTAGCCATGGAAAATTCACTAGTTCAGCATAATCTGCTTTCATCTGAAGTCACTGTACATTTGCAGGTTCTTTAGCTACTTTTGATTTTAGAATTCACACTGCTTTCAAAACATTAATGTGCACCAAAGCTCGAGAACAGCAAACCTGTTAAAATGACACTAGAGATCATTTCCTATTCATTGGAAACTTCCAAGGCCTTTATTAGCAATCTTTGCTCCTTGACAAGAGAGCAAGAACAGGCTAGTAATTTTGACTGTCACTTTCCCACAGCCATTTATGCACCAGCTCAGATGGAGTTTGCCCAAGCAATCAAGCAGAACAGTGTAAGTACTAGAACTGCAAAAAGACTATCTAAAAATGCACAAAAAATAAACCCATGCCTGGAATTGTCTCTCTGCCACCCTGAAAAAATGGAATAACCTACTGTTTCAAGAAAATCCAAATGCAACATTTATACATTGTATATGTATACATACATATACATACAAATGCCTTTTATACATTCCTCTTTTCCCACACAGGGTTTCCAAAGGCTACAGCTGCCGGACTAAGAAGTAACATCAGGAACACAGATAAAAGGTCAGGGGGCTCATCTGTGCTTCAGGAAGGAGAGAGATGTACAGCCTATTCTTAAAATTGTGTTTTGACCACAAGGTCATCCTTGTTCCATATTAACTACGAATCCTACTCCTCCATCATGAAAATTATTCTATTTATTTTTTTGTAACCTCAGATAGTTCAGTCCGTGAAGCTACTGTCAGCAACTATCCATTGCATGTTACACCATCAGAGTCACTCACCCTTCAATACCACTGCAAACTTGTTTTTGGATAAATGTATTTCCTATATATTCCTTCATGTAATGCAAATGGTTGTATTATATTATTTATTTTTACTAATCTATTTAACAGTTATGGAAAAATAAGATGCAAGTACACAATCTAATAACTAAAAAAGGATGTTTATTAGGGTAAATAACAAAAATTTTAACTATCTCTAATACAGTAACTGGAGCTGCAAATAACATGACTTGAAAAGAAAATTAAGCAAAAACCTAGCACCCTCCTCCCCTAAAAGCATGATTAATTAGAGGTTATAAAAGAACTTATTTTTTTTTGTAGTCACTGATTCAGAACAAATGATTATAAAATTTCCCTGTACTAAAAATACCAGCAATTGTTTAAAATCACTCTTTAAAACACTTCTAGTCAAATAAATAATGGCCTGCTGATCATGTTATCTCCTGCCTAACTTCAAATCTGATGTCAGCAGCATATTCTGATCAGCTGCACCACATATTTCTTGAAATTCAAGTGCTGTACTCCACCATAGTTCCATGAGTCCAGATTTCCAGTTAAAGTGATGAATAAAACTGCAGTAATCAAAATCACATCTAACTATGCAGTACAAAATTTGGATGCACTATGGAAAAATCTACATATAAATATATTAAAATACATAAACATTTAAAATGTTTAAACATATAAAATAACAGAAATAAGACTTCAGTTCCAATTCCTGTCAGGACTCCTGATGGAACATTCTAGATTTTAAGCATTACAGGAATTTTTCTGGATGTTTTCTCTGGAACTCAATATATGTTCCACTAGGGACTGACTAAAGTAATAGTTCCATCACTTGTGAAATCCATGATGATGAGGTAATATCAAAACCTGAAGTTTTCTCATCAACTTCAGTAACAAGCAGATATTTAAGAGGTCAATAGCCTTGGCCTCTAGGACTGGAACAGAGCTTGTCTCTCCTGACAAGCCCAACTAAAAGTGTTTGAAAACTCGCCCCCAAAATAGGGAGAAAAACTAACCCTGTCCCGCCACATAACCGGCTAAAATACTTTTGTCCAGTGTAAAAGAGACCAGAGTCACACTCGGGACAGACATTAAGCAGCGACTTTTAGTAGGGGTTGAACCTAGATGACCTCTGGAGATCTTCAAAGCTGAGTTATTCTGCGATGCTACAATTACTTCTGACCTGAGCATATGGCAGGTCAGCAACATTAAAATCAGGTTTTGTATCAACGAGTCCAAAAACTTCTGTTCTTGTGAAGATAAAGACAGTCCTTCAATAAGGAATTTCTTTACTGTAAAAAAGTATGAAGCAAAGCAGTAGAAAATAAGTGTTTACAGGAACTTGCTATCTGCAGATTTTGCAAGACCTACTTCAGCAACTCTGGTGAAGTGAATGCCTATTGCAAACTGCTGCTGTAAGTACTGCTTTTCCAAGTCTCTGAGCAAGAAGTTTGTTCTGGGCACAAATATATATGAATTAGCTATTTCTCCTACAGGATTAGTTAGGACCTTCACATTGCAAACAACTGCTACCCGAAGCTGTGGGTAGCCTTGAACAAGATCTTTGGCCTTCTTTCATTGAAGAGGAGGTGTTGCAAAGAGCCAGAGAAGAGAGCAGAAAATGTCTTCTGAAGGATTTTTTCAACTACTTCATCAATAAATTAGTTTAGTCATGGAAGAACTTCTATTTCTTTAGTCACTAAAATCCAGTTAATGCAAAGTTTAAAAGACATCAAGGCAACTGCAGAACCTTGTTTTAGAAGCTGCTAGCATGTGAATTCATTACAAAATTTAAAATTCCTATCACAGTTGACCACAAACCAGGGAAAATAACAGCTCTTGATTTCTGATCTGTTTATCTAACCATAAATTCCACTCAGTGGGTGTTGTTATATCCTCTGCTTTATGAATCAGTTTGTAGAAGCTTTTAATGCCAATTGCAAGTTATATCAGAAGGAACTATATTTAAAAATAAACATTACATAATATTAAGACACCTCAGAAAAAACTCCACACTATTGCAGCTTGAAGAGACAAACATAAGCAATAAATACTTGTGTCTGTACACAGCACTTCAGTTTGCCTCAGTCAGGAAAAACATCACCTTATCAGTGTCTGTGACATATTCAAATGTCATGTAAGACCATAATAAAATAGACATATGTCACTTCGGATAGTGTAAGACATCCTACATCCTATGCCATGCATAAAAGAGCATGACTTAGAGCATGACACAGAATGACTGTGATTAAATCTTTCTCTTAAACTGGGAAGTATTTAATATTTCTGTCCCTAGAAAACCAGAATATAGACACATACATGTGCACCCTCACACACAATGACAGGCTCAGGTCCCAGCACTGAAAGGGTATGAAGGACAAGAACAAAGGCTTCTATGAATAAATCAGCAGCAAAAGAAAGTAAATGAGGGCACACTATCTTGGTGGAGCGGGAGACCTGAGGACAGAAGACAGGCACTTCATGCCTTTTTTGCTGTTGTCCCCTGGGATTGGGGCTGGGACAGAGCTCCACCCCAGGCATCCTCCTGGCATCCATCTGAGGGGCGTGAAGGGGCCAGTCAAAACCATTACCAGGCTGCTCTCTACCTCCTCTGAGAGGTCACAGCAACTGGGGGAGTCTCCTGTTAAATGGAAAAAGGCAAGTGTTCTGCCCATGATCAACAAGGAGAACCTGCAGAAAAACAGGCCAAAATTCCAGTTAAGTTCAGGCCCCTGGATACCATTATCAAATAAATGGAGAATAAGATAACTGAATAAAGTGATCAGAAGTAAATTGTACATAACCTGTCTTCTCTAATGAGATGACTGTTTCAGTGACCAAGGAGTGAGCAGTGTTTTTATCTAGACTTCAGCAAGGTATTCAACACAGTTTCCTACAGTAATTGTATGGGCCAGTTGCGTAGGCAAATAATAGGCTGGGTGAAAACCTGGCTGGACTATCTGACTCAAAGAATCATTGTGATCAGCAGAATCAAGTCCAACTTGGCAGCTGGTGACCACTGGCATTCCCCAGGGACTAGTAATGGGACCGATACTAGGACCAACACTGCTTGTTTTTACTAATGACCCAAAAGCTAGGACACAGTGTACCTTCAGCAACTTCACGGATAACACAACCAGGGCAGAGGCTGATACACTGGAGGGCAGAGCAGCTATTCAGAGGGATCTGGAAGGGCTGGGGAAAATGGGCTGAGAGAAGCCTCATGCAGTTCAGTGACACACACAGACTCCCACATGTGAGATGGAATACCACCACACACCAGGAGAAGCTGGCACTTGCTGGCTACACAGTGCTTTTGAGGAAAAGGATCCAAGGGTCCTAGTGAACAAAAAGCTGGTCACGGATCAGCAGTAAGCCCTGTGGCAGACGAGTATGACGAGAGGCAAGAGAAACAGGTTGCCATTTGGGAAACTGAAATTGGCTATATGGAAACATTTTCTCCACCACTGTCAAACAAACGGGTGGAATAGGATGCCAAAATGTGGCATCTCCACATTTAGACATTTTCCAAATTAAATTCTAAAATGTCATCTAATTGAAGCTGATTATGAGTACATCAGCAGTTTGGACCAGAAGACCTCCACAGGTCCCTTGCATCCTAAATTATTCTATGATGGGTATTTGTATTCAATTCTGAAAATAGCTTCAACCAGAGCTCAATTACTGACAGGGTGCCATGTACATCTCCAGAAATACCACAGATTATTTGGCTAGACATTGCTGTTAGAAGAGCTGACAGGATATTTTGTGAAACAATATTTCATCGTGAATTGTATTATCACAGTGTCATCGATCATGGACCGGGGCCTGTCTGTGGAAGATCATGACTCTGTTTTGTTTTGTATTGCAGTCAAATCTAAGATAAGAGACGCCTGATGGATAAGCACAAATTGAAATAAGCCGAGACAACATCAGACAGTATCACAGGCATTCAACTGGAACCTGGCCTCCTACATATGTGGTGACTCAGACTTCCTGGCTAGCTGTATCCCCATTAATAGGAAGATGGAAGGCAAATGAAGGCAGCATGCAAGACGCTTAAAACAGAAAGGAAGGCTTTATTCACATCATAGAACTTATTGCCACGGGATGTTTCTGCTGCCAAGGAGTTTACATTGGGCTGAAGGCTATTCGATTCAAGGGAGATAAAGCTGTCAAGGGCTGTGAGACTGAAAACCACCACATCTACCTCGGAGACTCCCTGAGCTGCCCTCTCTTCCCCAGGCTGGGAGAGTGGAATTGAATAGGCAGAGTTGTTCTTCTGCACTCTGTCCCAAGCACTTCTGAGCTATTGACTATTGCTGGGAACAGCATAGCTAGGCTAGAAAAACTCCTAATTCTATCTAGTGATCCACTTTCATGTTATTACTTTGGAAAACTGTCTTTTCATGCTCACACAAGATGCTTTAATCCCAACAAATAATTACATGGAAATAAGACAAGTTTCTTTCAGCCTCAGTATTACATGCTCTGGACAAAAGGGAACATCAAGTGCCAAACTGAAAAGTATACCTAGAAAAAGAAAAGAGCTTCAACAGCAGAGACTAAGATAAACCATTCTGAAATCAGCAGTACATTGTATCTTGCCTGTCATCCTCCCAACCTGAAAGAGGAGTCTTGAAATTTGGGGCTGGAGGAGTAATTTGTTCATGAGGTGGTGATTGGTCAAAGGTTGGACTCCGATGATCTTGGAGGTCCTTTCCAATCTAAATAATTCTGTGAAACGTGAGAAAACAGAGGCTGGATTCAAATGCCAGCTCTGCGACAGCCAAATCAAGTGCTACTGTTACAAAGCAGGCTATGAGCTTGCAGAAAACATTTGAAAGGACTTAGCATCAGCCCTGTGCAATAAAACAATTTTTCTAATCTTTGCAAGATACAACAAGAAAACAATTTACCATTTAGTGACATTTTAAAGTCATAGTGCATCTATTTTAAGGTAACTTTTACATCTTGGGAGTGGCAGTACAACTGCATACACATACAGACATATTAGAAGGAAAAAAAAATTCAAAACTTAGAAGATAAAACAGAACGAAGGTTGACTGCCCAACCTTATTTCACTTCCTCTTTGACATGATAATCCAGCATGGAATGGGTGGCTGTGCAATACTACATTATGTACTCTTTCCTGGATGCAACTTCACCTCTTGCTCAGTGAAAACAAAACAAACATAATTCAGTGTATAAAATTTCTCTTGGTAGTTTAAAAACTACTTTCAGGTACATTCAATGTTCTAGTAACTTGATTTTCATTACTGCACAGACAATGTAAAAACCACTCACACTGCAGTTTCTGAAATACCATGACTGATTATCAATTTTACAGCTGGTTAAACCCCATTCTAGTTAAAAAAGGCCATTTGTTGTGGTAATACTCTAGATGGTAACTCTGAAATAAAGTGGGACACTTGGTCTAGCACTTGTATAACGAGCTCCCAGAACATTCCTCTACCCAATGTTCCAGCTGTAGGTGCAAGTCAAACAACTGGGTGTGCTTATGTATACAAGATCTTTTTGTTTGCATTTCTGAAAAGGAATCACATCAAATTGGCATAGGAAACTGTAGTCCTTTTAGAAGAGACTCAAAATCATAATGAAGTTCCTTAGACTTTTACTGCTAAGAGTGAAAATAATTTCAAGTTATAGCCATACTTTATATATACTTATCTTTAAGAGAACTCTAGTGTCTTTTTTTTCCCAGATACCTCAATTCTTAGTATCTGAATTTAGTGTTACTTGCACAATTTTTCCAACCTAGGAAATCATAATTTTCAAATCCAATTCAAAAAAAGACTTATCTCTACTAACACAAGCACTATTTTTAAATTCTGAAATTAGAGCAAATATACTTCCTTTCACAGTAAAGATGATATTCCTGAGCTATTGTAAACTCACTCTTCTGTTCATTATGGATGAAGTAAAATCAAAGGTTTTGCTCTACATATGCACACTTGTCCTTTTACCCATGAGTAATGTAATTTGCAGATGGACATACAAGTTTCCAAGCTCTCAAGAAAAAAATCTCATCCAAACCCACCACATTTTGAAGTCAATATGCACCTTCACTGTCTTTTACTCTTCAAGAGAGTTCCTGGTTCCTAACTTCCTGTACACAAATCAGGAAGATGAAGGTACACAGGTGAGAGATAAGAAGATCCCCATTTTAATTTTCATCACGTACAGGTGTAATGACCCACCATGCAGCTTACCTTCTAATACTTATTTCTAAATTTGATATCACCCTATACTACACACTATGCAATTCTATATTTAATCCATCTCTTCACTCAGAATGCCATCACTCTTAGTGGAAATACTTCAGTTACATACCAAAATAGAACTCCTAGAAGCAGTAATACTTTATGCTGACTCATTAATCTGAAAATACAATTTCAGTTCTTCGAAAGCATATACCTAACTTCATTATGCACTCAAATCACCCATGTTTATGTGTACTTTTCAGAAACAGTGAATTACAGTTACCACAACAACAATTATGTCTGAAAATTCATTAACGTGCAGCTAATCCCTACTATTTTGTCTGATCCCACGTGACTTTATTACATCTGAATAGCAAACCTGTCATGGAAACCTGTTTGAAAAGTACATATGATTGTATTTGCCTAATAACAGCAACATAAAGCTTCTTCTACAAAGGATCAGCAAAGAAGTGTTAGGCTAAGTACTGCGGTCATCAAATTCGAAGGTATTTAAGACCTGAACTTTAATCATGAAATATTGATGAAAGTTTGGCACAAAAACAAAGTCACATTTGCTCATGCAAAGGATTTGGAAGAATGAAAATCCACAGACAGGTTTCTACAGTAAATCATGATACTGAAAATCCAAGTTAGCAGTAAAATGACCAGAAAAAACAGACCAGAGTTTTAGCAGACATAATGCAAACAAGAAAGGTGGTCAACAGTTAAAAAGATGAAAGGACAGAAAAGGATTACAGAGGGAAATGCCAAAGATCATTCCAAACACATTTTGAAAGGAATTTTAAATATTATCACTTGGACTTGGGCAAAAGGAAGAAAGGAGCAGCTAAAATTATTATGGCTTTTTCAATCTGAATGGCTTAATTCCAATTATAAACCAATGTTTCTGCATTGACTTTAACTTCCATTAATACTAAACTATATGATAAATTAGGTATTAAACTCCTTTAAAAAGAAAACAAATTCATTAAATGGCAATTTAAGTCCCTAGCTACACCACTGATTGATAATATTGGAGAAACTGAAGCCACTTATTTCAAAAAATATTTTTCCTGTAAAATTCTAAAATCCTACTAACACAAACTAGTGCTAGAATTCTAGAACTGGCATTAAAATTCTAGAACTAGTTCTAGACTTTTACAATCTTTGTTCATAAATTTCTTTGGTAAAAGGACCAAGCAGGTTTTTTGCAGGTACTCCTACATGCACACGTAAAAAAAAAAGTCCCGAAAGCATCATAAATCTAATCAGATTTGATGACCTCTTATCTGAGTCCTTCCCAATATCAACCAGTGAAAAAACTATGTGCCTTGAAGTTGCTTGTTGAGCCAGCAAGATAGATGAATTTCAGGTCATTCACCAGTACATGTACATCAACACAGAATATGATTCATGATTTGTAAATTGTTTCCAGAATTCCCCACATTATGTCCATGGGAATAACGTGGGGGAAAATAACCTGAAAATGGAAGTTTATTTTTTTTTTAATGTTAGGTTAGTGGTTGGACTTGATGATCTTAAGGGTCTTTTCCAGCCTTATTGATTCTATGAAAAGCAATCCAGTAGGCTTACAAAGCAAGAGTGGGGGATGCCAGCACCTCCAATGCGACAGCACAGACAAATGGGGAGTCTTTCAGACAGCACAGGCTGAGTGGGGTACAGGTCAAACAATAACAACAAAAAAAATGGGTACAGGTGAAAGAAAAATCCCCAACTCTAAGAGTACAGTCTTCTGCCAAGAGGACAGCCCTGATTTCAAAATCACAAGTGCCCTGAGTTCCCAGAGAAAGGTATTCTACAACAAACCAATGAAGTCTTCCCTGTGCAGATACCCAAAGCAGTGGCTGAGCCCCATGCAGACTACAGAGCGGTATTTTATAGCTGTGGCTGGGTCTGACCAGCCAGTGAAGACCATGCCCAGAGTCCAGCTCAGCCTTACCCCTGTACTGAAAATCAAAAGGCGGATGATCTCAACAACTGTTACTTGCACTTCCCATTGTAACTTGAAACACAGACACATTTCTAGGCAGAGACTTCTGGTGCACAACCACACCAGATTAGTGATGCAATTCCTTGCTCCTCCTGCTTATGAATTTTCACTCTATACCAACATCAGAGCTCGTATCTCATCCACTCTGCAAACACAACACTCAGCTAAGCAACTAACATGCTTTGTTGGGAAATAGGATCAGTTTAACAAAAATGCTGCCTTACCATCCCTCTACTAGGCACCCTGTCCCCCGCAGCCAGGGCCATGCAGCCCACAGTGCACTGCTGAGAGCAGAGCAGTAATGGTGGCCAGGGCAGGACACAGCCACTCTGGTCCTGTCCTCCACACTTACAGCTATGGTCGAGAGCAGGAGCTTTATGTCCCTTTACACATTCAGGAATAAGAACCAGAATTCCCCCCCTGCACCAAGAAGCCTTCAGAGTTGCTTCCCCACCAGTATTTGCTGGCTCTTCCCTGCTACATCACAGCAACCTCTCTTTGTCTCAAAAATATAAAGGGGAAGAAAAAAAAACTACATCCCCAAGACAATACCACATTCTCAAAACTAGGAGACTGTCCTTCAGCTACATATGAAAGCCAATGCTGCCCTCAGAGCAACGGCCTTATCCTTATTTCAGACATGGAATTCTATTCTAGCTGTACAAACATTACCCTTCTTAACCAAAATGAAGTTTACCAGAAATCAGGGTTGTTTGCCAGGATGTACTGTTGTGGAGATCAATTTTACATTTACAGTTGTAATATTCATTTTACAAGAATGCTAATGAAAATATTAACTCACTCCCTTTGTCAAGCAGGAATATTTTAAATATGAAACCTCTTACTAGCACAATTTTAGATTTTCTGTATTTAAAAAAAGTGCTAGGAAAAAATCTACTGTGGGAAAATTAGCAATAAGTAATCAGAAATCATTCTGAGCTGACATTTCCAAAAGTCTCCCAAGTTCTGAAGCCACTTGCAACCACGTTTGCTATATATTGATTCCAACCCCCTCAGTTACCTCAATTAAGATTGTATGTGCAAAGTTTACAGTATGACATTTTCATCTTCAAAAATGTTTAAGAAATTATCATCATACTTTGCTTCATTTTAAAAATCTTTCACTCACCACAGGAAGTAGCTGAATGAAACCAGGATAGGGCACCTGCCCACCCCTAGGAACAGCTGCTCAAATACTATCCTCTAGTAAGTACGTGATTAGATGGGAAGTTATTTAATTTCCTGATCAGCCTCAAATTTAAGGTGCTACATAACACAGAACCATCTGCATGAGCTACCATGTAAATGTTTCTGTGAAAAGCATTAATTTTTAACAATATTAAGATTTGAAATTTATCCAAACAACACGTATGGCAAACTCAAAACTCCACGTGTGCTACCATATTTTGCTAAACTGACATTCGCAATAGAAAAATCTAAAGCAACACTCAGTGCAGCTGTGACAACGTAAATCATGACACTCTATGAAAACCCACGTTCTGACTGACTGCATAACTAAGGCATGCTGTAATTATGCACTTTCTTCCAGCCAGTCATGATCTTAGTAAGCCAACTCCCTCCTTTTAAATTTTCTCATCAAGTCAAAAAGGAGGAAGCATTCAGAGACCTTCACCAACCCCTCCAAAAGTCCTATGACACAGCTGCCTTCCAGCTGCTCAACCTTCCCACTGACACATCATGTTCCACTAAAAGATCTAGGTCCTTGCCTGGACAGAAATGGACTGAATGAACATTTTAAAGCATGACAGAGGAATCAAGATCAATGGAAATTTATGCTGTGATTTTTTGGGCAGCTCAGAGGAACATGAAGTCCTGCCTCTGTAAAGGCAGAGGTAAGTCATTCGTAGCAGCAGGCAGGAGGTAAGTGATTTCACAACTTCCACTTGCAAACCAAGCTGCACCAACTCTTTATGCTACAGAAATAAGGAGGAAAGCTAAAGCTCCTTACTACTTTCTGCTGCAATACAGCACTTCAGTCTAGAATCATTTTGTTTCTACAGAAGTCAGCAGAACTGTCTTGTTTTAAGGCTTTTTAAAAAGTGGTGCTTTAGCTGAGCCAGTAATACAAAGTCAGAAGTAGATTTTTAACAAAGCCATGCTCCTCTGTTCTTCTCATCTCCTGATTTTTTCTTCTTTGGGTTTCTTTCCTTGCTATAGCTCCATATCAGCTGGATTCCCAGAGAGAATTTCATGGTCTAAAAACTGATCTTGCATTATTTCCATGATTTGTCATTAACTGCTCTCAATATGAGAGTTTGACCACAGTCATATCTCTTCTTCAGAGCTGCAGTGTCTTACTCAGCCAGCACATTTGCAGCTCTTTAAACTCATCTTACCTATACAGTCCAGGTTGCCATGTCATTTTTTCATACAATTAATATATTTTTCTTCCTTACATGTGAAGAGATCTGCAACAATGCTTGCTGCTTTTTTCATCAGATCACGCAGTGAAAAACCTTTTCAAACCTTCAGATTGAAAACAACACAAACTTTTCAGTATTATGGACGTTTTCCCAGCAAAGTCAAGCTTTTAAATAATACTTCTCAGAATCCTTTAGATTACAACAGTTCAGCTGTTCAATTTTTCCTCTAGATGCACCTACAGGCCTTGGGAGGACACCAGGAGTTTTTCCTTGAACTTAGTGCCTTCTTTACATTGCTCTCTGAAGGTTTGTTGGTTTTCAGTCTACTCTGGCAAAAAGTAATACTCCGGTTCTACTTCACAGCTAAACAATGGCACTCCAACAACTTCACAAAAACAGAGAAATTCAAATAACTACTATCAATAACCATTTAGAAAGAACTTCCGTAGATCTGTCACATGAAATGATAATATCTCAGCATTTTCTGTGAAAGTATTACATTTACCACACAATTTCAGTCAAGTTGTAGCTCTGTTATAAACAATTAACTTCCATATGCTTCAAAGAGAATTTTTGAGTGAGCACAACTGCATAGTGGAATTTGACAGAAGTACCCAATATACTGACAAATGCTGTCAGTAAATTATCAAATGTTTATATATTAATAATTAATAATATTTAACAGCACTTCAAAAACTTGGCTGGGGAGCAGAAGAGGATCTAGCCTGGCACTACCTCCTAAGGAGGCACACACCACTGCATAAAGGACTGGGGTTTCATCAACAGAGCACCTGGGTGGCCATATGAAGTTGGAGCTTTACATTCATAGTATTTATTTTACGTAATTTCTTGGAATGCAGTTCATAGTTTAACACAGAAACCTGCCCAATCTTTTAGTTTTAGCTCTGTGATGTCATTTCTTCTCTTTAACAAGATAATTTTCAGACAATTAAGCCCTTCATTAGAAAGGTTATGTAAATGAGAGCATTAATACATTCCTTCCATGACATTAACAATAATGCACCTACTAGATTTATAAATAAACTCTATGCACTCTATGCCTCCTACATTGCCTATCTCCATGTCTCAACATCTCAAAATATCTGGCTTACACAAAACAAACTGTCCCAGGTATTGCAAACATTAACTATACAGAATGTATAAAAGTATTTCATAATGACAGTTTTAAAAAGTAAAGTTAATAAGTCTGAAACTCATGCCTAAACATACTATAGTCAATTAAAATAATTTAAACAGGATTGTCTTAAAGGTAAAATGAGAAAAAGCCTAGCGGTAGTGAATGACCCTTGGAATAAAGGATGAAGTAGTTATTTGCTACATCTTTTGCTACATTTGCTAACAAAGCCTGAAGGACTTCCACAAATAACAAGTGTTGAAATGTTGAAATTGTAGGACATGTCGGTAATTGCTCTGTTTCAATTCACTGAAGAAAAGCAATCAAAAATAGCTCTTTGGGAGGGGTTCCGAGACAGAATTACTGAATAGCTTGTACTTTTCATTAAGAGTGACCAATACTGATAATTTTTATATAAAATAATTATCATTATATGGCATTCTAATACAGATGCTGTATCAAGGACAAGTGTAAAAGAACCTTTTGAAGCTTGTTTCTTTTCATTTGCCCCAGACTGCAAAAAGACAGTCATTACATTGTTGACCCTATTAAGAAACAGTTGAATAAAAACCACAGAGAAATTGGAAGCTCAAGCCTATGCTCTTGGTGATATCCACAGCAGTCAGGATGGATGTCTCAAGAACTTACTCCACCCAACTCTTCTCAAAACAAACTTTGAAAGCAGGTTAACACTAACATTTGCTTCCAAAGCTGTGTGTGCTGCAGGCACCTAACAATGAGTAAATAAATTACAGCAAGCCACAGTAATTTTCAGAGCTGCAGATTAACCAGTCAAGCAGCATATGTTTGCATACAGAAATGATCTATTCAAGGTCTGAGGATGAAGTTCCAGGACAGTCTAAACCAGTCTCCCTATCCCCTAAACAAAAAATCCCCACCCCTCCTTTGCCTCAGCACTGATGTCTTTCTCACCCTGAGCAAGCCAGTTTAAGGAGCTAAACTGGACAGGTCTTCTGCTGTTTTCATTTTTGGCCATTTAGCTCCTTAAACCTGCTCACTGCAGGGTCAGAGAAGTAAAATTATCAGTGAAAAGGCAGCGGAAAGAATATAAAAACCAAGGCAGATCAGTCCCATGCATGGGGAATTATTCCTGAGAAAATATCATTTCATTCAAACCTTTGAAAAACAGAGAGAGGGAAAAACACAAACAAAACAACAAAAAACTGTGAGTAACTTGCTTCTTTTAGTCTACCAATATAACTTCACTTGAAAAAAAGCTGTATCAAATCTTTACAACTGACTGTTTCTTGGCATACTAATCAGTCTACTTTAAGACTAGATAATACTTCCATAATTCTGTAAGAAAAATATGCTAAGCATACTATCAACAGCAATTAGTTTATCCACAGAAAATGTTTTCTATTTCACTAAGTTATGGTTCACATCCAAAAGGACAGATAGATGTCTCAAGAACAAAACACTCCCTACATATTTTAGAGTAATCCAGTAAGTTCATTTTTCACTTTCTGCCAAACATAAAAAAAAAGTCAAAATGTCAAAACAGTGAATATTTATGTAATTATATTAAAAAAACTCTTCACACATGCAAATAGTACTTTTTTTTGCTTAGGAAACAGAGCCATAAATTTAGAGAGAATGAAAAAGTGGAAGGTCATTTTTTAGAAAATCACAATGACATACTGCGCAAGGGTCCCCTTCAGCTGCAAACACAGAGATATATCAGTAAGGATGTATTTTGGGAAAAGATTAATACAAACTATTGTCCTCTACAGAGAAACAGTAACATCACTTCACCTCTTCAAGTAATTTTCCTTTCTCATTCTATTTAAGACAATGGTCATGACCTCGCTCATAAAAGTGTTGTTTGGATTTATATCAAGTAGTTTGAAAGAATGTTTATCCCAAGTTTCATGTATCCGTACTGTCAACTTGAAAATCTCTTCCCTCCCTACCCTTAAAAAAATACCAAAACAACAAACCACCCTGCAAAAATCTGGAACGTTTTTCCTCCTCGACTTCCTATCCCATACTGCAGATAAGCCTTACTTATTCACTTATCTTAAATCTTGCTGGAGTGCTGCCATACAATTTTATGGACATGAAGATTTCTGGAGCCTAGTCCTGCTGTACCAAACACTGCAGTGTTACTCCACAGCCAGAGCAGCTGTCTCAAAACATTTGCCTTTGGCTCCTGGAGTAGATTTAGACTTTGCAAATCGATCTCAGCATTCCTTGAGGAACACAGAGTTCATTGACTGGCCCTTACAGTGTCCCCACACCACTGAAATCTCTCACCTGAAGACTGAGGTGTATAATTATGTTCCTCTTGAGCAAAGAAGCTTTGCAAAACAGAGGTGAGTTTTAACATCTCTGTTTGGAAGCCTAAGATTTTGAGAGACTGGTCCAAAATTAAGCCATGAAATTCCACAGATCTAAGGACCACAGAAAAGCTCACTATCTTTTCCAGCACAAGCTGCCTTTCCTAGTCAGGTGTCACATTTTTCCTAGGATTTGTCTCCAGCCACCACAGTTGAGGAAGCTGGCATAACAACTTAGGGAAAAGCAAATATAATTCCCCGAACTCTAAACACAAAGAGCAGCTCTGGGGGAAGCCAGTGCCACAGGTCTGAGACAGACTGCAATTTTCTTCACTTCTATCAAACTCATTTTTTAAATGCATTTCATAACACTGAAGTGTGTTCTTTCAACAACATTTGAAGTTTGCTGCAGAAAATTTCTTGTACAAATAGTAAAGAGGTTAGCAGTTACCACAATCACTTACAAAATTAGTGGTTAAGAAATACTACCGTTTATCCCAAAATTTTGAAATATATTTATTCTTTTTAAGATGATCTATCTGCATTTGGAGAAAAAGGAGAGAAAAAGATGACAGCTGGTTATTTTTTGACAGTTTGGGTCAAAACTGCTTTTCAAAGACTAGCCTAGTAAAGGTAGTGCAGCTTGGACCAAGATGAGCAAAGTGTGTATAAAATCGATGTAAATTTCACTAAACACTTGTCAAAATAAGCTGAACATGAGAAAACATCTGTCACCCAATATCACCTGATTAAACTTACTGAAACACTCAGGGGAAAGAAAAGACAGGTACTATATATATTTCCTTACTAAAAATATTGAAAAATACTTATTATTATTTCCAGTGTAACATATTCATGTTTGTCAAAAAGGTTGAAAACTCAGAAAATAAACACTTAGATAATCATAGCAGAAATGAAGAGTAACACACTTTTGTAACTACTCAAGTAAGGCACATGAAACAAATCCCTGGCCAAAACTCACTTTCAGTAATGTAAAGAAATACTGTCTTCCAAGTACACATACATATATATATTATATATATTATATATATATATATATTATATATATATATATATATATATATATATATATGCAACAAGAAATATTGTAGACTCCAATCACTGATCTCAAAGAAAAGCTGACAGCACCATGGAAAACATTTGATGTTTTACAGATGTTGTCTTTTAGAAAAATAATAAAAAAGTTCTTTCAATCCATTCATATTTAAAGATGTGATAAATCAGTAATTTTAATTCTGTGTTTTTATCACAGTGGCACAGTTGCAAATATTCCAGTTATGCTCCTAATTTCACCTGGATATTCTAGTAGCAGAAAAAAACATCTGGAGTCTGAGAAAAATAAAATAAAATCATCACTGGAGCCGGGACATCTGCACTTTCCTCTTCCTCCAATTATTCCTCCATAAAGCATACAAAACTCACTCCAAAAACACAATGAAATACCTGAGAAAGAAGGGGCAGAATTCCATGGAAATATGTTGAATGTATTACTGAATAACTGAATGCATTACTAAATTTCACATAAAGTAAACTGTTTGGCTTCAAAGCAGTAATGACTAAGCTCACAGAACTACACGCTAACAGAACACACATTCCAACATTAGCTCTCAGATGTCAGGAATCCACTTACACAGAGCATATTTTTATTAGGAAACAGATTTCATTTGTTAGCCTCAACTGAAATGGCTCCATGTTGCTCTAAGATGAGTAGAGAGATTAGAACGAAGTGGGTGCAACAAGTATCTTACATATCAAGGAGATGACAAGGAAAAATTACACAGTCCTGGCAACAACCACCCAATCCATGGCCCTGTGGACTGAAACAACCTTATGTCTAATTCTGCGCCTCTAAGTAGTCCTACCCACTTAATTGTATTTACAAAAATGTTTTAAGCTAAACATGCATGTAAGGGCTTGCAAAACTGCAGTCTAACAATATTTCTGAAAAACAGTCCCCCTGCCCCCAAGAATCATTCAAAAGACTTTCAGGAATCCATCCCTCTAGGATCCATTTCACTTTCATGATTTATTAAGTAATAATTTTAAAAATCCATGTCTGGCTATTGAATCTGTTTATCAAGGGGAAAAGAACTCAAACAGCTGAAGAAGCTTCCCGCTATGACAGAGAAATTTGTAATTTTTTTTTTTTTGTGAACAGATGATATATTCACATTTTGACAACATCTGAACAAGTGTAACAATATAGATTTTTGATTAGCTGTATTTGATTTTTCATATTAGTGTTGTCAAAAAAAAGAAATTGTATGAAAATAACTGGCTATTCCCTGGGACCCTCACTTCTCTGAAAGAAAATTTCCTTTGGCATGTCTAACCAGGAGATCCAGTATCTACAGAAATTCATCCTGTCATGGTTCCTGCACTCTAATGGTGAAAAAATATTATTTTGTACCACCCTCGATCTGTTTCATTACCAAAATAGAGCTCTGAATTGCTTAGTATCGGGCTACAAATAGGAAACAAATGTAAAACTGACTGTGGTGACAGCACAAGTGGCTATTCTCTCCATAAATTGTATTTGACATAGTTTTCTAACATTTTCAGGCAAAAAAATCAAGAATACTGATTCCAGTTACTGCAGTAAACTATTGGCCTGGTGCTTCATGTGAACCTTATAAAGTTCAACAAGGCCAAGTGCCAAGTCACGGATGTGGGCTGGAGCAATCCCCACTATCAAGACAGGCTGGGGGATGAAGGAATTGAGAGCGGAAGAACTTTGGGGCGCTGGTGGATGAGCGGCTGGACGTGACCCGGCCATGTTCCTTTGCAGCCCAGAAGGCCAAATGTGTCCTAGGCTGCATCCAAAGCAGTGAGGGCAGCAGGTGAGGGAAGCAATTCTGCCCCTCTGCTCCGCTCTGGTGAGACCCCACGTGCAGTGCTGCATCAGCTCTGGGGTCCTCAGCACAGGAAGGACATAGATCTGTTGGAGTAAGTCCAGAGGAAGGGCACCAAGATGGTCAGAGGGATGGAGCACTTCTCCCATGAGGAAAGACTGAGAATTGGTTTTGTTCAGCCTGAAGAAGAGACTTCAGGGAGACCTTACTGTGCGACCTTTTAATACTTAAAGGGAATAACTGAAAAACTTACTTAAAGGGAGATAACTGAAAAACTAAGAGAACTTTTAGCAATGCCTGTAGTGACAGGACAATGGGTAACATTTTAAAACTCAAAGATGGTAGATTTATAATGGACATAAGGAGAAATTCTTTCCAGTGAGGGTGTTGAGACACTGGTTGTCCAGAGAGGTTGCGAATGCCCCATCTCTAGAAAAGTTAAAGGTCAATTTGGATGGGCTTTGATCAATCTGGTTTAGTGGACAACATCCCCACCCCTGGCAGGGGGCTTGGAACTATATGATTTTAAAAGCCCCTTACAAGTCAAACCGTCCTGTAATTCTGAAAGATTTTGTAATCAGTACTGAAAATGATACATCAATAATCAGCTATTTTCTTAATTTGTAAATGGTACCTATCATTAAAAATACTTTTTTTCTTTTACCAACTGTAAAATTAAACATTTATTTTCTTTGGAACCTTCAGAATAATTTTATCTATTATACATATACCCATCTCTCCATCAAAAACCTAGAAGGTAAACCCTTTTTCTTTTAACAACCTTTTCTCAATGCTAACACTACTGATGTAGTTGATGATGTTGCCCTGATGTAAGAGTATGAAATCAGAAAACATTACATAAATGTAAGGTCAAATTACTATTTATATAATTTAGTTCAGTCAGGTATCAAAGCAGGCTGCAGTGGTATCACTGTGCTTTGCGCTGGTGTAACAGGACCTACACATTGGAGATGGAGCAATAATAACATGGCACTAAGAACAACTTTTAGCTAATCACTGGGAGCTAACAACTGAAATTAGTCATTTTGGCATTTCTTATGTTGATGGATTACACTACTTCCAGAAGAAAATATGAGCCAGTATTTATCTTTAAAACAAATATGTTTACTCACAGAATCCTGCTTTTCCCTAAAAGAACAGACTGAAGCAATAGACTAAAACACAAAAAAACCCGTTTAAGTTACCTAAATGCAAACACAGGCAAGTACTAATGGGAATTGATTTTTTACTAGTTTTTTTGGAAAAGAAAACCTTTTCAGTGTCTACAATTTTCTCTGTACAGAGACTAGTAAAACAGTGTGATATTACCCGCGAATGTGATAGCAGAATTTATTTCATTCTTTTATCTGAATTCTCTTTTCTCCTAAGCTTATATTAGCATATTCCATCTGAACTGAAGTTCTTTGCAATCTGAAAGTAGCTACACTATTACCAGAGCAGTACATGAAATTGTTTTCTTGGCCTCATGCGCTCTTCAAAGTTTCATCACCGACACTGTGGTAGGACATGTAGATGATGGCCTGCATTCAGAAAAAGTAGGCTGCATATTTTAATCAATAAACACACCATCCACTTGGAACCTAGTTCTTTGAAGGAAGGAGATATGCTGTGGGTTTTTTAGTTTGCTTTGGACAGGTTCAGGATTGTGGGCTGTTCGGAGTTTTTTTTATGTTATTGTGATAGTTCATATGCTCAGAGAATATGCTGAGTTGGAAGGGACCCAGAAAGATACTGAGTTCAACTGTAGGCCCTGCACAGGGCACCCTAAGAAACCCACCATGTGCCTGAGAGCATTGTTCAAATGCTTCTTGAGCGCTGTCAGGCCAGTGCTGCCACCACTTCCCTGCGGAGCCCATTCCAGTGCCCAACCACCCTCTGGATGAAAAACTTCCTGATACCAACTTAAACCTCCCCTGACTCAGTTTCATGCTGTTTCCTAAAGT
>NW_008240221.1:5523322-5534147 GCF_000691975.1 Corvus brachyrhynchos
GTCTCCCCTCAGTCTCCTGTTCTCCAGGTTGAACAGACCAAGTGACCTCAGCAGCTCCTCATATGGCCTCCCCTCAACACCCTTCACCATCCTCGCGGCCTTCCTTTGGACACACTTACTGTTTAATATCCTTCTTATATTGTGGCACCCAAAACTGCCCCCAGCACTCAAAGTGAGGCCGCCCCAGGGCAGAGCAGAGCGGGACAATCCCCTCCCCCCAGCTGGCGATGCTGTGCCTGATGCCCCCAGGACAGGGTTGGCCCTCCTGGCTGCCCAGGGCACTGCTGACCGATGTTCAACTTGCCATCGACCAGGACCACCAAGTCCCTTTCACCGGCACTGCTCTCCAGCCTCTCATTCCCCAGTCTATACACACAACTAGGATTGCCCCATCCCAGGTACAGAATCCAGCACTCGTCCTTGTTAAACTTAATACAGTTGGTGATTGTTCTGCAAATCTGCGAAGATTAACGGAGAAAATGATTCAGGCTAGTTTTAATCCAGGTTAGGTACTCAAGGCAATTCACAATACACCAGCACAAATACTGTGTCACCACCAAGGTGGTGCCCCAGGGAAGCAGGTGGAGTTACTGCTTTAACTGATAGTGAAACTATTTCTGTTAGCCATTTGTTTTTAAATGGATTAATATAACTACTGAGGGAGAAAGACATGGGTTAAAAAGTTTCTGAGATCACAGAGGCTGTTTCTCATATTGAAAAACTTCTCTGTTCTTCAGATTTCTGAACATTTCTTGTTCTAATATTAAAAGCTGCTTGGTATCTTCATCCAACACTACAATTTTATTGGTTCATTTACAAATTCCTCTGAGACAGATGTATTTTTGTTAAATACATAAAAATTTGATTGGTACTACCCTTAATGACTGAAGCCCTTAAATACACAAATATACATACCTTATAAAAAAAACAATCAAAATCTAGACTATTAAAGAATAATCCAGAAAGCCTTATTCCAATTATCAAGATCACCAAAAGAACAGACCATGTCCATTCCTCTTCTAAGTGTGCTAGTCCCAAGGCAGAGAAGTTAAGCAGCTGCCATTGATAATGATTATTGCACATATATCTGAAAACACGTGTCCTCTACTGTGCCCACCTTCTCCAAAATAAAAGGGTTACCCTCTCTGTTGTATCGTCCTTCAGAGCACTACAGACTACCTGAAAATACTTAAGCTTGTCTTAATTACTGCTGCATTTACATCCACATTGCAGACCAGAGTTGTCTGACCCAAGCATGGCACTTGCCTATTTACTAAGTTCATGCCTGCAAAATCTCATTTCTTTCTACTTCTGTAAGTAATTCAGAAACAGGTACAGCATCCTACAGCATTTTTAGGCCTCCCTCATCCCCCATGGACATTCTAACATCTTTGTCTATGGCTGATAAAGGTCTTCACAAAGGAACCGACACCCTCAGGAAGTTTGGTCTCCATCTGACGATGAAGTATCTTGTATCTTCAGAATGGTAGGACTAGTTCACAGCCTTTTCAAGGTAAAGTTATTACCAGCAAAGGCTCCTGGGCACTGTAAAACTTGAACCAGATAAAAAATATTCTTTCAAATTGATAATAGCTGTGCACGGTAGTGGTATTATCTTCATATATCCAGGCAATGAAATCCTGCCTTTTCACCTTGTAATTTAACAGAAGACCTCCAGGACTGCCTTCATTGAGACAGCTAAATTAAAATTCTATCAGAATTTGTTTACAAACTGATACTAAAAATATCAGCTGAGAATAAATGGTAGCAAAAAAGAAATTTTAAAATAGAAGAACTTTTTTCAGTTTATTTAGCTTGTGTTTATTCCACCCTGATCACTTTCCTTTTTTTGAGCAAATATAACTTTGGAATACAAAGAATTAAAAAACCCACAACTGTTAAATAAAAATATGTCAAGAAATTCAGGGCTAGGTGAATATCCTAAATTACTTGGGAAAACAAAGCGAAACAGAAAATAGATTTCAAATTCCTCATGGTTTTATAAGTGGAAAATGGTTTTCCCACAGACAGTAACCCAATGTTTCCTAAATTTTCCTTCAGCTTTGGCACCAGGTGATTCTTATATGGAAAGGCAGGAAAATACTTGCCTAAGACCTGAGCAGATTAATCCCCACAAGAGCCATCTTGTGGAAGCCAGCTGCTTCCTCAAGGGATCACATTTTTTACATTTGAAGGAAAAACTTGGTGCATCAAGACCATTAAGGTCAGAAGAAGTTTGTGCACTTGGCTAAAGGTTGTGGGGAAGAAAAAAATTTACATAGGTCTCTTGTAAGAGTATTTTTGCACACATCCTACGTGAATATACACAGGTGGAGAGCACACAACCATGACCTAACCAGAAACAGGACAGCCACAACAGCATGGCACTACCCAACAGCAAGCAGAGATCACGACTAGCCCTCTACTAAAGGAGAATTTAAATCTGGAGATACAAAGTCCTTGTATCAACAAAAAACAGTTTAACAGCTTTACTGAACATTGAGTAGGTTAAGAGCATGACCCTGGCGTTTCAGGCCATTCTAGACAAAATTGTGTCCCTAACTGATTTGAGTTTCTTGTCATTCCTGATTACATGGAAAATGTGCATACAACTAGCTACACATACCTCACTGTCAAAGGGAGTTCAGACATACAAAAAAATTGGTTATTGAATAGGGATACATTCATTAAAGATCAGCATTTTCAGAAATAACTCAGGAACAATATGAGATAATTGGTGCTGCTGTTGTTTCACTTGCTGCTATAGATGTGGCCTTGGAAACCATCATTCACCCCAAGCAAGATTCACCCATGGCAAGATTCATATTAAGCCTAAACTGCTGATTATTCTGCTGGTTTTGACTTCAATCAGAGATTCACAGAAGGATTCACAGAATATTCTGAGTTCAAAGGGTATCCTGTGAATCCTGTGAAACAACGGCAGCACCTGAACCTCTGTGTGAGACCTCCAGTCCCCTCGCGGTGACCACAGCGATGCTTTTGGACAGCCTTGGGCCAGGAACTTCCCTCTAGAGACAGGGCAATACCACACCAGCTACAGAGCAGAACCCTGACACAGTCTGAGTTACTGTTATTAGATACAAACTTATAGACTACAGTGATATTTTACCACAATAATGACTTTTTCATTACTTTTTTACATGCACTCAAACACAAAGAAAAAAAAATGTTATGCTTCTCTCCTGATCCATGTGCTTTCAGCATCAGCGACCCTATGATATTACAGCTTCAAGCACATTTGTTGCTCCCTCACTTCCATTTTAGAGGACAACTGACCCAACAGTGCTAAGATTTCACACATGAGAAAAAAAGCAACGCATGATGGCAGTAAAAACAATACAAGTTCCACAATTCAGAAATTTAGTCTGTGTATAAACCCAAGAACAATTCCTGTGTGCCAAGAAAGGAGTCCAATTACACGGCAGCCTCTTTTGATAGTTATGCTCTAAAAATTAAGCTTGAAACCAAAATGGAACTAAAAAGTTCTGCCTTGGAATAGAATATGTCAAAGAATTTTCTTCAGTCATGCTTCCTGCATACTCCAAAAAGGCAAAACAGCCATTCTTCTCCCCTGTAACATTCAGCATCCATTTGATGAAGCACATTGATAAATAGAAATAACTGCAGTGTATATTTACTTGGTTTTGATTTAATAAAAAAGTATTTGGATTGCAAGTATACTGCAATTTTATTAATTCCCATCTGTCTGTAAGACATACTGCACATCTTCCCTCATAAATTTAGACATTGTGATTTCAAAACATGAATACCATATTACCATATTTACTGTTATCCAGGCTATACCAAACACACTTTCAGCAATATGGCATAAGCAAAACAGTCCATTCAATGTAGAAAACATAAAATAAACTCTACAGCTGGGCTCAGTGCTGTCTCTGATTTTCTGATTCAGTCAAGTCCTGCAGTAGAGTCATATAAAATAAATCCAGGAGCTTTTTTATAATGAACAATGTCATACCTTACAAATTTTTTAAAGTTACATTTTCCATTTTATATCTATCAAAATTTGCCTAAGATGTTTTCCCAGGTAGAGAGGGGACACTGGGGACTTCTGGCACTTAAGAAACACTGCAAGGCACATGTGGGAACAAATACTGGTATTTCTTCTAAAAAAATGAGAGCACTGAAATAGTTTATTTTGACACTTAAATTGCCTTTCTTCAGAGGCAGCCAACCGTTAAAATAGATGAAGTGATTCACACCTCATGGTGCTACTGTTTCAGGCTTCTACGCAGATGAACCATTCTTCATCATGGCATCCATATTTAGAGGTTTTCTTCATAACACTAACAGAAATCATTTCTAAAACAGAGAACTAGCTGGATGTCTATGATTAAAAGGAATTGCCAACATAGTATTTTTTCAGGAGATGTAGCTTATATTAGGTGTATTTATTATTTATCTTCTAATTTAAGCTTAAAATATTCCTGACACAGAACACTACATGCATACAAAACAGGGTTCATGCTGCTTCATTTGCTGTTACATTCAGGTTTTACCAGCAGAATTCTGACAACGGAGTTCTGCTGCTTCCTACCCTCGCTGGCAATAATGCCACATTTGCAGATTCAAGAAAAATCCTTCAGTTCTGGGAAGATGACGAGTGGGGAATAAGGAAAATAACTTCAAAATACAATTAAAAAGAAGCTCATTCCATGTAACTAAACCAATACTGAAAAATGAACTTGAAAGTGATTAAAAAACAATGACTTTACAAAACATAATTTAGTAACAGGATTTTTTTTTTTTTTGAAAATGCAGCTATTTTTAGCTTTCCCTATCAGATCTATAGCTCGGTTCAGGAGTCTGTAATACCAGCATGGATGCAAGTCTTAAGTTTAACGGAATTACTATTTTGTGCTCACAGAGAAAAAAATTTAACGTAGAATAAGGCTTAAATTAATAGCAGCAGCTGCAATACAATAATAAACTGTCAGTACCTCCTTGCCAGATGAGTAATTCAAGTAGTTTTTCTCAGTCACTTTTCATATAAAAGCATATAAAAAAAAAAGAGGGAGGGTATTTTATAATCCAGGTTTTTAATCATTAAATTGAGGTCATTAAATTGAACAGGCCAAGAAATAAAAACTATGCCTTAATGCCTAAGTGGGCTAACTTTTACTGTTGGAGTAGGAAGTCCTGAGATGTTCACTAAAGGAAACAGATTGTGCATGCATACCCCTGGCATTAGAAAGGTTTTCATCACTCACTAAACCAACAGCTTCCAATACGGTATTATTTCCTGCTCTTCTCCATTTTCCTGAACTATTAGAAGGAATGATTCTATCCCTAAATTGACAGACTTCATGGTTATTCTATCATAGAAGTTTAAAACTCCACATAAAAACTCATGATTCAGAAGTCAAGCATAATTATATGATTGTGTAAGAAGGGGTGGAACCAATATTAAGTAACCCCATAAGATCTTTTATCTATTTACTGCAGCTTGCTTCCAATGGCTTTAGCTGCACATTCTAGAAGTCTATCATAATATAGTCTTCCGTATATAGCAGAGGGTACTAAAAGTAACCTACAAAAATCTATGTCCTAAACATGCAACAAATGACAAGGTTTGTTTCCCTAATCTTGCACTTAACATAATCAGCACTAAACTGAAAACAGATACTAGAATAAACGAGTTTCAGAAACCACAAGGAAAACCAGTTTAAAATTATTTTCTGTACGAAATAGAACATTTTCATAGCACAGACATGCCAAACGTTCATATACTCCTCAATCAAAACCTGTGCTATTGTTTTTAGAGCATAATCTCTTTGAAAGTATGCACATGCACACTACCGTGAGTTTATCACTGCAGCACTTTTCATTTCAAACAAAGGAAAAATAAAGAGGGTCAATCAAGTTGTACAGCAGCAACAAACACAAGCAGATTTCCAAATTCACAGCTCATTCAATAAAAAGTAATTTCCAAGGAACACCCAAAGATCCTTCTCTCTATATATTCCATACTAGAGTAAATCTATGCTGTTTAGATAGCAGTGTTTGATATTTAATCAACAATTAAGGTATAGACTTTGGACAAGTACCTATAACAGCAGTGACACAGACAAAGAACAATGAAGTGTTACAGCCTTTAAATAGTAATCAAGATTTTAGTTAAACTTTAAATAGCATTTGGAAGAAAGTGTGGAATTCCAGCATTCTTTCTTCTAGTTATTTATTTATTTGGCAACAGTAACAGTCAACATTATGTGTTTTGAGATTAAAAAAAGTTAGAGTATTTGCTAAAGCTTAACTTTTCTTCTTTCATTGTTGTTCAAACCTACTTTCATGCTTGTATGTGACCTCTTCATTTCCTCCTGAAGAAAAGTACAAGAAAATTCTTGTGTCTGGATGAGTCACCCAAACTTTATCTTGCTTTATGTAGGATACTGTAATTCTGTACTTTAAATACAGACTAATAAAATCAGTACCCATGATTTAGAAAAGTCAAAAGGTAATAAAGCAATCACTTGGTTACCTGAGTCCTCAATATTCAGAATTAAACACTTTGGCACAGCTTACTTGTGATCATCTTTTTTAATCACGTAAATCCATTCTAAATATTAAATTATTCTCCAGTACGTGTTAAAAATAAAACTTCATCATCTCCATTTAATATTGTTGGAAATAAAGAAAGATTTGTCTGAAGCCATAAAGTGACAGCAGATTAGGGTTCAGACCCTCCTGCACACCATTCTTTCTATTCTCTGCCTGTACCATCTGAACAACACTATCCTAACAAAAATGAATGATGAAATGACTATGGAATTAAAGTAACAATGCTGCACACTAACATCATAACTCATTCGTCTCTATCTGGGCACACAGAAAACACAAAGTATGTGATTGGTTACTTTTTGCAAAAGATTTGACTTAGGTAAGTCATTCTACATGAAATAAAATTAATGGAAGACAAGCATAATCAAAATCCCACTGTATGTGGCACCCAGATTGTTTTTCTTCTCATGTCTATCACCTTCTGCACCCTACAACAAATGAAGCAGAGACTGCACAGGAGGCATGTTTCACATGACAATGAAGAAATCTGTGTCCATCCAACAATTAAACTTCATGATACTTCACAGACGAAAAAAGGCCCCTCTCTCAATAGCTGTAACTGTAGCAGATGAACACAGAGAAAAAGCTAAGTCCATACCACATAAAGCACCCGTTACAGACTGAAACTATCCAACCTAGTGAAACCTGGACAAAATGTACAGAATCACATTCTTCCAAATATTCCAACCCCTCTGCACATTAGGGGCCCAGTCACCGGTTTAAGCGTACAGTCTTAAAATTAGCAGGTAATGAATACAACGCTGCCAATGAAGGATGCACGTGACGCTTCACCTGCACTAAGGCAGCTGGCGCGTGCCGGGGCACACGGGCGCTCTCCTGGACACGCGGGGCTGTTCGGACACTGCACTGCTGCAGCAGCAGGAGCTTCACACAAGGCAGGTATGCCTTGGGAACTGAGCACTACATTCAACCTTGGGTTTACATTGCCAACAGCTCATTAAAATAAGTTTATTACTAGCTGAGTCTGCCAATATAAACATAGTATTCTTGTTCTTAACCAATGGGATGTACCAAGAAAAAAGTATTTTAAATAAATTTGCTACCAGAAACATTCGCTGCTGTTCAGTGTAACAGTTTAGAAGAATCCTTGGACACAATATAGCATTCTTCCCCCCAAACTCCCCATGCTTATGGGTTATAAAAATACACAAAATTTTTTTATATCTTTCATTATGTAAAACTCTACTACCAAATTTCAATCACTTTCATCTTTAAAATCCAAAATCAGCTCCTCTGTAACACTGATAAAATTCAAGTCATATTTTGTAGATCAAACACTGGCAAGAAATCATCAACTGATAGCTGTGGAGATTGGCTACTGAGGGAGCACTTTTCTTTCTTTTTAAATTAGGCAGCTTTTGTTATGGATTGCATTACTAGACAAGGAGCCAAATGCTTTGACACTGCTCTGTCATTTGTTAGAATTGAAAATGTACTTTAAAAAACAGGTTCTGATGAGCATTTGCACACATTCCAAGCAAAACTGAGACTAGTAATATTCGGAAAAGTGAACAGTTCCTGAATTTTTATTCCTGCACATATAAAGCAGAAAAAAACTCTGCTAATTTTATAGTGTAGGTGTAATTTTGTTTCTCTTGTTACAAAGATGGAAAAATTAAAGGATACTAATGACACACTCTGCAATCTGACCAACATAGATTAAATACTGGGAGTGAACATTCCTATTGTGAATACACACACATGAAATCTGCATGCATTTAGTGTGGCAGTAAAAGGAGTGAAGCTGAGCAAAATGTTCTTTTTGCTTTCTTAAACCAGAAGTGAAACACTTTAACCCTAGTGTGGAATACGACAGAATATAAAAAAAAAACTGTCAAAAAACCAGAACTAAAAAAACTGGTAAAGGTAAAACTCTCAGAAAAATAGAACTATCTTTTTCCAGCTAACTATACTGCTATCCACAAATCCATCAAAGGGGAACAATGAACAAAAGACAATTCTGTTTCCTTAAAGATCATCTTTTTCAGCTCTACAGTAGATGCTCTAAAATTGCAGCTCAAAAATAGAACATTTATAGAAAGAGTTAGAAACTACGAGAGAAATAACAGCACAGGAAATGTAACAAACAAGAAAAGATTATTTCTTCAAGAATAGAGAATCATCTGGCCTTTCTTAGTGGGCAATGAATTTTAGATCAGATCTTGCTAACTGCTACACTTGCATCTCTTCCCTGTACTTGCTGGCTCAAATTAACACAACAGATTGTTCTTGCTGATTCAAAATTATGTGTGGCAATAAATTCAGGAAAGTGAAACAAGTTTCATATTAAATATTAAATACTTAGAAAGTTCCTAAGGCTAAAATCCTGCAAAGGGATACATTGTATCAGCCATGATGACCTGGAGACCCTGAATTAACAGAGCTCAGCCTAGTGATCTGCTTCAATTAGCACTCTTGGTATAAGGCTGGCATCTACTCAATTGATGAGATCGCTATGGACAGATGCACCTATTGAAAGCATGAGAGTCACAGCCTATCTGCAACCCACTTTTCAAGAAGAGTAAAATTCCAGGGTCTTGATGGCAACGATCCACATAGATGAACATCTATTCATGTTCAAACTAGTGTAAATACACAGTTTACCTGTCAGCTTTATTTAACAAAGAAATAAATGGCAAATTAGTTCAGTTTTGGTTTGTGGGTTTGGGTTTTTCAGGTTCTAAGGCATGTGTATTCTGAGACACTTGAGCACTCTCCTGCCAATTATCTGTCCATTTCTCAGTCCACCATGCTTGCATTCCAGCATAGCCCAGCACAGTGCTCACAATTTCAGTGCTGCATTGCCTAATTAACGGTTTTAAGAGCTCCTTCTTTCAAAGGCTGACACAACCATAGCAGAGCAGGCAGAATATACCCAACGTTTTACACCTCCAGTGCAACGTCAAACTTCAAGCTTTATGCTAAAATCCTGAGGCTTGCACTGAACGAGTGAGTCCAAGGGCAGACACCAGAGCCTTTCTCTGGACAAGTGCACTCAAGCAGCTCCAGCCCAGGCAGAACACTGCAGGGAGGAGGATGGTAAGATTTACCAGAGCTGTTCATCACCACCACACAACTCAAAAGTTCAGTTCAGCATGTGCTGAAGTGATACAATTACACACGGCAAGGAAGCGGAGGTCTGGATTAGTTTTACACAGCCTACAGTGACCTATCTGCTCTAGAACTAGAGCAAATAACACTTGCCAACACACCCCTAGATAATGTGTATTAAATACTAACAAAAATAACTCAGTTCAAACTGTAGTTAGAGGTCATAAGTGAAATCATAAATGCCCAAATGTATTTGAGTACCATTAAGCTCTCCTTAAATTTAGTTGTCAACTCGGAACTATTTGGTAGGAACGTATTTATAGAAGGGTTTCTTATGGATCACTCAAGGCCAAATACCATTAAGTGCTATCATCCATGTGTTCATGCAGTACGCATAAAAATGTCACTTCATTAAATTAGTGGATGACACAACTAGCAGAAAAACAAATAATAAGAATATGGTAGCTTTACAAAGTAATCTGCATGATCTAAATATAATACAGAAAACAGGTTTTCATAACCACTAATGCACTGTTACATGCCCAAAAAGAGTAAGAGTATACCACAGAAAGCTGTGACAATGACAAAATTATTTATTTTAGCATAGGCAACCTAACAACAGGCTTTCAACAAGACACAGTGAGAGAAGGAGCGCTCAGCCGACGCCTCAAAGAGGTTGCAATAACCAGTTCCCTTTGTGCACGTCTTTGCTGACAGGTATCAGACCAAAACTGGAAGAACCCCAGCAAGTGCTGGCTGCGCATCTCACCTGTGCTAATGGGTAGAAAGTCCTCCATGATTTTTTTTTATTTAGCAGAAAAAGGATGGTAATAACCATGCCAGATATTTCAGCTGGTTGCTTGTTTTTTGCATTTTTTTATTTTGCCTTCATAACTGCCTGTGAGAACAAACTAAATGCAAAGTTCTCCATCTCTTAATGCCTCTGAATTGAGAATGTATCATGTCCTTTTTGAAGATATGCTTTAATCAAACAAATAATTATGCTCAACACAGGCATTCATAACAAGTGTTAAGGCACACAAGACAGCAAAAATCACATTAGAAAATCTAACAGTTTTTCTTGAGCCCCAAAGGGGGTGGGAGGAGCATAATCAATCAATGTATTTGGCTTCATAGATTCTCCTGCTGA
>NW_008240221.1:5534179-5536665 GCF_000691975.1 Corvus brachyrhynchos
GATGTGGTCAGCCATCCTGTGGTCAGGAAGGTACGCAAAGAAAGTCTCTTCATTTAGAGCCACTGAATAAAACATCTCTTGATGACAGTGGAATTGCTATCTAGAGAAGGACAGTTTATTACCTCAGCTTCTCACATCTTTCAAATTACGCCATGTGTTATAGATTAACAGCTACTTTTTTGCTTTTTACGGCTTCCCAAAAATAAAGCATGCACACAAAATACAGAATAGCAGCTGTTTATGACTTTTTACACTGTAAGGAAATGAATTCCATTTTGAATTCCATTCCACATTTTTAGTTTTGGTTATGTTATTTTTGGAGTACGAAACAGTGGCATTCCAGCTAGACTTTTTAAGATGCTTTCCCTGACTCTTAGTTTGTGTTGCTGTATTTCTACTTTTAACTGAAAACACATTTCCACTTTTGATAATTTACACTGAATTGTAAGCTGTTAAGTACACAAGTAAATTTTTCAATATGAATACGATGTTTTCATACTCAGACTACTTAGCAGCACACCAATGCAAAATTAATGTCAAATTGCATAAAGCAACAATACCAGAGACCAAAAGAAAAAGCTTTTACAGGAAATCTGTTGCAAATTTCCTAAATAAGAATAATAAATAGTTTATTATTTCATACACAGATATGTAGAATGCACAAGCTAGGAAATTTGGTTGATTAGCATTATATTTTACTTGCTGCTAGTTTTTTAAACAATACTTACAGACAGAGTGCAGAGAACAGTGATGACCTTTACCATAAAAAAAATCCATTTATAATCCAGCTAACACTCTCCCATGGTTTGCTTTCTCAATATATTACATGAAGCAGTCTACACTGGTAGCATATAAAACAAACAAACAAAAAAAATCAAGTTCTAAGCAGCCCAGTCTAAATTTTGTAGCTAGGATTACTCTTCAGAAATATATTTTAGTGTATTCAATCTATGTCCAAGGCATGGGAGGTGAGAGAATAAAAGAATCACGCTGTTGAGTATAAAAGCAGAGTGTGAAAAAGTCTACTGGGGTTAAGTATTAACCTGATGCATTTTTCAGAACGACTGTACTATTTTTAACTGTTCTTTTTTGGCCACAGGTCAAAGTTTTCCTAGCAAAATACCAAAGTGAAAATGCTGGGAGCGAAGCCCAGAGGCAGCTCTCTTTGCTTTGGCCTAGGCAAAAACTTATCTGAATCCAGTCAGATATGGAGCACTGTTTCCCACTCCCCTCCACTGACTGTGGCTGTCATTATGCCTCTGAACATCTATGAGAAGAGTAACACAGCACTCCAGCCTCGGGAAGAACATTTTTCAGATGTTATAGGAAATTCCTATATTCTCCACACAGCACAGACATACATTCTGTTCAGTCAGTTCCTGTATTTTTGGCCAAACAGAACTGAGTCATTTGAAAGCACAAAAAAGGACACAGTGTAAGTGCCTTGAGCAGCTCTTGGAAGGACTGGGATTTATTCCCCCTTTTTCAGCTCCTCATAACTGGGGCACATTGGAAATCTTGGGGCAGACTGGAAATACAAGATTTGAAGACGCTAAAGTTCAGTTAAAATACTAGTTAAAATACTAATAGTTGTAATACTAATAGTGAAAATAACGACAATGATAACAAATAGTAATAACAATAATGATAATAAACTGTCTTTTGCTGCCTTTGTAGAGTTCAGATGTTTTAAATGGGGAAATCTAACTCCTTTCACACTTCTTCCCGAGGGCATAGATTTCTCACTAAAGTAAATTGTATTTCATACACTCACACGGAAAAAAAAAAAATCTGAAACAGGAGACAGACGAATCAATTTGCCCCAATGAAAAACAAACGTGACCCTACTGGACCCCCCAGTTACATTTCTCCCTTAGGCGTGTCCCCTTTTCCTGAATTATTTCCACATCACACAGCAACCTCAGCTTCACCAGAGGACGTTCCACAGGGGGTGAGCGATGGGTGCCCGGCAGCGCACACAAAGGCAGGTACTTTGAGGACGGACACGCTGTGATTACGAGGCGCGAAAGCCAACGGTGCGAACGATGCTGGGAGGGAAAACAAGGCGCTTTCCTCTCCCCGGATCAGATCTTGCCAGGGACGTTTCTCACTTTCCCCCAAGTAAGATGTACCTAATCGGGGAGCGTTCGCTCTCCTCTCACAGCGCCGTGCCCGTCCCCTCGCTCAACACAGCCCTGGGGGCGAGGGCCGCTCCCGCCACCTCCCCGCTACCGGTGGCCCGGCCGGGGGCGTGGAGAGGATCCTTCGTCCTCCCCCAGGAAAGCTCTTTCAGGACGCGGGAGCCCTTTCCTTCCTTTCCGTTCCCTCCCGCCCGCCTGAGGCGAGGGCAGCGCTCCCTTTGTTCCCCCGCCCAGCGCTTCCCCCGGGCGCGGTCGCCCCTCACCAGTAGGCTCTCCACGTTGACCGGGGAGCGCGGGTCGCGAATCATGGACTCCAGCTTCCTCTGGCGGCCCTCGAGCATCCCC
>NW_008240221.1:5537242-5566030 GCF_000691975.1 Corvus brachyrhynchos
GGCGGGGCCGGGCCGGGCCTGGGCAGGGCAGCCCCTCAGAGACCGGGCTGTGTGCGTTCTGGCTCATGAGACCTCACCCTGCCCGCGTGGCGTAAAGCGCACAGGAAAAGAAGCCAGAAATATTTGAGAAGGTGGGCGAGCAGCGTTTCAGATAGAGCAGCAGTGCTCACGGCGTGAATCACAGAATCGTGGAATGGTTTGGGTTGGAAAGGACCTTAAAGATCATCTAGGTCAGATTGCTTAGAGCTCTATCCAACCTGTCCGTACCACGTCAGGGATGGGGCATCCACAACTTCCGTGGGAAACGTATTCTAGTGCCTCACCACCCTCATGGTAAAGAATTTTTCCCCCAGTATGTAATCTAAGCCTACACTCCTTGAATTTGAAACCATTTCCCCTTGTTGCTATGTGCTCTTGTAAACAGTCTTGCCCCATCTTTTCTATAAATTCTCTTCAGGTATTGAAAGGCCACACTAAGGTCACCCCAAAGCCTTCTCTTTTCCAGGCTGAACAACCCAGATTCTCTCAGACTTTGATCACAGGAGAGGTACTCCATCCCTCTCCTATGCGTATATCCTACATGTATGAGAAGGAGGATGGAGAACTAGGCAGTGAGGAGCTGTGCTGGGGAAGGTGCAGGCCACCCTCATGCACCCAGAGGAAAATGAGCCTCCACACTGTGCTGGAGGTGGGTACAGCCACCTTGCCACATTCAGCGGGCACTTTGAGGAGACAGGGTGCTGTTTATCAGACCCAGGCAAGAGAGGCTGTAGCAGGGAGGGTGTCACTGATGCCTGAGTTGTGGCTGCAGGGATGGAGGTGAGGAGTTGGATGGTAGGGATGCTCCATGGAATGGCATGTGAAGTTTTGGCCAAACTATGATTCCAGCAGACCTGAGATGTGGCTGCTGGGCAGATGTTATGGGGCAGAACAACAGAGACTGTGAAAATGTCATTTGCTGAGGTGGAGGGACCTCAGGGAGGAAAGGTTAACGTTTTACTGTGTTGACTTTCAGCTGATAGCTGGACGTCAGTGAGCTGATGTCAGAAAAGTGGCCCAATATTTTAACTTTAAAGGAAGAGGAGAGAGAGTCAGAGAAGTAAATATGTGAGTCACTTGCATGGCTTTGAACGAGATCACTCTCAGTGATATTCTGAGTCAGGGCCCTGGTGCTGAACAATTCCCAATTTTAGGGAAGGTCTGGTCTGAATATCGACCCAAACCCCATAACTGGATTCTGTTTTTACAGTCCACTGAGTCAAAATCCTCAAGCCTGACAGAAACACTCACACGCATGAACATTTTGAAGTCAAATTGGGCATTATGACTCACGCTTTGCAGTGAACCGCATTGAGTTTGTGCGTTTTCTGAAGGAATTGGTGAAATCTGTTTGGGAGAGGCACTGGTTATTTATGTCTTAGGACTACTTCATCTTCAAAACAGATTAGAATCTGCTTAACTGCAACACCACCAAAAAAAATCACATAGTCTCTTTGAGCAGTTTACTTTGCTAGGAGATAAAAGAAGTAAGTGTGACAACGAGTAGGGTTGCTACTAGGATTATATGTGGGTACTAGATGGGTCATGAAGCTACAGAGTCTAGCAAAACAACAGATCAAAGCTCTGAATTACCCAAGATGAACATGATTTCTTCACTTACAGCCTATTCATTGGCTAATTTTTATAAGTGGCAAAACAGAAACATTCTTTTTTAAGAATATTTTTTAAGGGATTTAAAATAGGTTTGGACAACAGACCAATACGAGGAGTGTGTCTCCAGTGATCAATAAGGAGCTTGTGCTAAGTTCTGTTACTGTCAACATTGATTTTGGGGGTGATTTCAATGCACTTGGAGTTGGGCACCAGGTGATGTGGTGATCTAAGGTCTTGGTTTCCTCTTGGCTATAGGCAAGGTGCTTATCTTTTCTTCAGTTTTTCTTATCTATCTACAAGCTTCATAAAAACTGATCCTTAGCTTATGTGATTAAGTGACATTGTTCAGGGTACTATCTAAACAAAGGTAGCAAAGAAATTCTTAAATAAGCATAACACCCATTTTTACATAGAAAAAAAAAGTGTGATTGTGACTTCAAAAGCAAATGTGTAGAAACAGTGCCTTCTTGAAATTCTTGCCCCATAGATCTATTCTTCCACCCCTCAGGAGATATCTGTTTACTGACTAAACAAGTTTTACTCTCTTACAGGGACGAACTGACAGCGGCAGTCAGCTGAATTCCTTTGTATGACATGAATCCTCAACAAAATCCTCAGCAGAAGATTTATTGCTGGTTATAAGTGACTAAGTGACAAAAAAAGTACTTAGAAAGTCAGATTCCTCTCTCAGTGTTTGCAAAAAAAACCTGTTTTAACATGCCCTAAAGGAAAAATAACACCACCTTCTGTGGTCTTTTTACAATTCTACCTTTTCTGCCTTCAGTAGTGTAAATCTCTCAGGGTATCACCTATTCCTACAATGACCATCTAAGGAAGAACTGTTCCTACTCGCTCTGTGTATGCCAGTTTTGAAGTCCCATGCAATGAATTGTCAAATGCTATTTACCATGTTTTGTAAGGCAAAGTCCAAGCCTTCCAGCATGCCTGCTGCAGCTTTAAGCCTGTGAGTCCACAGTTGGATCTTTCTTCTCTCTGTCTGCTCCCTGAAATGCTGTTGAACTCTTTAGATATCTACAGTCCAAATATGTTTTAGGTGTCCCAAGGCAGTAGGGAATTTGCTATTGACCGTTTTCAGAACTGGCTACATTTATAGGAACAGATTTGTAAGAACTTGGGAAATGAGCCTTATTGGTTAAAAGCCATCAGCTTCAGGTTGTTCCTTTAGGGTATTCCATAGGGCTCAAGCCTGTGCAGGGAGAAGAGGGATTTGGCTTTGGACCTCATGGATGCTTTCAGTACTATTGCAAAAGAAGCAAAAGGAGACAAACTACCCATGTGTATATCTGTCTTAGGAGAAGGGGCTGTGCTTTAGCACTTGATGCTGGCTAAGTAAGGCTTTTGAAAATCCTCTTTTTAGGCTCCCACTCTGCAGGTATTTGAAGAACATAAGAGCACTACTGACAGGGGAGTTGATTCTACTAATAGCTGGTGTCTCTAAAATTTAGGTTTAGCATCTCATGTGGATCTAGTCCATTTTTGTGTTTTGCATGTGGGAGAACAGATATATAGAAGAGTTAAATGAGTTGCCAGTGATACCATGGACTACCTCTGTCTAGTGACATGAATCAGCTCTATCCCAAATGAGAACCAAATTGTGACAACAGAGTAGGAAGGACCAAACACCCATCAATAGTCCAAGCAAATACAGTCTTTGAAAGCTGCCAAAATCAAACCATATCAGACTGCTACAGGCAAAGGTGCATAACTATTGTCACTTGCCTGGGATGCTGCACTGATGTCGATCAGTGTTGTTGTGATGGAAATAGGACAAGAAGTCATATTTTAGGTAATGAGGTCTTGAGACTTTGGAGGGTGTAGCTAAAGATCATCATTCTACCTCCAGAAAATAATGTAGATTTATGTCATTAGTACAGGGATTTCTTTACTTTTAGATTCATAAATATGAAATAGGGGTGGAAAGGAATGTGGGTTTTGTTTGTTTGTTTGTTTGTTTTAATTTTCGTTTCTCCCATGCTAGTGTTCCATCAGCCTGAAGGTTAATAAACTATTTTTTTTCTGGATTAAAAATAAACTTTTTCTTCATTTTAGGTTATTGAAAATGGACAGGAAGAAAGGTACACAACTTGTGTATCTATGTTATGCTTTTGAAGGACTTGCAAAGTCAGCCACACACTTAATTGTTGATATACTGATTCCAGTGTTGTCTTGGGACAAAAAAACCTCCCAGCATTGTTTAACATTCTTTCATTTAATTCATAGTATAGCATCTTTTGCATCGTAACTAGATGCTTTAAATACAAGCAGCTTTTCAAACCCCATGCATTTCCAAACCAGCCCTCAGTAAGATTGACACTACCACATCAATTACTAGCACAGGCCAGCTATAAAATTACAAAACCACTCAGCCATCTGTATAATTAAATGCAAACCAAAGTAATCAAGCAAATATTAAAGAAAATGTCTTCATCTGGTAAGCTTTGTAGGTAAAGGCCTATATCTACTGTTCTGCTTGGGAAGGGATATACTTTTGTCTCTGAGGCTGTGCCAGGTAGCTGCTTCCCACTTTTTCAAACAGCATATATAGCTGATAAATACAGAAATATTAGTTGGTACTGTCTGTTGGTGTGTTAAATTCAGTATCTTAAGCACAAATACCAGAGAATCAAGAAAAGGAGGTGTGAATCAAAAGTGGCTGCACAATGCCTGGGTGTGTCCTGATAACACAGGACTTGGTCTCTGCCTGGCTCTTAATTGCTTACATAATCCTCCCCAGCTAAATAGCATTGCTTTTGTTAATGAGGTAGTTTCATAGTTTCTTGGATGCATTGGGAAGACAGAAGTGAAGCTGTGAATCTAGGTTAATTGAAATGCTTACGTGATGGTGATGTGCCAGATTCTCTGCTGTAAGTCTCAGGAGGAAACTTGCAGTAAGTGTAGCTTGGACAAAGTGAGTAAGGACAAAGTGACCTCGAGTTTTCCTTTGCTGCTTTGTGCATTTAGGTGAAGCTTAGGGCTCTGTGGCTCATAGGTGTAAGTCACAGCAGTTTGAGAGGCTGCTGTGATTTATGAAATTCTTGCTGGTTTGCTATTAGTAGGCTGTTTATGCCTCACAGTACCTTGGAGCAGAGGAGGGCTTCTGCCACTCTTCTTTCTGCTGTGAGCATTATCTCTAACAATTCCTTTACATGAAACATTGTAAAGGTTGAAAAATCAGAAACATGCAGGAGTACAAGGCTGCTGGTCCCTTGGAAATGCTGGCCAGAGCGTCTCAAAGCTATCTCTGCCTCCTTTTAATTAGGCAAGGGGACTAGGGATTGATTCAGACCTGTCACTTGCATGCCTGTGACCATCTCTTCCAGTGAAAACATACCTGTAAGAACAAAAGCATTTCTGATAGTTTATTATGTATTTAAGATCAAACATTTAGCTACTCAAAATGGAACCCAAAATCCAGAATTGGGGAAATAGGTTCCATATAGAAAGTCTGAGGAGAATCGGGAAGGGGTCCCAACTGGATACCGAATGGGACTTATAAGAAATGTGGCCAAAGCCCCATGTTTTCCTAGATGAGACATAATCTGAACCAGCATGTCCATCCTGAGCTGAAGTAGAATTCTTTAGCAGAGCAAGAACCCATGTACATGTTCTCCTTTCTCCATCCTGTGGCAATTCCTGTTGCACAGTACACCTTCAAATAAAGTTCCTAGACGCTATCTTGCAGGTTGGGGTTGGTGTGTGGTTTTGCCTCTTTAAGGATGCGTTCTGCTGAACAAGTCTTCCTGCAGAAAATTGCGTTAATAAGAAATGGGATGCCAGGAAGAAAAGGCTCTGTAGCCTTTTGATGAGAGCACTCAGCAGGATGGAGGCAGAGGTAGGTAGCAAACTTAGTGACCTTCACAGTTAGACAGCTATTGAGTATTTTTGGATTGTGATCTTGGATTTTGGTGTAAGGACCACTGTAGGGACCTAATCAATCCTTCTTTTGGTCTGGCCTTTTGCCATAAGTATGCAGGAACTGGCTTGGAAAGTGACAGTAAAACCCTGGGCACTGAATGCTCCCTGCCATTAGGGAGAAATGCCAGTAGAAGATGACTTGGATAGAACAAGCTAAAAAAAGATGATTAGTGCAGCGGTTCTGTGTGCATCTCTGAATACCCACATTATGTGTCTCTGCATTACCACTGTCATTCCTACGATCTGCTTTTCTTCAAGTCTTAGCTACTGTTAATTGTGGGGAAATCAAGCCAGCTGATACTGGGGTGTAAACAACTACAGCTGCTGTGCCTGCTCTCAGGGATCTTGCAGGGGCTGTAAGATATGAATAAGAAAAGTTGTGAGTGCGCAAGTGAAGACACAGCTTTGTATATAAGGGTTTAGAGTCTTGGAGAAATGACATTTTGTATTTAAACAGCATCAGAGTCAAGCAGCAGGGAAGGAAGGAAGGAAGGCAGGCTGAATGGATTTTTTCCTGCTTGGAAAAAATACGACTTTTCTATCTGTTCATTTGTCCAACAAGGACAGTATGTTTAACTACTGTTATTACTAGACTTGACTTGACTGTCAAATAGTAAATGGGATGACTGTGTGAAGAGTCTGGCATAGAGGTGATCTCAGTTTTGCTCCAATCTTTGGTGATGGGGGACAATATTAAAATGAAACACTACATGGACAAGAAAAATTAAGGTATTAGAAGAGGTAGTTGCAACCAAATTGGAAGAAAACTTGGAAGATTTTGATATGAGAAGGCTGAAGTTAGTGGGAATTATTAGAGGACCTTTCCATGTACATTCTTTGTAGGAGAATAAAACATTCTGAAGGGTATCATGCTATTCCCAAACTACAAGCTCACTTCATGTAGGACAGCAGTGCCTTATGGGGTGAAACAGGGGGGTAGGTATTAGTTGAATCCTTGAAGATTTGGACTGGTAGGAATTACAAGGACCAGTCCTGGTCCATCTTGTTTAACTTTTTGAAATTGGAACCTGTTTGTTTACCAGCGTGAAATCCAGGAGTGTGCTGCTGATGGTGGCTGTTTGCAGAAGATAACATCAATAGAGAGTTGAGGGTTGGGATATTACTTGGAAGATCTGGATCAGCTGAATGATGGGAATGATAGAAACAGGACATTATTGAATGGTACAGTCTATAGAGAGATGTGCCCTTGGGGACTAGTAAGAAATTCTGATGTAATGTGGGAACTTACTATTTGGAAATAGCTGAGGAGAAGTACTTCAGGCTTACGTTAGCCAACAAAAAAGTGGAATTAAGAAGTATAAATGGTATTGTATACCATCCCTCTCTCAAGCGAGATAGGGTAGGGCACGATCAAGTGAAAACACCGGGGCATAAATAGTTCAATTTATCTGTTTTGGAGAAGAGGAACTGAAAATGGGAATTTGGCAGAGATAAAGGAACAAAGCAGCCTGTTTTATGTGAAGTGGCATGAATAACTCCGTTTTCTAGATCCAGCAGAGGTGAATGAGTGTATGGTGGTGTCTACAGATACACCAAAGACAGCAACCAAAGAGTTTAAGAGCTCTGTACATTACAGAACAATGCTGGCAGAAGAGCATATGCAAGTATGCAAGGCCATGAACAAGCTTAGGTGGGAAATAAGACTGTTTCTAGCTATTTACGATGGGGGGAGTTGGTACAACCTTCATGCAAGTAAAGGCAGCAAGAAAATACCTGCAGTGTATCAGTGCACTTTGAAAGGGCTGTTAGATGTGGTGTCTGGTACCTCAGGGACTGCAGTCAGGAGCTCTCAATGTCATTTTCAGTTCTTTATGTGGCTGCAGACATAAGGGTTTGTAAGGAGCATAGGGTAGCCTTCATGAAGGTGCTCAAACTATTTCATGATCACTTAAAGACTTGGTGGAAATTGCATTTTTGTTCAAGAACTGCAGTGAATGTAATAAAAATCAGCACAGTTTGAACATAACTAAACTGACTATGTGTCCTTGCTGAAAGAAAATAACCTGAAGGTTATTTCTTTGCATGAACCATTAAATGTTATGTTTTAATCTGATGTAGAATATTTGTTTTGGATGCTTGAAAGAATGTCATAGCATGGATATACTTAGAATAAGGAAATCCTACTTTTGTCCAAGGGAATTCAAAGCAGAATTCTACTTCTTAGAAAGCTGTCCAAGGATTCGGTATCCATGAAGCAGGAGAAAGAGGAAATTCCTCCTCAATTGAAGCTGCTGACCTGCACAAAGGCACCAAGTTTGTTGGGTCAGCAAGGGGGAGCATGAGAAGCACGGCTTCCTACCCTGGGAACCAGCCTGCTCCCTTGGAAGGTGTGTCCCCATCCCTCGAAGTTGTGACAAAAGGAAGGTGGTCACAGGAAGGGCTGAGCGTGGCCTGCCTCAGCAGAGCCTCTGTTAATGGGTGTCTGCTACCTGACTAAATGCTCTGATCGTTGAGCTGTTGGGTAACTGGGGACTTTCCTCCAACACAGTTTATCCCCTTTGTTTTTTTTCCAGCCAAAACTATTCAGCAAATTTGAAGCAAATAGTTTAGACATGACCGAAAACACATTTTCCAGGGAATTAACTATTAAAATAAATAAATAAATAATCCAATTCTAACTACTACCTCTTTTAAAATCCATGATGCTTCTTTTCCACATGAATTAATTTTTTAAAATTAATAAACGTAATTAAATATAATGGTTCGACTCATCTACCCAGGGTAGTAAATAAGGGTTCCTTACATATGCTGTTCTGGAGTGCACAAGGTAGCACTTAGAACTAATGCTTATTTCTTCAGTATACCCATATTTTCCTTTTTTTGCAGCCCCTTTCATCCTATCAGTTCCAACAGTTGATCCCTGTAGGAGAGGGAACTCTTCTCTATGACATTTTCATGCTTTTCTAGTCAACTAATATAAACTAATAAAAAAATAAAATACTTTTTGCACTGAGCCTAGTGCTAACTTGTTGACAGTTTAAATAGATTGCACCATTCCACTAGATACAAGCTAAACTATTGGAAACAAATAAAGGAAAAAAAGGATGTAACTAGATGTAGTCATTAAAGAGTGATCTTAATAGTGTTAAAACTATTCAACCAGAACAAGGTGGGGTTGGATCTAGATTATCATCAAGGTCCTTTCTAACCTAAATGATTCTGTGAATCCATGACTGTATGATATTTGATCAGCTCTCTTGGACCTTGTAGCACTCCAGCATTGCATCTCATCTTTCCAACTGGTAGTGTCCAAATACTCTGCCTAGACCACGGCGAGCAGCCCTCTGATACATTCGTTGCAGCATTTCTAAGGGCTGTTTGATGCCGTGTGTGATTTGCAGCTGCTCGGGAATGTGAAGTGCTGGTTTGGCGCTTCAGAAGCCGTGGAAGGATGGTTGTAGACATCCCTCTAGTGGCCCCGCAGCCTCCGGGAAGCCGGGACCAGCTCTGGCATCCCCGGGCTCAGCAGGGGTAGATGTGCTTCTCTGTGGAGCTGGGTCCTCTGCGGGGCTGGGGAACTGACATACACAGATAAGAAATGGCAGATAATTTCTTCCTTTTTCCATTTCACCAGTTTCCCTGGAAACTCCACACCAGCTCAGGGTGTTTATAGAGTGTTTGTTTCACACAAGCCTAAATACTGGAAGGATGAACCCATTTCACTGGCCACTGTAAAAAACAAATGTACTGGGACGTGATATGAGGAAAGGGTTAATCCTGTCTCTAAGCTTTTTTAAATATCAGTTTATTTAACCTAGAGAGAGAACAATTTTGTCATCATTGAAAAAAAGACAAGTTATACTTGAAGATTAATCAAATGTTTCAGATTTCTTGTCTCTTTAGTACAAGACTGATAGAATACCAAAGGAAGAAAAAACCAAACAAAAAAGTATATGTAAAATAAACATAAGGAACACTTATTTGTACATCTGTACACTTAGGCTTCTCAACTGAAATTGTCACTAAGATGCTAATTATGTTTATGTGTTTGGAACATTGAATTTATTTTGCTTTTTAATTTGTTAAAAGACATGCAGTAAAAATGAGAGCCCTGGGATAACATTTTTAAAGATGGTGGAGAGGTCTCCAGTGCTGTCTTCAGAAAGGATGCTGTCCCAGGGCACCCTCCATGATTACTTCCTGGAGCACAGCAAGTCCGGGGATTGCCTTTGTTGGGGCTGGACAATCATCCTATGGAGGGTCCTGGGGAAGCTGGTACACTCTTAGGAATCACTGCAGAGCAGAACTGACCAGAGTTTGCAAAGGAGATCAAGACAGTCCCCCCTTTTTGCAAATTGACACAGCACAGAGGCAGCAAGCTGCCTGATAGCAGCAGGATGTGGTGTTGAAAGGAGATATGGGTTTATATGTAAGTAAAACTGTCCTAAAGGACAGGCCACACTGAGATTTTCTGTGTATGGAAAGAGAAACTACATATCTCATCCATCTGATAATGGTAGCTCTGTATCTCAGTAATTCACCTGTACTACCAGTATTACCATTGTGAATCCATTATTACTTTTAAACTAAGAATTATCTGTACAAAAATATCAAAGTGCAACAATTAAGTTGAGTAAATTATACTTAGAGCTGAACTCAGGCCCATTTCAAAGCCACCATTTGCTGCCAGTAAAGCACATGGCTGAATGACTGTTTCTAGTTGAACCTTGATTTTGTTAAACTGATTGGAAGCAATCAAGTGAACGCACACCATCCTGATCAGGTTTTGATTTCAAAGGTGGTAAAAAGCTTTTTAAATTGCATTAGGGAGATTTTTTTCCCCCCTGTAGTTCTGTGTCATTTTCCCTCCAAATCATAAAGGCTGTTTTGCAGACTTCCCTCCTTATGCCCCAAACATAGCTCTATGTGTCAATTTAAGAGATGGACAGTTGGCATAAAGTCAGCAGAGAGAGCATAAATGCCTGAGAAGTCTTTAGGCAACATCTATGTAAACAATTACTGTTGCCTTGTTTTCATTTCCAGGCAACTGATCCTCAGAGACACATACACAGAATACAGACAATATCTGGACAACCTTCCAACCCCTTCTTTCCAAGCAGTTTATACTTTCTCCATGTATAAAGGAACAGCATTTTACAGATGGAGAATAAAGTATATCTTGATTGGAAGATACTTGTTTTAAAGAATTTAATCATCATCTAATGTCACAAATTTAATACCTTTTTGAAAAGAAGTAGGATTCTTGAGCTTCAATCTGCAGTAAGTTTTTAATACAGTCTAGAGTATTTCAGACTGGGAGAAACATATAATTAATAAATAAATACACACTAATCCACATTTGCCTTTTGTGTTTCTCAGTGGCCCAGGGTTATCAATGTTTTTGATACTTTCCAAACAAATCAAAACTACTAATCTCTGCATGAAGACTGACAATCAATATGTCAACTTTGGCAGTTTGAAAGACTGGCATTTGTTTTAATCACTTTATTCAGTTCTTCAAGATAAATCTGCAATTAAGTCTTTTTTTTATCTCAAAAGAGACGAATGCTAACATTTTCACAGTATTTAGCTTTTACTTTGCTTTATTTTAACCTCTAATCACAGGAAGAATTAATCCTATATCTCTATATTTCCCTCATAAATATTCTTCCAGGACAGGATAATTTTGCATCATTTCAAATGTGTTTGTTTTCTCTTCAGCTGAATAAATACAGAAATCATCACCTCCAATAGCTTCTTGTCAGCCTGAAGGCTCACACACATTGCTGGGCATTTGAGGTTGAAGCTGTTTCTAAGACCAGGAAGATTATTTTTTTGTGAGGAATTGTTTCTTACACAAAGTATTACTGGCATTGATAGTGAGAACATTGCTTGGTAAAAAGGTTCTCCGACGATCTGTGGGGAGTGCATTATCAAGTAAATCACAGTTCTCACCTCCTGACTGAATTCTGTGCAACTTGCTTTAGTGTATGGGATGGAGGCTGTGTGTGGATATTGTCCAGTTTTTGTAGGTGTTTTAGGGATTGTGAAAAGATCACAACTGACTTCTGGGAAGCTTGGTTTGATCCTTGAGTGCCCAGCTAGCAGCAGAGTGTCTGGTGTCACTCACAGCACTCAAGCAGCTGCAGTATGGTCAGGAAGAAATGGTCTAAAGGTTCATGATTCTCATCTGGGGAAAATGGGAGTAACTTCATTTGTTGGTTCATTCATTCATTGGTTCATTCATTCATTCTACATACAATTTATTTTCTGGACACTCCAGAACAAGAGCAGAGGCAGAGTATAGCTTAGCAGATGAGAATGGCAGAAGACAGTCTCATCATAGTTTGCAAGGATGGATCTTACCAATAACAACATGAGACATACCGACCATGTGTCCTTTTCAAAGTGGCATTAATGCCTTCCCTTATTCCAGATGCCACACTAAAATTTTACCACTTGCAATATTTGGTAGAATCCCCTTTAAAACTTTATTATCCAAATAAATTCTGAAATGTTTTTACTGCATTTTGAACTTTTCTTCTGACAGGTAACTTTTTTTTCAGATTTGGAATTGAACTCTTCTAATGTCAAGGTCACAGTTTGTGCACACAAATGTTATCCTAGATTTAGGAGCCAGCAAGCCTTTTAAAAATTAGTGTGTCTTGTTATTAAAATATATATAAGAACAACCTTTCCCTTTCTGAGCTTTATGAAACTTTGTATCTGATCTGACACCTTCCTAATTTGCAAGAATTTTATCAGTTCTTGTTTCATTTCTCATGTGCCTAGGCTGCATGTTAGAGAAGCAATAACTATGCCTGTAACCTGCTTGGGACATTTTAATGGTTATGAATGGGGGGCTGGGGGGGAAAGAATTGCTTAGAAAATGACAGCTGCAACATCGAAATTGCTCATCTGTCTGAAAAAGAATATTGCATTGTCTAAAGGCAGTTCTGTGCAGGATTTGCATCAGGATCTACAAGAGACTGAAAACAAAACTGTTTAGCTGAATAGCTAAATAGCTAACTGTTTAACTGAATAGCTTCTTGCAAGTTTTATATTAATGAAGTTTTCTCTTGAAGTGTCAAGTTTTCTTTTTGAAGGATGCTCTGAAATATGTCACAAATGAGTGTTTTAAGGTTGCTTAAAGAATCATTGGCAAAGTGATTCAGCAAAACCAGGTTTAATATAAAAGTGACAACACAACAAAGTTTGCTGGCAAGGTTCACTCTACTATTTACTAGATGGTTAAAACAGATGGAGGAAAAGCAAACAAAAATCCAAAATCAACCAATCCAAACAAAAATAAACCCAAAAGTATCTACATGTAGTCTGGGGGGGACAAGGGGAAAGAGAAAAGGATAGGAAAAGATAAGGATAAAAAGGAATACAGAAGACCCTCCTGCTGGTTCATAGTGAACCCTTGCGCTAAACTGAGCCAGGACTTCAGCAAGAGTTTATCCCTAAAGGCCTAACAACACTTAACAAAACCTAACAGCACTTAATCTTAAGAACACTTAAACTTAACAGTACTTAATAGATAACTGAAGCTAAACAATTTAGCAATAGATTCATGCAGAATTTAATATATAACAACTTACCTACAGGCCTGACTTACTACAAATTGAAAGTACTTAAGAATCTAGAACATTCCTAGTACAATTGCTATGTCATATTCACACTCACATGTGATATGACCCGTTGCAGAAGGTGAAGGTAGCCCAGGCTCCTGCTAATAGATCCCCTGGGATGGATTAGAGTGAAATGACACTGAATTATCAGTGTTTGTAAATATACACATGTAGGGCTCATTATAGAACAATTCGGTTGCAGAGGAAAACAGGTGTGTATAATAACAATTTTGGTTGTTATTATCTGTAGTAACATAACATGAAAGTGTTGCAATATGAAAGCACAACCACCTCACCCAAGGACATGTGCAGGGGAAAAGAAAGGAGAGAGGGCAAGACTGTGAAGATCTCACCACCCATAGGCCCTGTGATGAGACTTTGTTGTTCCACAGTCTTGGCTGAAATGGTGATTGCAGGTTGGATCCTTCGGGTGGTTAGGGAAGTCCGAAAGAAAGGGTGGGGAAAAACCCCCAGGATAATCTGCAGAACACATCTATTAGGTTTATGTCACTCAGGTTCAGGTGGGAATGCCCAGGTACCTCCCACAGGGTGGGGAGCTTCACACTGGATGGTGTAATGTTGCAGATCACGGAATTATGTCCTTGGCATCATCTAAGACAACACTGCTGCCCATCACACCAGCAGTTGAGTCAATTATGGCCCATCAGCAGAGACGAACACCCTCAGCCCAACATGAATGTCCAGGTACTTTCCTGAGGGAAGGAGGAGGGAGCCCCACTGAGTGAACCCTACAACCCCGTGGTATGCACAAGGGAGAGCACCTTAGCATGACAGGAGGCACCATCCCATCTCCACAGGACCTGTCTTCTCTCTCACTCATAGCACATCATTCACCCTCAGTCTTATCAGAGCAGAGGTTAACCACTGCACATCCAAAACCTCACCTCCTCCACCTCCAAACCAGGCTTCAACAAGGCACCCTGGTGTCTCCACAAATGGAGAGTATCTTGAGTCATTATCCATTAAAAGTTCAGTCTCTCACAGCATGCACACAAACATGAAGAGTCTGTAGTAGGTATATGCCTGTGAAAAATTCCCGTCAAGTTCAGGGAAGTACTCACGTCGGATGCCTTTGCATCTTCTCTATGGTTGAGCCTTGAGGAATCGGTGTATCAGTCCAGGATCCATCAGTTTGGCGATCCTCCGAGTACAGCAAACTTGAGAGTTCACTGGCCCCGAGAGGGAGATGTTGGTCACAGCACACTGTGGTCCAAGAGAGCTCCAAGGGTCTCACTTTGGACTGCTGTTTATAGGGTTGCAAGAGAGTTGGCTTTAGTCATAGTAATTTTCCATCCTTGCAGCAATTCAGGTCGGTAACTTTCTTTGAAAGTTTGATAACAAAAATAGTATTCCACTTAGGTTGTTATTCAGGCAACAAAAATAAGTTTCCAAGGCTGTTCGTTAAAACACAGGAGCTTGTTAGACAGCACAAGTTCCTGGGAGAGTGTTTCTGATAAGCTCAAGAGGAGCTCAGCCACCTGCTGTTTGTCAAGGCTGAGGCCTAATGAGCATTTCTGAGATCACAGTGTGGCCGGGGTGGGGGGAATGCATCACCACAGTGTGGCCTAATACAAGTCAATAAAAGAGGAAGAGTTGTGATGTCCTGACCTTTGATCTTTGAATTTGCTGTTACAGCTTCTAGGATTGTCTTCTATAACCCCATCCAGAGGCAATTGCAAACACCACCTCATTCATGGATCACATGGTGAGAAGCTTCCATCAGCCCATGTCCACATGGTGCTCCAGGCCCTCAGATCGCCCGCTGTCTGCCTGCAGCGGGGTGGCAGGGAGGGAAGGAACCACAGATGCCTTACATGGACAGAACCAGGCTGCCCTTTCTCTGCAAACATCATTAAGATTTCCTTCGGAACATAGATCATGCTTTCTGACAAACGAGTATGGCAATCCTTCAGTAAACATCTATGTGAGAACCTCGTGTAGATGTATATAGCCTATACAATCAAGTGTAGTTTATGTGATTTTAGCCTCAACACACTTCTCAAAAGTTACCCCTGGCAGATCAGAAGTGGACCCAAAAACAGCAGATGCGTGTTCCAGATAAACTCTTCAGCAGTTACTGAGGTCTCAGCAGGGCGCCAGGGCCAGCCCATGCACCAGGATCACAGAACACAAGGGTTTAGAGCTTGCAGCCAGCCTCAGCACTTGGGAGCAGCCCATGGCCTGGCCAGCAGGTGAACTTTGCCACTGACAAGGATCAGCTAAAGTGACTTTTGCAATCAATGTTCAATTATGCTTATAAATAAGGCTCTTCACGCACACTAAAAAGATTATTCAAAATGAAGAAATCTGCTGGCTTTCAAGTGCTTTCCAACAGACATTCTTTGCAGGATCTTCTCTCTTCTTTAAAAATCACATTATTGAAAACTGCCATTCACATCTGAAAACTCCGTGATTTCCCACACGAAATAAGGGCTGAACTGGCAACCTGCAGCACTTGTTTCAATTGCAGAGTCAGCAAAACCAGGCATTTCATAATTATGGATCCTGGTTGTTGCTATTGCTGATTAATGCATTTAGATGCTAAGCCATTCTTATTGAAGGGAAGACAAAAAGATTATTAGAGCCTTTTAATTTATTAGAGTCCTCAAATAGCCAAGAGAGCTTCTTACACATACAAATATACTGAAAATGGACAGATATGGACTCAACAAAAATAATAATCTCTCAGAAAAAAATCAAGCATTATTATACAAATTCAGAGTTAGGTCCGGTCACATTTACAAGTGAGCTTGTAACTTGCATGTAAGTTCAGCATCACTCAGGAATTTTTCAAGTCCAGGTTGAATCTTTTCAGCTAGTTAGCGCACTGAGCTTATACAGTACATTGTTTTCCAGCATCACCAATGGGTAACACTGTACGTAACCAAGTAGTAACAACAGTGGTTTAATCTTCAAAAGTCCATTCGTTCCACTGAAGGTGCACTATTAAAACAACAGATGTACTTAATAATTGTCATATTACAGCTTCTCCTGTTTCACTGTGACAATTGTGTGGTTAAAAAATTAATTACACAGCTAGAAAAATCAGAAAAATCCTAATGTTTCATTTAAATGAACTGTTCTGATGTTGAAGAGACTTCCTTAACATTTTTAAGATGGTTATTTTGTAAAAATATACTTCCTTACTCTACAGATAAGGTCTAAGTAATGGGTAGGAATGAGAGGGTAGGTTTAGACTAAATATTAGGAAGAAATTCTTTACCATGAGGGTGGTGAGGCACTGTAACAGGTTGCCAAGAGAAGCTGTGGATGCATTATCATCTCTGGAAGTGTTCAAGGCCAGGTTGGATGGGGCTTTGAGCAACCAGGATGAGGGGAAATGGCCCCAAGCTGCACCAGGGAAGGTTCAGGTTGGAGACCAGGAAGAATTTCTTCACTGAAAGCATTGAGAAGTACTAGAACAGGCTGCCCAGGAAGGTGGTGGAGTCACCATCCCTGGAGGAGTTCAAAGAACAACTGGATCTGATGCTCAGTGCTATGATCCTAGTTGATGTTGCGGTGTTTTGTCAAAGGTTGGAGTTGATGGTCTTGGAGTTCTTCCCAACTTAAATAATTCCGTGATGTAGGGGAAGGCATCCCTGCCCAAAGCAGAGGGACTGGCACTATATGATCTTTAAGGTCCCTTCCAACCCAAACTATTTGAGGATTTTATGATCACATAACAAAAACCCATCCCAACATACAGCATTCGTAATTAGTTGTTAGTGCTGGAAATTTTTACACGTTTCATGGCAAACATTGTCCTGAGTTGTTGAACTAGTGTAGGGGGGAATCAATACTTCTCTTCAGCACAGACCTCCCCACCCACCAAAACAGAAACATCAAATAGAGAGTCTGGCATTTGAAAAGAAACCAGTCATTGAAGGAAAAGGACAATTGTCCTGTGCAAAAAAAATGCTTTCTTAGTTTTAATCCTCACTCCCAGCTTCACCTCCTCATTTTTACTGTCTTCTACGTATTAACTGTGCTGTCACTTTGCTTTTATTTATTATTATAACAGCACAGCCTGTAGTTTGAATTTCATAACAACAAAAAATAGTATCCTATACTGAAGTCCTGTATTCTGGAGCTGGAAGTTGGTAGGACATTAAAAAAAAAAGTCAAAATTACTTTCTGACACAAGCTTGCACTTGGTGTTTTTCCCCGATTTGCATAGTATACTACAATGCATTTTACAGAATCAGTGAACCTTGTGGGAAACTGAATTAACTCTCAATCTGTATTTAGGTATATTTAAGCTCATCAGTGCCACCTGCCCCACATTATTTGTGTTGTAGAACATAGAGCATTTAATTTCACTGCATCTGTCTAAAATAGCTGTGGAGTTGCTGGCTAAAACATTCAGGGCTTTATTAGCTTTGTTGTTCTCACTTGTGAGTAGATGTATAGTTGTCAATACTGTGTGATCAGGAAAACAAGGACCTGGACTTCCCATTTAAAATCAAACCTGCCAACCCACCCCCCATCCACCTCACCCCTACAGAAACATCTGGTGCACATTTTCTGATACTGGGATGAAGTGAGCCCAAGCATGGCATTTGTACAGTGACAGTTCACTCCCTTAGAAAATCCAGTATCCAAATTCCACAGCTTTGTTTTATGGACACAAAACATGGATGAATATAGTCACATTCATTAAGTATTTTACACATTTTTGCAAGCTGAGCCACAAAGACATCACAATACTCGGCTAAAGCTCTGCTGTATGCAAACTCTAGAAACTGGAAGGGACGAATTTAAGTAGTTATTGATCATTCTTCTGAAAACTGCTACAGTACCGTGGTATCACAAGATCCAGATCTAAGTGTTATCTGACAGCACCATGTAAAACAGATTTTAAATTTTCACATAGCTTAAAATGTTTGTAGTCACCCAGTGAATTGCAGCAAAGGCAACCCAACATGTTTCATTAGACTATTTAATATTTTTGTAAGCTTATTTTATTTCTTTGCTGTACAAAGGCAGAAATGCAAACCATCTCAATAAATCTACATAAGTAACTACCTAGAAATGATACAAGTATGTACACAAAGCCCAACTGTTTCACTTCAGTGCTGATACCACAGTTCACGTAGAGCTGGATGCAAACAGCACCTACACAGTGTAAGGCATAACTCTCAGGATATTTACATCTTGTTCTTTTTAACAAAGGCTTCCAATACACCAGTTCTTTGTTACACTCGTATTTGACAATCCTGCTTAGTAGTGCAGCCTCAGAACTGAAAAGTGCATTTCTTCATTTTATACATTCTCACACAGATTGTGGACTGTTCCAGAAATAGTTTTCCAACCCTCCTTCTTGGAAGTAATTTATTATCTATGTTTTCTGATTAAAATTATAAGGTAAAAAGACCATTTCCCCAAAGTTCTCTAGATCACATGCAATTAAGAAAACAAAGATCCTAAAAGCAACTCCAGAAACTCTTGTCTTTTGACTTGGGAAGATAAGCAATCCTGTGAAAGCACTCAACCAATTCGCTGCTGGTTTTTTAAAACACTTTAGAACATTTCAGGTTACGAAGTTTGCAGATCCAAGCAGCTTTGGAAAAGCCCTATAATACAGATATTTACATTCTGTATTAGATTTTTGTGTTGTAATTAATCTAGCATCTCAAATGGTTTTTTCTCTGCCATCGGAGATCTCACTTTGAAAGGAAAGTAAAAAAGGAATATGATTACTGTCATTGTAGAAAATACAATTCTGAGTTATTTCACAAGCAAAATAAAAAATGCCTAGGATGAAAAACTCTTCCCTTCAACTATAAAGCAGCACTGGCTAAAAATAATTTTTCCTTTGTGTTCTGAGCTACTGCAATTCCTGCCACATTTATTTTTAAGCCACAACATCCTGTAGCACTAAGGTTCTTCAGACTCTATATTCCATCCAATCTTGGTTTAGGAGATTAAAATACTACATCCCCTCTTCTGTCTGCCCTCCCTTAGGGCAGGGAATGAGCAGCAGCACAGCCTCGTTCAAAACAGCATTGTAACTCTCATGGCAACAATCTCAGCTGAGCTGGGCTCTGTACCGCAGCAGCTGAGAACTGACACACAGCGCTCCATCCAGAGCGCAGCTCCGACAGGAAACCAGCAAAGAGCAAAGGAAGGAAAAGGTCAGGGAACAAGAGTGCCTTGCTGTATATGCATGTGCTTGACTCTCTGACCTCCTGCTGCTGTGAGGTAACACAACAGCAGAGACTTCTCTTGTAGGCATTTCCTATACTCACTCCCATACATCTTGGCCCACAAACTATGCTCAGAAAATTATACTTGTTCAACAGTTCAGCTTACAACTTAATCAGAACGGTACAACCATCTTAAAAAAAACCTACTACGTGTGGATAAATTGTAAAACGAGGATGTTACCTTCATCAGAATGAACAGTTTCATTAGTGAAAGTATCCATATCTTCACAAGTGTTGGCACCTGGCTTCTCTTTTTCCACCTCACACAGATACACGTCAATGGGTCCTTTTGTGCTCTTCACATGTACTTCTATGTGATCCTATAAAACAGCAACTTGCATATAATCCAAATAACAAATCTTGCACATCCTTATCTATTTTTGCACATATTTTAAAGACAATAGGTTAAGAACAGAACAAATACAGGAATGACGTAACTATTTAAAATTGTGTTACTACTTCCACATAAATTATGACTATTACATACATTTGTAGGACAATTATTGTGCAGAATTAAGCACAATGGAGAAAATACTCTGTTCTAATATACAACTTTTTCAATCCTGTCTTTTTATTGCTTCAGGAGGCCTTTGAAATTGTCTCTTTTTCATCTCCACTGGATAAGAGACAGCTGCTTTGACCAGGGGAAGTACTGGAGATCTATGCAGTGGATCTAACTCTTTTGGTTCTACTGATTCATCTCCTTTTCCTAAGATATCCCTACCTTTCTGCGCACACAGCAAGGCAACTTCAATGACTACGCAATTAAGAAGATTATCAAAAATGCTCACGCAAAAAAGAAAGTAGAATTAAAATTCTATTTGTTATCTTGACTTCCAGGATTTGTCCTCTTAGAGCACTACCAACAGTGGGTTCCCAGTACACAGGCCCCACTAAGCAGGTGCAGCACTGCTGGGTGCAGTGGGCAAAGGTCCGGCTCCTCTGTGAGACCAGAATGGAGCCTGTGTACTGCACCGTGGGGTGAGGACAGGGCACAGCCCCACTCCATGAAATATCCCTCTAGATATGAACTACCAGAGTGACAAAATGTTTTCTTTTTCCAACCATACTGTACATTGCATACTTTATTACAGCTGTTCCATTCTCTCTAGCAAAACCAGGTAACTAAAGCTCAGATACATTTATGGCTTAATAATTTAGGTAAAAAGAAAAATACTGCAAGTAAGTTTCTAGGACTATTATCCCTACAGCATTGTTTAGTGGAACACAAGAACAATGAACTACTGATATCTGCATGACAAAGAAACTGGAAGTCAATTACTGACTGCTGCTGCAAAAAATCAAATTTGAGAACTTTTGTTCCCTTAGGAGAAATGTTTAAGTCTTACTTCTTTAGGAACTGGTATTTCCAATTTGGTTTCCTCTGGAGCTTTGATTGCGATCACAATCTGTTCCTGAAATGCCTGAATGCTTCGGATATCTTGGTATGTCACATAAGCTAGTGTATACATTGGTCAAGGATTCTGTAAAGTAATTTGCTAATGGACAGAAGCAAAGAGTGTGATGTCAAGATATGTTGAGGCAGAATACCAACTTAAGAAAATTGATCAACAATTCAGCTGAGGTTAATATTAGCTTTATAAAATGAAGTATCAGCTAACAAGTGGAAAAATACTTTTCTGTATTTTTTGGAAGGAAAAAAACTTTTAAAAATATATTCAATGTTAAAAAATCCCCAAACAGTTTTCACAGATGCTGTCATAAGTCCACAAAGCAGAGGGAATTCTGTCCTTCAGAAACTACATTCTATTTTGTAATAGCATGAAACTAATTTCCTGGCACACTATAAAATTATTTTCTTAACCAGTAAGGTGTAAAGAAAATGGGCACATTCCATTTGAGCACATACCCTGACATCTTGCCAAACAAGGGAGCTAATAATATTTTACTGTAACCCAAAGCCAAAACTCAATCTTTGTGTGATACATTAAAATCTCTTTTCTATTGTCAAAACCCATCTGAAAATCAAAACTGCACCAGAACCTCTTTCAACAGAGAACAGTATTAGGACACAACCAACATACCATTATATCTCCTTGGCAACAGGCCTCTCGGACTCCACTTTGAGTCCTCTTTGTCATCTCACTAAGCAGCTTGGATCTCACCTGCCCCTGAGACAACTCAGAGAGAACAAGGTGATGGTCAGGGTACTAAGACTATTGCCCCACTTCTTTCTTCTGGAGTGGAAAGGTCACACAAGCAGCACTCCCCTGAGGACACGCCAGACTGTCCAGAATACTGCAAAGCAAGGCACACGAGTGGCATTCCCAAATACAAAATAATCAAAAAGTCTGCTATTATAAAACTCATTACCAAGCAGTACTGCATACCTGTGCTATCAGCCTACACTTCTTACTAGATACGTATGTGCAACCAAAATGATGTGTTAAAGTAATGCAAGAGTTAAAAGGATATTTTGCATTTTCTTTGTCATCTGTTAGTTCAAATATCTGATGAGCACAATCCTTGATTAATTCATCCAGAGCTTCTTCCATGTCTGATAAGTCAGAAAGTTCATCTTTAAGGTTTTGCTGCTCTGCTGCTTTTCCAACAACTTGGTCAAGATTATTACCTCTAGAAGAATACGAAAGTTGTCTAGTAGTTTGTATAAATAAAAGCCTGTTTATTAAACATCAAGTATACTAACAGAAAGGAGTAAGGAACTCTGGCATCCTTTACTCTGCTGAAATATGCTTCCATGTACTTCTGCACTTGATACGTGTTAACATATTAGGTAATTCACACAGCCTAAGGATCCAGAAGAACTTAAAATATCTGTGAGAAGTAATTCAATATGCTTAAAAATACTCTCAAAGTTATTAACATTACTCAACATTATTGGGATTTACTGTTTCAGTAACGAGAAGTTTCAAAGCCTACTCACATCCACTGGATAAGATTCTTAGATCTTTTCTGAATCAAGTGGATTCCATCCAACACATTGGTGATGTCATACACTCTTCGTTTTCGTACTCCAAGCGTTGCTGCTACTTCATTTAAATCAAGGACACCATCTGGAGCTTTTTTGAGAAGAGCCATAAATCTTCGTGTCAAAAGCCCCAAGGATGCATCAAATCGAGGCCTTTTGGCCTCTACAGTTGCTGTAAAGTTTTGGTAGAATATTTAGGGTAAGCTACTACACAAGCATGAAGTATTACTTTAAAAAAGTGATGGTGATGAAGTAACAATGAAGATAAAAGTCTGGAAGCACCGCAGTTTTTAATGCTAACTTTGCAATGGCATTATATAAAGCCTATTAACTACACATACCTTCATTTGTTTGCAATGACTTCATCTAAACAGCAAGCATGCATTTTTATGCTTTCAACATTCATGACTCCACACTGCTAGTATGGATATTAACAGCTGAGTAACTTTATGTTCTATAGGACTTTGAGATCGGATCACTGAACAAATACCAATGAAACCTCTGGTTAACTATAGATAGTGTTGAAGTGCTGCCAGAGAAAACCTTTTGGTCCATTTTAACCAGCAGACCTCCCATGTAACCATCAGGTATGGTTCAGGAGTCAGCTTGGCTTCAGGACTGTTTCAGCCTGGACATGACCAATCTCTTCAGGAATTGAAGAACTTAGTATGTAGACAAACTCTGCTTGTAATGTTTGGTCTCAGGGCAAAAGAACTGGTCATTCCATTGTTTGATTTACTAACACAACAAAGATCTACACATACCCTGACACCCTGGTTTAAAAGAGATCCCTGTGCTGTGTGTATCCATTACCAACATATTTGCAGAAACAGCAGAAGTCACTGATGAGTAACTAGAAATTGTTATTTACGTATGCAAAAAGCACAAAAAAGCACCTATTTTTGAGGCACAAAAAGCTCATGGTATGCACACACTCATTTGATGCCAGTCAATGAAAGACTGTCAAATTCTGCTGTTACTTGTCTTTTCTCCTGTAAAGCAAACCAGGTATTTCATCTGATCAACCTGTGTCCCTGAGCAATATTCCAGTCTAATGCTTCAAGAAAAGGTGAGTGTGTGTGTAAACAAAGTTCCCTAGAAAACACTCTTCAAACATCAGTATTTTTCCCACAATGAATAAGACACGTACTTTTACTCCTAATGTATCACACTCATTCCATGGCTGCAAGTTTGTGCACTCTAACACGAAGTGACAGGTCCAACAACTCAGTTTTGGACTGTGCTACTGTGAAATGTGTGAAACAATTCAACTGGTGAGAAAATAAACAAATCCCCAACACCCAGAAATTCACTCAAGTTTATTTTCGCATTTATTAACACCAGTTGAAAACCAACATTTGCCAGTATGTTGTTCCAGTTTTCTCTAACTCACTTTTCCTGTGCATTATTTTCTTTACAGCAGTGGGAAAGTATACTTGCAGCAGATCTGAAGAAGAGAAACTATAAAGAATGTTTTGCTTCACATCTGTTATTTCAATCAGTACTCAGCATTTCTCCTGCTCTGCTGATATTAAATACATTACAATATTTCATTTGTCTACAGCATGTACTGACATTGTAGAAAGGCACGAAATACTGCAAGATTAATTTTCACACATGAAACGTAGAAACTTACTTTTCACATGCCGTGCATCATTGTACACATTCAGGTCGATCATTGGTGACTGAGGAAATTAAAAAAGGAAAAAACAATCTGTCATAAAATGTTATCTACAGGGGGAGCTTCTTCAGAAGAAATCCTCAAATCTACTTTAGATGTTAAGCCATCACAGGTCTGACAATTCAACAGCTATCACTGTGAAAAAGTGTCACCAGATAGAAGGAATACATGCTCTTTAATTCCTGCCAGAATTTTCAGCCCTTAATCTCAGCACAACTCACTCTGTTTTTGAAATTAGGAAACACTATTGAACACGCTGATGCTCAGGCAAACTGCAACCTCTCTTGCTTCTTTTTTTTCCAATTCATGGCCATTTCCTTTCAGTCTCCCATCATGTACTACTGTGAAGTATCTGGCCAGCTTTTAAAGTTGTTAACTTCCTTGCAAGTACAGCATGAAGCTGTGTCAGGGGAAGTTTGGGTTGGACACTTGGAAAAGGTTCTTCCCCCAGAGGGTGGTCAGGCACTGGGAGAGGCTCTGCAAGCAAGTGGTCACAGCACCAAGCCTGACAGAATTCAACAAGCTCTGGACACGCTCTCAGGAACATGGTGTGACTTTTGGGGTTGTCCTGTGCTTGGACAGGAGCTGGACTTGACAATTATGGGTCCTTTCCAACTCAGGATATTGTATGATTCTACTGAAGGGCTGCTGTGGCTTAACAAGCACCCTCAGGATATTAACAGCCTTCCTACACTAGTGGGCCTAAATCTGGAACAGCATTCCAAGGGCAACCTAATACATGCCAAGTAAGGAAGGTGAATCACTTCCCTCAATTTATTGTTTAGTCTCCGGCTAAGACAGCCTCATCTGCCTCAATGTCAGGGCACAGTGCAGGTGCACATTTAACCCACTGTCCATCAGGACAGCCAGGTCCTTTCAACAGGGTGGTCCCCCAGCCTGTACCACTGCAGGGTAAAGGCCCAGGTAGACTTTGACACTTGATTTTCAACTTCCTGGGTTGAAGTTTATGAGGTCATAGATGACCCCTTCCTCCAGCCCATAAACATCATGAGGGGGCACCTCACATCCTCCACCTATCAACAGGACAGGCCCTAGGACAGACCCCTGAGGAAAAGAATTAATAATGTTTCTGAGTGAAGTATGAATTACTAACCACTCCTCTTTGTTCCTGGTGGTCCAGCCAAGGACTTTTTACTTGTGTGGTATTTTACCATCTGTAATTTCCCAACTTCAAGAGGAAGGTAAGACTTTCAGTAAGTCCTGATAAAGCTAACGTAGTTGACATCCATGGCTTTGATCTACAAATTTGGTCATTTCACCAGCAAGGGTAATCAGGCTGCAAGTACAGTTATGCTGGTTATTCAACCACATTCTCCTTTATGTGCCTAGAAATAGTTTCCAAGGAAATTTGCTTCATGGCTTTCAAAGGGACTGAAGTGAGACTGTCTTAAGCTGTAGCTGATTTCCACAACCTCTCAAAAGTCATGTGAGCAACCTCACAACGACATCAGCCAGCTCTCTCAGGATGTACCCCAAGAGGATCTTACAGATTTGTTTGGGTTCAGCTTTCACAAGAAGATTCCTAACTTGCCACTTTTCTGTCGCTGGTCATTCCTTAAGACACAAAGCCTAATGGACATCCGATCTGAAAAGCCATGGAAAGTGTCCGAGTACGGCAGCCTCACACGCCTTTACTCCTCCTAAATCACCGGCCCCATTTAGCAGCAGGTTCCTCATCCCATCCTCCCCCCCTTTACTGCTGATGTAACTCTTGAAGAATACATTCAGTACAGGTAGCTCGGGGTGCAGCTGCAGTGCGAGCTGTACGCTGAGCTCTGGACGGTGGGAGCCCCAGGCAAGACGCCGTGAACTGTGCTGCCAGCCAGGTGACAGGACATTCAGAGACAGAAGGAGCTGAGCATCCCCAGGCTTTGGCACGCTTAACACTGTGAGGGTATGTAGTGTTTTAGCTGCTTTATCACTGCCCTGCATAAGTGGTCAGGGGAGAGATGTAACAAGAAGTTAATGAGTTGACCTAAGGACCAGGAGCAATCACTCACCAAATACCATCATGGGCAAAACAGACTCAACTGGGGAATATTAATTTGAACTTATAACCAATAAAACCAGAGCATAATAATGAGAAGTAAAACGTGTCTTAAAAAAACACCTTCCCCCCACCCCTCCCTCCTTCCCAAGCTCTACCTCCTCCACACCAGCAGTGCACCGAGACAGGAATGGGGGTTATGGTCAGTTCATCAAATGTTGTTCCTGCTGCTGCTCAGGGAGGGCAGTCCCTCCTCTGCTTCAGTGTGCAGTTCCCTCCCACAGGAGACAGCCTCCCATGAACTTCTCCAATATGGGTCTATCTCACAGCAGCAGCTCTTCCTCCACCAGCTGCATCAATGTGGATCACTTTTCCTGAGGGTGCAGTCCTGGGTGCAGGGCACAGCCTGCTCCAGCGAGGGTCAAGGGTCACAAGTCCTACCAGACAACCTACTCCAGAATGGGCTCCACTCTCCATGAGTCCTTGCTAGGAGCCTGCTCCAGTGTGGACTTCCCACAAGTTCCCAGCCTCCTTTCAGGCATCCACCTGTGCCAGCCTAGCTCTCCTCCACAGGCTGCAGATGGATCTCTGCATCCCCATGGTCCTCCATGGGCTGCAGGGGTGCAGCTGCTTCACCACAGGCTGCACCACAGGCTGTAGGGAGTCTCTGCTCCAGCACCTGGAGCACCGCCTCCTCCTCTTCCTCCACTCACCTTGGTGTCTGCAGAGTTGTTCCTCTCACATATTCTCACTCCATTCTTCTCTGGCTGCAATTACAACTGTGCAGTAACTTTTTTTCCCTTCTTACGTATGTTATCACAGAGGCACTACTACCATCTCTGATTAACTCTGCCTTGGCCAGTGACAGATCCATCCTGGAGCTGCCTGGCATTGGGTCTGAAGGACATGAGGGAAACTTCTGGCAGCTTCTCACAGAAGCCACCCTGTAGCCTCCCCCCGCTATCAAAACCTGACCACAAAAACCTAACAGGATATACATGCCCAAGGTTTCCTTTGTTTGGGATCCCTGCTTGAGCTGTTGTACCAAGTTATTTTAAGGATCCAGATGTCTTAGAGTCTGCTATGGGAAACCTGGGGTCGAGCTGGTGAGGGGACCTTGTCTGACTGTGTGAGTGTGGGGGTGCAGCTGCAAAAGGGCCTCAATCCCAGCTCAGGTGGTGCGAGAGTGACTGACAAGAGTGGCTCCTGCATGGTCAGACAGGAAAATTTCTTTAATACTGTGACCTTTGACATTCCTTGCTAATTTCAACACAACAACTCTGGCTTTCCAATCATCATGTCCATGTCCAGACAGTTTTTATCCTTGTTCTTTAGTCTGTCCTTTTAGACTATCCAGCGTATGTTCTTTTTGCCAGGAGTGTCATGATGAAATGTATTTCTCCATACTGACCTCCATCTCTTCAGCTCCTCTGGCTTCTGAAGTTGCCTTCTCAAATATCTCAACTACCTCTTGACAGAATAAACTGAAGTCTTGAAGACTGAATAAGCTGGAAGCCAGGTTCTGCACTGTGCTACTAGCCTTCCTTACTATACTCAGGGCCTTGAATATCCCACTGTTAAGAACATTTCCCTGTCTGACCATTCATGAGACTCTCTGGCAGTCACACTCCCAGTGACAGAGGCTATCACTGCTGGGACTGAAGCCCCTTCATGGTGGGCAGCTTCAGTGAGCTACTGCGAGGCCCACTTGGCTCCCTACACACCACACTCACACCATCAGGCCATGTTTCCCCACTGGTTCAACCCCAGGTTTTCCACTGCAGAGTCTCAGGTGTCTCTCCATAAAACAATTTATTCATGGTGCAGCAACACAGAAACAGCTCAAGCAGGTACCTCCAAAGACAGATCCACAATAAAGGAACTTCTGCATTTTTATACTCTCACAGTTTGCCCAGGTGAATCTTCCTCTTCCCCCTGAGTCCTCTGCTCCTGCTGTGTCTCTCCATCCACCTCGGCAGTGCCACCATCTCTGTGCCCTTTTGTTATCCAAAGGATTGGCAGTCCATGGCCTCTTGTCCTGGGATCCCACCCATCAGCTGCCTGCAAACTGAGCTACCCATACTAGATATATTCCTCAACACCCACTATTCCATGCCCATTACAGCCAAGGCTGTTAATAATTACTACATCTTTGACTTCCCTGTCTATGAGCAGCTGATTCAGGAAAGTATCACCCATTGAAAACTCATCTAAATATCTACATAAAGAAGCTGCGCCAAACACGATTTGCTTCTTACAATCATCACTTCAATTACCCACCCAAAAACTTATGTGAACTCTTTCATAGCTTTAAGAAAGTACTACCAAGTAACATTTAGCCCAACTGTCAAGATTAATTAAAAAAAGCAGTAATAAATTTGAAGAAGTTTCACAAAATTAAATGTACACACCATCAGGATAAACCAAAAAAAGTAGCAGATTTTTAAAAGTTTTACGAAATAGGCTTTTTTGTTAGCTACTTCATAGCATTGCTAGAAGTAGTGGTGGCAGCTGCATGTAAGATGACTACCTCAACATCACAGACGTTTAGAGGAGAAAACACAGTTGTAATCCCTTTTTCTCATACTTAGCTACAACATACTTAGCTCAATTAAGAGGCTATAGGTAACACTGGCAAGAAAAAACATCCCTTCGCATTGTATCACCTTTCCCGGGAAGCCCGCTCCAACGCCACGACGGAGGGGAGCATCCCACAGCTCTTTCCTGGGTACCACGCT
>NW_008240221.1:5566556-5610077 GCF_000691975.1 Corvus brachyrhynchos
GGGAGGAACGGGTGTGCTCGCCCCCGTCCTCGTCTTTGCCGGCAGCGGGAGTGCTGCACTGAGCGCAGCGGCCAGCGTGGGTTAAGGGGAGGAATCACAAAATATGCTGAGTTGTAAGGGACCCATAAGGATCGTCGAGTCCAGCTCCTGGGTCTGCACAGGACACCACAAGAATCACACCAGGTGCCCGAGAGCATTGTCCTACCTAATGCTTCTTGAGTTCCGTCAGGCTGGTGCTGTGACCACTTCCCTGGGGAGCATCTTCCAGTGTCCAGCCACCCTCTGGGTGAAGAACCATTTTGTAATGTCCAGCCTAAACTTCCCCTGACACAATTTCAGGCCATTCCCTCAGGTCCTGTCCCTGGTCACCAGAGAGAAGACATCAGGGTCTGCCCCTCCTCCTCAGCAGAAAGCCGTATCTGCAGTGAGGCCTCCCGTCAGTCTCATCCAGGCTGAACAGTCCAAGTGGCCTCAGCTGCTTCTCATATGGCTTGACCTCAAGAAGAAGGTCCTCACTGGTTACTGCAAGGAGGGAGGTTTCTCTTTCCTCCAGGTAACAGCATGAGCAAGGAGAAAGCATTCTGAGCATTGCCATGCAAGTAGGTGTGAGAATAATTAGTATTGATTTCCTGCCTAATTACCTGCTTTTGTCATTACTTGCTAGTATGAGGCAGCCAAAACTGTGTGTGTTGCTCACAGCAGAGACACAGAGAGAATGCCCATATCAGAAATAAATTAATTACAAGAGGTTTGTGAGTGAAGGGCAAGGTGTATTCCTCTAGGGCCTGACAGGAGCCATCAAATGTGGCGTGTCCTAACTATGCCTGTCCATTTACTTCGCAGCAACATCCTTTCCCAAATTCCAGCTCCATTGCTCCTGCCTTTTCCTCCATACTTCTGGTAACGTTTTCCAAGCACTGATGCCTCGCTCATTTGCCAACCTCAGCAGTAGTCTCAAAATGTCCAATTGCGTAGATAACTTCTGTTTGTCAGACAAAAACATTTCTTTAAAATACTGCTCCTTGTTAGACAGCCCATTTGTTGCTTGATTGCTCTTTATGGCAATTAACTCTCTTCTACAGCAGGTAAGTCTGTCATGGAGTTCTTTTGCTTAAAGAATTATGAACTATTTTGCTTCTCCCACCCATACTTCAGGTGAAATTTCCAGTCACTTCCCTGATTTCATTGGATGTATAAAACTGCCAGTCTGGTATGAGGAATTCAAAACCATAAAGAACTTTGTTCATATTCTAATATGTCAGACCTAACATGTCAACTAACACTATTATCTTGAAAAAATACTGAATTAATTTTCATTTGCTATGTGTTTCATAGCCCTTCCAGTTAGCCATTCATTTAGAGCAGCTTATGGTATCACCAATGATATATCAGATGCCTTGATAGAGGATGGAGTTTTCTTCATAACAACCAATTTTCAGTCAAGTACTTGCGGTAATAATTGTCCTTGTAGAGAAGCGCAGAACTAAGGTGAGTTGTTCTTGTGCTCTAATGAATTAAAAAGAATAAAAGAAAAAAATGTGTTACAGCTCTTCAAAGGCAAGATGTCTGTGTTTCAGGAGATTTGGAGTTGTGCATCTAAAGATGTCATGCAAATGCTGGTTGTCAGTATTGCAAGGCAAGGTTGGACTGCTGCAGGTGCATGTTTTCCTGTCTTGGAAGGGACACATGATTACATGGAAATGTAAAAATGCTCATTTTTGTATGGGCAACATAATCTGATTGCTAACTTCTCTGTGGGGATGTACATAGTTCCATAAGGAATTAACATTTCTCTCTTTTTTGTATTCTGGAAGATGTATTTTATCATTGCAATTACAGATTGTATAAACCCACTGTGATAAAGCAGGTTTTTTTCCGCCTGGAACAGCAAAATGGTTTGGAGTAGATATCTAGGATAGATATTTTAGTAGATATTTTAGTAGATATTTTAGTTTCAGGTGATGCAAGAATGTGCCATGCAGTATTAAAGTTGTTGAATAGGAATTGGTGGCTGTTGGCTGGTCAGATATTAGGAGGAGGCTAACAACTCATAATTTGAGGATTAGGATACATGAATTCCTGTATTAACCCATGTGGAAAACATTGCTTCAACTTTTAACTATGCTGTTGTTCTAGCCAGTCATAAGATCAAATCCTGTTGTTCCCGTGCCTCTCTGTCCTTGCCTGATGACCTATCTAATGGAGCAGAGAAGAGCCCCACACAGATTCAGATTCAGGAAGAGTTTTCTATATTTATGTGAAAATTAAAAAGCCTTACTACTCTTTTAAATGAAAATTAGATTTTGAAGTAACTGACTCGACTATCAGGAGTTTTTGCTGTAGCCTTCTGCTGATAAAGAGTTTTATTCTAGTGTGTTATTATTTACGCTTTATAAAGCTGATAATTAAACATCACACATTCTTTCTTACTCCTGTAGATGAAAATGTAAATTATTCCTCATTTACTGTTATCTTAATGCATATTGAAATGACTGTGCATTCTTTTAATACCTCCAGACATTAATTGTACAAAACATGGTTCTTAAAATAAAAGATTTGCTTCTTTATCTGAAATTGGTTTCTTTTTCATTACATTGATTCTATTGCCCACCAGGGGGCAATAATTCATTTCCTAAATCTGATCTTTTACCATCAAAACCTCCCAGAATAGTGGATTCACTAACTTTTTTTAATGACTGGATGTGAAAGTCAAAACATAATTTTCTTGAAAATGCTTCTTATGTTACTTGCGTAACTTAGTATTTTACCCTGAACTACTTAGGCATGTAGGTTTTACTTTTATTTTGAGCAGCTGAAATTTGACTGCTTTGTAAAAGTTTTTACTGGTGAACCTCATGCAGGACTGAAATGGTGAAAGGTTTGAATTTCATGCAGTATGGGATTTTTTTGGTGATTTTTATATTGCCATTGTGATACTCAAAAATTTGTTTTAATCACATTATTTTCCCATTGTTTTTGTTACACGAATATCCTATTAATATTTATTAGACTATGTATATGATCCTGAAATTGGAAATATATACCCTATCAGGTACCTTTATAACCTTTTATGATACCTTTTTTTTTCTTTATGTACATAGTGGTTGCAACATTCTGCAGTTAAAGCCAAGGCCACCTTCTGTAAAACTCTACAATTCTGTATCAAATGCAATCTTCCCTTTCATGTTAATAATCTTGTGACTGGATCTTGCATTAGGTGCACATGCTGAAAAGATGAGCCAGAGGAAATAACTTCCTGCAAAAGTGCAAAAGTACAAAACGATGAAAGACAGCAATAGCTGTAAATACCTATTCAAACTACTTGGGCTTATAGAGTTATCCATATTTTTGTATATTAGTATGTCAGTCTGTATAAGCTTCCAAGCCTCCCTAAGGTCCTAACTGCTGCATAAAGGTATACATTTTTATGCTGTAAAATGTAATGACTTAAATCTGTTTCCAGCAATAGTAGAATTTTCTTGATGTGCTCAGCTTAATCTGCCTGGAAAAAAATTCTTCTTGTATACATGGCAAGTAGTCATCCTTTAATCTAAGAAGGCAGATCTCTTATTTCTTCCCTTTTTTTGTGTGAGTATGAGGAAGATTGAGTCAGTTAATCGGACTGGAGCAGCACAGTGCTAAACAGCATTCCTTTTTGTCATATCTTGAATGACACTTAAAAATCATGGATGTGGTATCACATTGGAGATGTAGGGCTTAGCTCATGACAGAAACTGAACCTCCTGCTTCTTCTATGTGTAATTCAGAAAATAAATTATATAGATGGAGAAAGGACCCTTAAGGTGACATTAGGGTTGTGTAAATAGCAAGTGCTTGCTGTATATGAACACCAGTGTCCTACTGAAAAGGTTCAGTGAATATTGTGTTCTTAGGAAGGTTTGGAAGTTTGGCAGCAAGCCATTTGCCATCATCTGACAGAGCCTCAGGGTTTCTAGGGAAAGGTCTTTAGAGAACCTGGTGGAAGTTTTCATCCATACTAAGGAGTTTATCAACAGAAGAAGACTCCTGTTGCAAAAGGGCATTATTATATTTTTTGTTTGTATCTTTTCTGTGGCAGAGGTGGTGTAAAATTCACTGATTTATTTAATTTTGTTAGCTTTAAATGTGTGGAAAAGTTGAAGTGTGTCCTCATAAAGTGGTTATCTTTATATCTTGAATTTCAAAGTATCCTTGAAGTTAATATTTTTGTTGGTTTTGGTGGGTTTTTATTTAAAATTTATTTTATTATTTAATTTTGTCTTATGAGAAAGTGTTCTACAGTGCTTGCGTGAAATCAGAGTAGCTCGCTGTTATGTGTACACTGAGATTTATGATTTAGCACATTCACTGATGGTGGGATTGTGTCTAGATGCATAAAAGTCATTCAAACCTATCAGGGAAGTTGGTTGACCACTGCCATCCTTTCCTCCAGTTTCTCACTATCTCATAGCAGTGAGAACTTGAAATGGATGAGAAATGTTGGGGCACCTGCTTGTGCTGAGGGAAGATGGAGGAGAAAGAGATTCTGGGAAAGTGGGTTACCTGCCACTAAGGGGCAAGCTGTAGGCAGATGCTGGAAAAGCAGAAACCACTGGAAAAACTCAAGCACTTGTTTCCATTTTTGAGGCATCTGCATTCTTCCATGCTCTGCTAGTCCAGCCCCAGTGCTTCCATGTCTTACCAGCAGGGAGTAACACCCCTTGTAAACAGGTCCCAGGCCTCCAGCAAGTTGAGATCACCTCCAGCCCCAGAGGATTAAAGCTAAGCAGACTTTTCTGCCTCTTTTCTTGTCCTTCCCATCCTCTCACATTTCCACCACAACAAAATAGAATGGTAATACCATTGTTTTACCATTACTCATTGTTTTACCATTGAGGAATGGCAAAATGCAGTTTTGCCTGCAGTACTGAGGAACCTTGGAATCAGAGATGCATTTAGGTTGGAAAAGAGCTCTATGATCATCAAGTCCAACCATTAACCCAGCACTGCCAAGTACACCACTATACCATGTCACTGTGTGTCACACTGGCACATCTTCTAAATACATCCAGGAATGGCGACTTAACCACTTCTCTGGGCAGCCTGCTCCAATGCTTGACAACCCTTTTGGTGAAGAAGTTTCCCCTAATAGCCAATCTAAACCTCCTCTGGTGCCACTTGAGACTGTTTCCTCTCATCCTATCTCTTATTACTTGGAAAAAGAGATGAACACCCCCCTCACTACAGCCTCCTTACAGGTAGTTGTACAGAGTGATAAGGTCTTCTTGAGCTTCCTTTTCTTCACCTTGAGTTGGTTCTGATCAGAAGGCAAATTCTAATAAATAATAATAAATTATTATTTTTAAATGATAATTTATATAATTATAGGAAAGTAAAAATGATCAGTTTTTACATTCTACAGCAGTGAGTTCTATAATTTCAACTTGTTAGAAAAAACATAACGTTTTTGTTTCAAATATGTTCCCTAATCATGCCATTTGGTGCTCTGTAATTCCTGTTTTATGGGAAACTGGAAGAATTTCTTTTAAGTTCACTTTTTCCATATTATTCTCAATTTCATAGATATTTATCAGCTCAGTTACCAATTTTCCAATCTGAAGACTCCTAACCTATGTAACCTGTTTGTGTGGAAGTTATTTCAAATGTCTAGTCACTCTTGTATGTTGCTTTTCTGTTCTGCTGTAGCCTTTTCAAATGTGACATTTGAAAGGAATAACATTGTAATCTGAAGGGGAAATAAAAAAGAAAGGGGAAAAGGAAAGTTTTTCCCCAACATGAGAGCAATAAAATCGTGGAACAGATTGTCCAGAGAGGTTGTGTAGTCTTCATCCTTGGAAGTTTCCAAGACACAACTGGATAAAGCCCTAAGTGAACTCACTGCATAGCTGACCTGTCTTTGCGAGATTGGGCTAGACACCTCCAGTGGTCCCTTCAAAGATGCTAACTATGATCCCATGATCAGATATCCAGTCAGGGTACAAGAAGTCTAAAGTGTAGACTTAATGCAATGTCAAACTGGTATTTTCTTCTTTATTCTCTATTCTTTTCTTAAAACATTGTGTGTGCCTTTTGGGCAACTAGGGAGCATTGAGCTGTTTTCAGAAAACTGTCTATGGTGCTCAAACCCACTCTTTACTAAGTGGGTAGGAGTCCATCATTATGCACATACAGTTGGCAGCTGCAGCAAGAGCAGGGAAAAAAGCATCAAAGGGTGGTGTTGTGAAGTGTGGCTTTGGGAGCAACATCCCTCCGTTCTCTCTGTGCCAGGTTACTTCCCTGAACCTGGACAAAAGCAGATAGTAAGGAGGAAGTGTGTTTGGGATTGCCTGGTTCTGTGGCTGCTGCTGTTGGCTGAAGCAGTGGCAAAAACATTGATTCAAAGAGAAAGAGTTGTCTGCTGCAAGGAGAAAGGACTGCACTTCGTGCCACTGGCATGCCCATTGCCTCTGGTGTGCTCCTGCACTGGAGAGACTGAGGAGAGCTGGACCCAGCTTTAGTTCCCTGACCATTCTTCTCCCGTTCTCTGGACAGATGACTCTTCTGGCTAGCTGCTTTTGTTCTCCCACTGATCTCCAAATCTCTGTAGAGTACCCATACTGTCAGCATCTTGGCTCTGAGTGCCACTATGGCTTGTTAGAGCCACAGGGCAGATATTTTCTTGCACATCTGTAGATACAAAAATGCTGCTAGCAAGGGTTTTCTTGCTATTTTCTAAGTCCGTGAGAGACTTTTCTCTCTCACAGAAGAGGCAGCAGAGTTATGTAAACAACCAAGCCACCTGCAACCTTGAAAAGTCTTGTTTATGGTATAGTAGAAAAATATTTTGACAATGGATGTTTTAGGATTTTAGCCAATCACCCCCAAGGGGTGGCTGATCCTTGTCCAATTAGACCATGAAGAAAAAAGTCTATAAAAGAGTTTGTAAAATAATTAAATAAACCAATCTTGCTGCACAATTCCTGCCTGCTGTATCTTCTCTCCTCTTCCTCTCTACGGCTGCGGGACACGGTGATACACCCTAGGCACCCTAGGGCCTAGGCCTGCAGTAATACACATCCACTGTTTTTCATTTATTAGTACTTAATTGAACCTGCCTTTTCAATCATCCCCTACTATGAGATACACCTGCAACATTTCACAGTCTATATTTGTGTATCCTGAATAGTTTTCTGTCACTTCTCTGTTCTGTGCTGTACAAGGCATCAAGCTTCATTACAGCAGTGTTCACCTCATCAGTCAGCCATTGGTGATCCACTTACTCTTGTAGTATTGAAGTTGGTTTAAGCTATATATATGTCTTAATCTTATAGCCAGAAAAAAAATCAGCAGCTTTGTATTTTGTGTAAAAAAAACTCCAGTCCTGGTGATATGTTACTTCCAAATGACCTGTCCATTCTGAAGCTTCCTTTGCTGACCAGAAAGAAGTTCTGACCTTCAGAAATTGTGCTGATAATGTGACATCTCTGGAGTGTTCTATAAAAGCATCCAGATGATATTATAAGGTATTTTAGCACCAAAATACATAGAAATCTGATTCTCTCTCCTCATTTAAATCTTCTTTATTTCTGAAGTTTACCTGTTCTTAAAACAAAAACTCTGGCTTAGTCCTTGGTACAGCTTAGGAGTGGTACTGTTATCTGTATGGTTTGGTAACCATACATCACTGGAGAGAGCCATGAGCCCCTCAAGGCCTCCAGAGGGAGATCCTGTCCACCTAAATAAGGTGTGTAACCTTTAGCAATCAAGATTTTTTAGAAGTCTTTAGCATCACCTACCTCTCTCCAGAGTCTCTGTAACAAACATAAACACTTTAGAAGGACTGCTTTATCATGTGTCTAAAATTAAGAAAAGCATGCTGGTCAGCTGTAATTATATGTGATTTTTGGGAGCCACATACTGGTTGCCCGAAAGTGCTTCTGGTCACCATAACTGCTCAAAGTGAAAAAAGACCATTTGTCATTCAAGCTGAAAAATCAGAGGACTTATGCTTGTGTTTTCTGTGACCTTAAAGGGGTTATTTGATAGTTTATAATCTTAAAAATTGTTACTGGCTCCTTTTTCCCTTTCATTTGCTATTGCATCATCAGAGTGTGCTGGTATTTAAGTATGGCTTTGCAGGGGAAAAGTTTGGAAGCTTCTTTACAAAAAAGCTATTTAGAATAAAGCTTGAGAAACAAAGAGCATAAACAATAGGTAAGCTGGATTTGGGAGATAACTAGCTATCCAGGGCACTTTTCTTTATCTGTATAGATCTCTTAAACTAATCTCCCAAGTGTCAGGCTTTGGCTACTGGGAGTTGATTTTTTTTTTTTTTTAAAGACACATATAAACTCCCAAAGTTTCCAATTTCTTCAAACGTCTTCCACTTTCCCTTTATATCCCTGGTCTTCCCCATGCATCTTCTGTTTTATAACTCTGTTTTCCCCGGGGCTGCTGAAATTGTCTGCTCTTTAGACCCCAGAGCCGAATAAGGCACGTCTGGTTGGGAAGATACCATATTCCGTGGGAAGCAGGGGTGAGGATGCCTGGGCGGAGAGGAAAAGGCGGGGGAAGGGTGAGGGGTTGTATTCTTGACCTTAGGTAGCTGGTGCTGAGAGGTAGCGCATTGTGTGGGAACACAGACAGAGCTAGAGCTCGTGGATAGGAAGGAGGGAGCAAGGAGGAGGGAGGAGGAAGCTGGGACAGCGAGGGGGGAGGAGGAGGAGAGAGCAGCATCTCTATCTTTCTTTGCAGACCACGCTTGCTAAACAGCGAGGGGAGCCTCATGCTTTCCTAATATCCATCACTCCCTGCTTCCAGCGTGGTCGCAGACAGAGCAACAAAGAGGGTCTCAGAGGTAAGATCCATGCAACTTGCAAAGCTGTAGCTTCTGCCAAAATAAGGGGAAGCAGCAGCAACAATAGAAAAGATTATCAGCACCTGGGAATGCTCAGAGACGGCAGGGGGGTAAGTGGAAGCCCAGGTCTCCCGAAGGTTAGGGAAGTGTTGGTCCCAGCAGCAACAGGAACGGAGTAAGAGGGGAGCAGAGCAGGTCCGAGGGGATCGGGACACCAGCCAGCAATATTTTAGGTGCGGGCAGTTTGTGTCCCAACTGCCTGTGTAGGAAGAGGAGAGAATAGTGTAGGAGCAAAACTGATACATGGATAAATGAGACTTAACAAAGGATACAAATGGTTTATTTACCCAAAATATAGTTTTGGAGTGAACAAAACAATTCATTACTTTGTGCATGCCAGAAGAAAAAAAAGAAAAGAAAAGCTAAAGTCTGCATATTGTTTTGACTTGTTTTTACTTGAAAGTTTTATTTTTCATTTTAGGACAGTGTTTCAGTTCAAAAATGCAGTTAGTAGCAAACAACAAGAAAAAAGGGCAAAATTCCCAAAATAATGTGATTTAAAAAGTCGAACAAAATGGGCTGACAATTATTTGAAGAAAATATTTGTGATACCAAAACAAGGTATGGTATTTGACGTGAGAAATACAGTTTCATTTCATTTAGGGAAAAAAACCAAACCACAATTTTGTACTGGCCTGAAATGAAATTTCTACTTTTGTGTAATTCATCCACTTAGACTAAAAAATCAGCAATTTGATTAAGTGTATTTATAAAGTGAAATGCTTATTTTCAGTTGTGGATACTGGGAGCTTAAATGAAGGAGACAAACTATAGCATCTCTACATTGCAGAAACTGATGTATGCCTTTTGCTTGTGCTTTGTCTCATTTACTTTACTTTTTGAGGTATGGGCTACATTTGTTTAGATCTAATACTTCATAGACTCTTCTGAAAACTATTAACTAATAAAAGTTATAGTGCCAGTGTTTGTTGTTAAACATGTTGAACCACCTGCAGAGAAAATTAGCAGTGGTTTGTATGTCTTATGAATGAGAGTCTTTAGGACCTAATGACTTTTTGTTTTGTTTTGTTTTGTTTTGTTTTCAATGAAATATAGAATCATTTTCCAAAGCTGGACATTCTGGAATATTTGTGCTTAATTGGAAGTTTTTATGTTTTCATCTCAACATTAGCTAACTAAAATAGCTGTAGTGAGTTGATTTGATGTGTGAGGGAGGAAGCTGGAACCACCTCTCTGGTGCATTGGGAACTTGGAGGTGGTAGACTTCAGTTTGATTTGCTTTTTCATCAGTGTAAATTTACTGGTACAAGTGGATCAACATCAGGTTCTGTACTGGTCTACATTGCCTCATTTTTCTTACAAATGAGAGAAAAGCCACATCCCAGCAATGGGACTTCTCTTCCACCAGCTTTTACAATGATCTTAATTGCTCTTTCTGGGCTTATTTCAGTTATATTATTATTTTCAGAATATAAGTAACAGTCTGACACTGGTTACCACGTCTGGTGTGGTAGTTGTCAGCTCTAGCTTTGAAATTTACTTAAGTTAGTAGACAATCAGGATTTTTATTAGAACAGAAAACACAAAATAACTTGCTTTCCTGTCAGCCCACCCCCTTGCTTATACTAGTTTGGGTTTGTTTGGTTGTTTTTTTCTCTTTAATCTATCTTTTGATTTGCTGACTTCAGGAACAGTGGATATATTTTTGAAACCTCTTGTTCTGCTTTGTCCTTAATGTACAGCTATTTAAGTAAACATTGAATTAATTGAGGCCTAAAAGTGATCTTTTGTTTCCTTAGTACAAAATGATCTTTTTATTTTTCTTTTTTTTGTTTGTTTGCTTGTTTTTGTTTTTACTACAGTTTTGATTTTCTGTGGCTTCTGTTAAAGAAATGACATGTTCTCACTTTGGAAAGTTTTAGCTGTGTTAGATGTATAAAGAAACATTAACAAAAGAAGCCTAACACAAATCTACCATTGCAGGTAAATTTCATTTGACGCTAACATTCTTTTCTATTGAGACAATAGTTAGCTATTGTTCTCTTAAAACAACTTTTCCATGAATTGTATTGTTCTTGAAGTTTATAAGGGCTGGATGCAAAGCTCCCTGAAGTCAGGAAGAGACATTCCATAGACTTCAAATGGCTTTGGATCAGGCCTATCACGTGAGATTAGCTCCTGACAGAAGATGTAATAAGCACAAGCCCAGAAAGGAATGATTTAGGAATGGAATTTCACTTAGGCTCTGATCATCTTTGCTTTGTGAATATCAATTAGGCACAATGTTTTTATTTTCTGTTAAAAACGTGTGCATTCCTTGGTATTGGGAATATGCGGTTTTTCTTCTCACTTATGCCTCGAGTCTACTGTCTATTTGTGTCTGTCTTTAAATACCTTGTTAGGGTAGTCTGTCTTTGGATACAATAGTTCCGAATCTCTCAGATGAGATTTCATGTTATTCAATAAAACTATGCATAATATGCACAAAGTTAAGGAAAGAGTTTTCTAATGTGAAATAGCAAGTTAAAAACAATGGTTTGAATTCTGTTTTTCCTTGTTAAACCGTAAGAATATACTCTGTATAAGAAATTACTGGCTTCCATTCTCTTTTAATAAAACAACACCTGTCCCCAGAACCCAGAAGTGATTGCTGTATAAAATGTGAAAAGTGGCAAAGTCAGACATTTGCAATTTTTCTGCATTTGAAGCTTATGGAACTTGCACACTGTAAAAGTAACCATGAGAAAAACAGTATAGTTTTATATAACAAAAAAAAAAAAAAGGCATTTTACGTAGCAGAGTTAAGTAAAGCAAAATTTGGATTAGGAAGTTGTAAACTTTCAAAGGTGGTTCTTATTAATAAATGAAAGCTTGTGAGACTCCCAGACCCTCTAGTGATGCTGGGCATAGTTATCTTTAGGGGAAAATTGCCTTTGGTTCTTATTGATTGTGGTTTTTCTAATGAATACAAAGCCTGCACAGTGAATGATAAGTGATCTGTCACTCCTTTTTTTCACCTTCATACAAAATAAAGCATCTACTTACTCTCAGCTGAGATCAGGCACAGCCAGGGATTTATTTCATGTGAATAAAAGCTACATGAGGGGCATAAAAGGCTAGTGGAACGAAAGCAAACCAAAATCTATGTGTAAACATCCCTACTTTCACAAAAACATGCCTGTGTTCATGTATTCTACCTGTGCACAGGGAAAGCATTGCTTCTTGAACTACAGCTGAATATTTCTTTGCTTTTTTCCCACATAGACGATGGTTAATGATTCAGTCAGTTGGGAAATCTGACTAAAACTTCAAAACTTCTTTTACACAGACTGTGGCAGGAAATACTACATTATACTAATGAAATTCTTATTTTCTTAGCATATTGTAGTATTTCTTAGTATATATTGTAGTATATTATTTTCTTTTCTTCTTATGAGAAACTTACGCTCATTTTATAGGTATTTGTATCTGTACCTCTATAGTTACACCTAAGGATTCCAAAGATCATTGGTTTGTTTTCAGTCTGCCTTCAGTTGCCATTATCCATATGTTACCTTTCATGCTTAAATGTTTATGTGAGGAATAAAGGAAGTCTAAGAAGTAACATTGGCATTGGTATATCTCTGAAGAAACAGTAAAAGAAAATTGCCATTTAGACAGTGTATACTGTAGGAAATATGCTGTGAAATATGCTGATTGAGTGTTATATGAAGAAAATAACTTTCTTCTAGTTAAACACTACAGCAGTACTTCATGTACTAGAAGCAATCTGTAATTATGTTGATGGCATATTTATATAATTATGCAGTAGCTAAAAATGAAAAATTATTTGTAGAAAGTTTATTAACACCACAGGAAAGAAGATATATAGTAAAAGCATAGAATCATAGGATATCTCGATTGGGAAGGCACCCATACAGATAGATCATCTGGTCCCTGCTCCTCACAGGAGAGCCTAAACTAAATCATATGACTGAGAGCATCCAGACATTCCTTGAACTCTCTTAGGCTTGGTGCTCTGACCCTGTGCCAGTGTCCAACCATCATCTCAGTAAAGAACTTTTTCCTAATGTCCGACATAATGCTGTCTTCCCCTGATTCAGATTCATTCCATTCCCTCTTGACCTCTCACTGCTCACCAGAGAGGAGGTTGGCACCTCTGCCTTTGCTGTCCACCCTGAGGGGGCTGTGTACTACCATGAGGTCCCCCTTGGTCTTCTCCAGGCTGAACAAACCAAGTGACCTCAGCCACTCCTCAAGTCTTGCCTTTGAGAACATCTTGTCACCCTCCTCTGGACAGACTCTAGTAGTTTGATGTCCTTCCTAAGTTGAGGCACCCAGAATTGCACACAGCATTTGAGGTGAGGCCGCACTAATGCAGTGCAAGGAGGGACAATCCCTGCCCTCGACAGGCTTGCTATGGCTGTGATGCTGTGCCTCGCATGACATGGTTGGCCCTTTTGGCTGGCCAGGGCACAGACTCACATTTCCATTAATCCAAACCCTCAGATCTCTTTCCATGGAGCTTCTCTCCACCCCAGTTTGTACGTGTAACCAGGATTGCTCCATCCGAGATGGAGAATCCAGCACTTGCTCTTGTTAAATTTCCTTTGGTTGTTGCTGCTCTCTAATCTCTGTAGGTGTCTCTCTCTATAAGGCCTCTTGACCCTCGATTGACTCCACAGCTCCTCCTACCTAGGTTTTTCAGCAAACTACTTCTCTGTCCAGATAATTTATAAAAATATTAAATAACACTGGCCCTAAAACTGAGCCCTGTTGAACCCCATGGGTGACTGGCTGCTAGTCTGATGACACCCCATGTACTATAACTCTGAGCCCTCATCTTGTCATCTTACAAAAAGATGTCATCTTTTAAGAATCTTGGGAAGTTTGTCTTCAAAATAACAGTGACTTTTGTTCTGTATGAAATAGAATTTATGTAACTATCTTGAGCATCTTTGAAGTGTCAGCTGTGAATTTCACAGTATTTTAACTTAGAAAAGACAACCTGCCATTTTTCTCCATGCCTAAGGCAGCAAGGAAATTAAGGAAGAGATGAAAGAACAGAATTATAACAGCTTCTATTTTTAGAGTATCTCCTATTTGCCTACATCAGCCCACTGATGAACATTAGTACCAATATGTTCATGTGGCCTCAGCTTGAACTATATGCTCTTTTACAATTTGTACATAAACAACAGTTTAAAGCCTAGACAGACTACATATGTTTTAAATTATGTAAATTACCCTCGCCTAACTGCATGCATGCTTCTTCAGCTGCTCTGTCATAGCTACTCATGGCTAAAAGCTTTTGTCTTTGAGGCCTTCATAAAGAAGGAGACTTTTGGTTACTTTGCACTAAACCACTTCTATCTTGTAAACTGCATTTCCAGCTTCATGCTCTACATATCTTTAATTCTTCTGCCATTTACTTCCTCTTCCATCAAACCTAATCATAATCTTATTTTCTTTTAGTGGACTGGGAAGATGGAAGTAGGGATTTTTGGCAAGCTGTTAATTTCATGTACTGGTCTACAAGCAGTAGACTGACCATCTATTCTAATTGTCTGCTCTACACTGACAATCCTACCTCTTCCAGTTTAACTGTGACATGGAGCTTTAATACAGAAGGGAGAAGGGCTCCTGTTCAGAGGAATAATAGGAGGAACAACTAGGAAATCAGGTAGTGTTGCCATTTTCTGGGAAGATGTGCTTAGAACTGGTGACAGAATAAAAGGGAAATACAGTATTTTCCTTGGGAATATTAAGCAGATATTGGGTTTGCTGATGCAAAAACTGGTCTTATTCATACCAGTTCAGATAGCTGTGTTAATGAGTTTCTTTGGTTAATGGACCTGCTAGTCCTTAATGGACCTGTCTTTGCTCCACCACTGAGTATTCCTTTTTTCTGATATGATCCTGCCATATATTTCTATAGCTTAATTCACATATGTTTAGTATGATCTAGAAGATTGCTTAATCTGAATAATTTTGTGCTCCCATCCATCTGAGTCATCAAGCCATAACATCAATACGCATATGGATGTTTTTGTATGGCGGCTAAATCTATCTAATGGGCTGCCTTCCCATACAGGGAAGCCAATGATCCCAGGTACTGTTCATATCAGAGTAGATACATGTCTTTATTTGCAGTTTGGCTGATTAGTAGAGAGCTTAGAAAATTGTAATATTCTTCAGCTATAATTCAGGTCTTCTACTGAATTTCTCACTGCATATGTTATAAAATAGATGTGCCTAATAAAGGTCTAGATAATGACTTTAAAGTACCTAAAAAAAGCAAATGCTTTATTATACCTATGCATTTCTAGCATTTAGTTATTACTGTGCCTTAAAGGATCCCTACAATCTTAAAAGGTCAGGTTACATTTTTCAGTTAAAATACTAACATTTGGAAATTTCAGGCAGTGATTGTGGATAGTCTTCTATAGATGTTACTATGTCTTTCCTTGTGTGTGTGTCTTCTTTTCTTTTATCCAGTGAAGTTTCCCAATATATTCTGATGCTTACTTTATTTTTTTTCTTTCTGTTATGCAGCCAGCATTTCATATGCACAAGGGAAAGGCAAAGTCAGCTGAGGGATCCAATTGGGAGTATCAGTTGGTGTGAAAAAGAGTGCAGCAAGTGGGGCAGGTGACTTGGCTTGAGTTCATTCCCAGGTTTCAGCCCACTGACAATGTTCACTGTGTAACGTATTCTCTCTTGGGTTCTCTTTTACAGAAATTCAATGATTTCTCTCCAAGGAAAAACTTAAGCATTGTTCTGGAGCTAATTTATTTCAAAGAGTGCTCCCACTAGGCAAAGTGTATGACACAATTACTTACGACTCTCCTAATCCCACACGATTCTCTAATACTCTTGAAGTAGGTCTCCTACTCTGTGTGTAATGTGATGCAACATCCCCGTTCATGTATCGCATGCTTTTAGTTCCATGCCAAAAAAAGCTGCTCTGACAAAAGCTTCAATACAGCCTGCATAATAATGAAATGAAACTGACTGGGGAAAAGACCACACACAAATAGTTATAGCCATGGAGGCCCAGCTGAGGCCCAGAGACACTTTGGCCTGGCATCAGGTGATGTGAACACGGTCTTGCAGTGTGAATTCAGGCAATTCTCCAGTCCTGGGCATAAAGTCCTGGTATCTCTTCCTGAGCCAGATGCTCGTAACAGTAGAGGTGTATGGTCGTGCTGACAGGTCAGTCTGGGTGTGAAGTAATGGTGTCTAGGATGGCAGCAAGAAAACAAAGCTTTATGGATGGTGCTATTGCCATTTCAAATTAGCTATGCTGCTTCGCTGTCCGTTCACTCCTAGGTGGCAGTGCTTTTGCATGTAATTTTGTTTCTTTGGCACTGTGTTCACTTTCTAAAGAAAAAAGGCTATATTGAATTCAAGCTAAATTTTACTCAGTAAGAATGATCCCTTTAAATTTGCAAATAGATCTTAATCTACAGGGAAAGCTTTCTGAGGTTTGGTTGGTTCTTTTTTCCATTGTGTGCTTCTGTGGGTCCAGGATGAAATAAACTTTTCTTTTTAAGGTGCAATTTTTGATATATCCAATTAGAAATTGCTTTCACAGTTGTATTTGTTAGTTTATGTGATGAGAGTCTGGAAACTCCTAAAGACGCTGTCACAATGCATGAGAAATAGTCTGACAAACAGCAGGACTGCAAAGGAATAATCTGTTCCTTGTATCTTCTACCTGCATCAGAATTAAGTGTAACTGCAGCCAAAGTATTTGCCAACACTCAGGGCTGTGTATAAATGCATGCACATGAAAAGCTAGTGTGTTTTACTAAGGCTTTATTCACACATCCTCTTCTGACTGCAACTGTGCTGGCTGAGATGGTTCCTGCCCCTAATAACTCCTTACTGCACTTCTGCCAGAGAGGTGACTGTGCCAGTTGAGCTGCTCCTGTGCATGGCTCCTAATCCATTCTGTTTGAAATTAATAGGGCTGGTGAAGATTTATTACTATAACAGTGTTAACTTTTTTTACCAAAGAGGGTCAGAGATTGCTCACAAGGAAAACAATGTGTGTAAAACTGGCAGGGCAATAATTTCCAACAGCAGAGCAGTAATGAGCCTCTATAAAATAGATTGGAATCTTTCAGTGGGCACTGCCAGAAGTGGAAGATTTGTTGATGGCCTTGTGTGCATTTAATTAGTGCCACTGATTTTTCAGTATTTTCTTCTTGCTATATAGGTATGACCTTAGGTTTGTACGTATGTTGCCTGTTCACAAGTAGTTTGAATGATCCATGGTCAGGATTCAGTTAAATGAAAATATTTGTAGACTTGGGGTTCATTAAGTTTTTTCCCCCTGTTTTAACTTTATCTAATTTACATTCTTGCTGGAGCTGCTCTGAGGGCTCTGATTCAGAATCAGGCCCCCTGTTCTGTTTAAGCACATGCAATTTATTTTAAAAATAACAAACAAGATTAAACATTGAACATAAATCCTCAGGATCTATCACTGAACAGAAATCCTTGGGGTCTGGTTTAATTCAAAACTCACCAAAACCAGAAAGATCAATTTGAACAGCCCTTATATGGCTATCATCAGCATTTTGTCTGAGAACTTTATGAATTCTAAAACTTCTAAAAAAACACATCTTTTCCCCCTCTTTGCTACTTTTTTTCTTGCTGGTTTATGCCTTATTTTTTTTATGGTAGTAAACTAATATAGAGGAGAAGAGAGTTTTTAAAGATGTCAAGATTCTTGGCTGCTTGAATCCCACACCATTCCTTTTGTGAATTCAGTTTCACTCTTTTCTGACAGACATTAAAGTAAATAAACATTGGCTAAGCTGAGCAGATAATATAAGGTGATTTAGAACTGGCTTTAAAACAAGCATTATAAATCCCAGTGTTTGCATTATAAATGATGAATAGTTTTATTTTTAAAATGTTGACATTTATCTGTTACCCTTTATCTGTTGCATTAACACTGGTACATCACTGACTTTTAAATTAGGAGGAATATTGTCAGTGTAGGAAAAAATAGTATCAATGCCAGTTTAAAAAAAAAATCAAAGCCAAACAATTTACCACTTGGGCATAGTTTATTAAACCAAAGTTAGTTTAGAAGATTGTATACTGTGAAATCCATCAAATTTTGGAGCAGACTTTGTCCTCATTTCGAGCAATAGGACTTCATGGCAGGATGATATTTTAGCAGTGTGCTACAAAAATTGTTGTCAAAGCACAAGAGACCGAATATAGTCACTAGTTTGGCTAAACTCCAAATTTGTGCATATGTGTGGATCCTCAGTAGGTTGGTCTTGTTAAGAGTTTTTACTTGTACATGTGAGTTCACTTACATATTTAGAGTGGGTTTTCAGTAGGACCTCCCATAATAATGAAGGGGAGAAGGGTGCTTCTCTAGGTGTTTGCCTGACTTCCAGGGTTTTGTCTGGATGTGTATTATTTCTGTTTGACCATTTTGTTCAATTTCAATCCCTCAGAAAGGTGGGAAATGAAACTGTTTAAAAGCACCCATGGTAATCTCTGGTAGTTTTGTGGAAAATTATTCTCTAAATATTCTGGAAAATGGGAAAACTGCTCCAGTTATCAATAACACAGGTGTCTAGAGAGAAACACTGTTTGAAAAATGTTATAAAATACGAATGTATAAAAATCTGTATCAGTCCTTAGCATACAACATGCACACCATTTAAAATGTGTATGTTTATTGAGTGAAGTTATGTCAGCAAGCAACATCTGCGTGTTAGAAGTAGAATTCTCTATGACACTGATTAGGTAGAAATACTGTGGGTACATGTGCACAATCAAAGCATCATGATGGCACTGTCAAGGCATTTTAGACAGAGCAGTTGGCTTTTAGAAGGCAGATGTTTGAGAGTGGTATCAAAACCAAAAACTCAAAAGTTTTTTTTCTTGTTGACACTTTTCCTTCTACTCTCTTTGTAAAATCTTCTTGGTATTCCCACAAGTACCTTAGGACATGAAGCAATTGTGATAAAACAAAATAAATCCTTAGTTCATTGGCTAAATTTGGAAAGAATTTTTTGACATTTCTGACCGTCCTTCAAATAGGGATGTCAGAGTGCAGAGGTCAGGGTAGAGAAGCCTTGGGATATCAAAAGGGTGGTGAGAAGAATGGCTGGGATTTCCAGCAGCCTAAGAGTACTCTTTTGTCTCTGGTGGTCAGTTGTCCAGGATGATGCCTGTGGACATCAAAGAAATGTCTAAACAGTGTTATCAAGGCCTGTCCTTTGCCCCCTGCCATGTAATAGGCCTCTTTTTCAGGAAAACATTGGGAAAGCTGAGAAAGCGAGTTGTCCTATCATAGTGCTATTAATTCAGCAAGAAAGCGGATCAATAACATTTGCACTAAGCAGTAAAAAAATCTGTTAGTTTTTAAAAATGCAGATTAGTCAAGCCTATAAATTAGACACTGCACATCCAAAAATCAATTTTAATGTTTTTTTCATAACGTATAAGTAATGAGGCCTTCGTTTCAAAGAATTCCTTTCTGCCTTCATGGACATTTTATGGAGAACTGATCTGAGAAAACGAAACAAAACAAACCCCCTACCTTTCTTTAACAGTTGCTAAGAAGTTTGGTTTGTTGATTGTTTTTGTTTGGTTGGTTTTATTAATGTATTATATGTACCCTGAGGTATTTTTAAAGACAAGAGGGAGATGATATTTTATGCAATTCATGCTTGAAATACTGACTTTGAAGCCTGGAAGTGTTATGCCATCATTTTCAAGATAATATATTTCAAATCCATTCGTCCTTTTAGTACACTGGTGGAGGAACAGCTATTGTGAGCTGTTTGTGCTAAATGCAATAAAATGTTATGAGAAAAAGAAATACTATTTGCTTCTTGTTATTTTGGATTTCTTTTTAGAGATCAGAGCTCTTTAAACCCTCAGTTTTGCAGAGACATTGCAAATTCTCATGGTGAACAGCTGGCGTAATCAACTGGGCCCGAGCAAAATAAGAGCCTCTTAAGCCTAAAATAGGGACCAACAGAGAGGAAGGCAGCCTAGAAATGGGCCTGTGCTGGTAATTCCTGTGAAGCAAACTCTGGGGGTTTTTAGCTGATTCAGAGCCAATGATAGTGCCTGTGTCATTGTGCAATGCTGCTGCCCTTTTTAAACTAAGAAGACACAATGTAAAAAACATTCTTTGCGGGACTGAGGGCTCAGTACAATTTCTGGCTATGGATCAGTCTCTAGGAATATTTGATAAACCCAATTTTTAGAATTCACTGCTGCACACATTTTGCTAAGAGTATATAATTAATTAGAATATACTTGAAATCTTTACTAAAATTAGACCACATGAATACACATAATTGCATTATTGTCATAAGGAAACAACATTAATTCAATATGAAGATGCTTAAACCAAATGGTAATGTAAGTATTAAAAATAAACCTGTGGTCGAATCGACAACTCTCTTAAACAGAGGAAATAGGAGCTGGGATTTTTTAGCAGGTGGTTATGAGACATCTTTTCATATAGCTAAAAGTGTAAGTGCAATGTGTTTTTGAAAGTCTGAAATGAAACTGTTTAAGGACCTTGTGTTTCTCTACCATATTTCATTTTACTGTAATTTAGGACTAAAGAGAAAACTTTGATATAAATCTATGAGTTAAGTTTAACTGGGAGAACATGGATAGTAATATCACTTGCTACACGAAAGTTTATAACAAGTAACAGATGTGCTGGGATAATTGTTATTTGTTTGGATGGATATTGCACTTGAAAACTGGGGCTGCTAGATGATTCATCATTACTACCTTCCTATGCCCACATCTAGTAAAGAAGATGAAGAGCTACAGGTTTGCTTGCGTGCTTGAGTGACCGCAGAGAGGCTTCATGGTCATATTCATTTTCCTTGCTACTCTGAGAGTCCAAATGCTTTTCACTTTCAGAGTATGGATCTTGAACACTGATACTATGCACTCCATAGTTAATATATTTTATAATAGACCATATAATGCTACTTCTGGAAAAAACATGGAAAACAAAGTATTGCACCTCCTATAGCATTTTAATCTTTTTCTTACTACATCTGTGTTTTTTCTTGTCATAGCTGCATCCTGATTTTGCAAACTTCCCTGTCCCTAACTTTTCAGAAGAGAATATTTTCAATGAGTGAAGAACATCCTTCTCTATTAATTGGAGAGATATGGATTTGATGGATGGAATGTTCAACGCATGAGACTTTAGCAGGGTCTGTTGTGATAGGATAAGGGGTAATGGTTTTTTAAAAAAAGAGGTTAGATTAAGATTAGATATAAGGAAGGGGTTTTTTTGATGGAAGTGGTGAAACACTGTCATAAGTTGCCCAGAGAGATGGTAGGTGCCTGTCCCTGGAAACATTCAAGGTCAGGTTGGATGGTACTGTAAGTGACATGGTCAAGTTGAAGATGTCCCTGCTCAGGAGGTTGGACTAGATGACCTTTAAGGGTTGCTTCCAACCCAAAACATTCAGTGATTCCACGATTCAATGTTCTTCCTCATAAAAGAAGCAAGGTAGCCACTGGAATTATCATGCAACAGAACTGAAATGAAGAAATGGCTTGCTGTTACTATTGCTTCTCTTCTGGCTTTAAAAAAAAAAAAAATATATATATATATTTATATGGTACAATTAGATTAAATAGTTAAATACGAATTTAACAGTAATTTCTGAAGAAGTGTTCTCCTATGGTGTTTAGCCAGTTTTTGATCTAATAGTCTTTCAGAAAAGAGTTTTGATCATGGATATCTAGAGATGTATTGATTACCAATATCTTTAGATTCTGTCACAAATTTATCAGAAAGAATTACATGGGAAACCTGTTACATACCATGGGAGACCACACAGGAATTTGAGTAATACGGAAAAAAGTGAAAAGGAAATGCTGCTGGGTAACACAGGTTTCATGTGCAGAGAAGCTGCAGCCTAAGTTCAGATGATGCTGCAACAAAATGTATCTGCTCCCCTACAAAATGAGGTTCCTACCTCTAATTTCTGTATATTAAATTAAGGCTTGTAACTATTTAGCTCTTCTCTTTATCATGTGCTGAATCTCATGTCTAGTCTGACCTGCCTCAGAAAATGAAGAGCAAGCATTGTACAGTCAGTGCTCATTGATACTGCACACAGATGGGACAGAGTAAGAGAGAGGAAGTAAAAACAATTTAAAAAATATAAACAGATAAGGATACACATAAAAAATGTGAACCTCTTTGTGAAGAGAATGGGAATAGCCTAAAGAAATTTGTTGCTGAGTGGCATGAGCAGTGTCAATAGTGTTGTATGTAACCAAAGGCAGGGAGGAAACGCAAGGCTTAAATCATAGTTTGGACAATCTACCCACAGAAAATCAGGAGTTGATGTAGAAGCTTTAGTATTATAATGAATCAGATATTCAACTTGCTCCTGTATTTACTTAATCTATGAAGTTTAAAGGTAAAGAAAATGATGTGTCTTATTACATGGGTATATGTTCAGCTGCAATACCATTATAGTATCTACAGGTTTGCAACAGTCTCAAAATGCAACCTCTTAATCTTTTAAACAATGATAATTTTAAAGCCTAGTGGTTTCCAAGTGTCAGTATTAGTTGTTTCATTGTTGAATATTCCAGTTCTTGGAAAGGGGAGGTAGGTGGAAGTGGAGTATGTGTATCACTTTTGGGGAGGGCATTGAGAGCAACAAGTTTTAAGAAGACAGTGAGTAAAAAAGAGATCAGAGAAAGTAGGGCAAAGAAGGGAAAACTCTGACCAGGGTGCACATGAATTTGAAGGCAGAACCTCAAAAGCTAAGTAAGGCAGTTTGTGGTGAGCCTGAGTTGGAACTTCCAGCCAGAGTGATTCCTGGTACAGTTTTGGCCTGTGGCAGTCATTAAGTCTTCCAGGCAGTGCTTGGGCTGGGAATGGCATGCACCAGAGACTGTTCCCAGAGCACACGGACCTCACATACTGTCCCAGCAGCTTTTCCCCACTAAAGCTTTCCACAGCCGTTCAGTTCCGTGCTGTGAAAGCATCACTATGATGACTTGCAATACAGCCCTGTCACTGATCAAAATTCTGACTCAAACCACACTTCATATGCTCACAAAGCCATAGGGCACTACATGTATTCAAGGGAGTGGGCATGATTGTGCCACAGAACCACCAGTGGCCTGGTTTTATTTAGCAATATAGACATGGCAAAGGAGCAACATTCCCAGTTTATATGTAGCTGATAAATAGGTGGGGTTCCTGAGAAGCTGCAACCTCACTTGAGTGAGAGTCCCTGCCTTGTGGAGTAGTGCTAATGGCAGGGGCTTCATCTGCATGTGCCTTCCAATAAACTCATTTCTCTGGAGTCTATCACTAAGGACTGTTGAATGTGACATACAGAGAAATGACGAATAGCAATAACTAGAAGTTATATTACTGCGTAAGGGACATATTTTGTCTTTGCCTTTTATGCAAAATTCTTGGGAGGTCATGCAAGTAGAGTGATGAATGTCAATTGATGAAGAAAACTATAAATAAGCAAGTTGTATTATGCATTGATAACTGAGCCTCAGCCTAAGAACACATAAGACTCTGTGTGTGTGTGTAGGTATTAGTAGGTATGTATGCACAGGTAGTACCTACCCACCTGATTTATTTTTATCCATCACTGGAATATAGCTGTTGCTTAAAAAGGACTTCTTAATAGCATACTGGGACACTGTCGTGTGAAAAAAAATAATTAAGTGATACATAAAATTTATCTGAAGGAAGCAAAGCTTCAAAACTGCTTATAAAGTAAAAACCTATTCAATCAGAGAAAGTTCTATAAAGCTCTGCTTTGGTAAAGGATATCACCTTAATGGGAAGATGCTGTTCATGTAGTTTATAGACTAGTAATTGAATGCCAAGATAATAATGTACAATTTCTAAGTCCATAATGTCAAGCACTGAAAGAAGTCATCAGTCAGAATGTTAGAAAGAGCGAATTAGATAACAGAATTCTAGAAGAGGTAGGGTTATTTTCTGTGAACCAATTATTCCTGCCTTTTCTTCTTCAGAGTTTTTGGCACAGGAGACAATGAAGAAGGGTAATATTTCTACCTGAAAGTGATCTGGGCCCTCCTATGGTCTTGATTCATACTTTTCTTTAGGCAGAGATGATGTTCCTGAGTCTAAGGCAGCTTGTAGACAAGCAACAGTAATGATTATTACTCAGTAATTTTTCACGTTTCCTTGCATAGGATAAATCCTCGAGCATTCTTCATTTATAGTTCATCCCCTATTCTGTCATAGAGGTAATGCTTCATAAGTTGCGATATTTTTCTGAAAGAGCCTTTATCAAATGTCTAGAAAAAAGACTGTCTTTGATATGAAATTATTACTGCTATTGGACAAATGACATATGTATGTAAACTATACTGGATGCATAATTACAGGGGAAAATAGATGCTGGCAGTTGTGTACGAGCCACCTGTTAAAGGGAAGAAATTTGCTGTTACATAAAAGCTTGCTCCTAACTTGCCAATTGGTGCAATCTGTCCGGCTGTGGTGTTTCAGACACACCATTCTGTACTGTTCCTGCTGGCTGTTTAGAGTGCTGTTCCATTCTTTCATCCAGTCGCATGAGCTCTGTTCTTTAAGTCTCTCTCGATCATGAGAGACTGTTCTCTGCTGCAGGGACATTGTACAATGGGTAATACTCAAATGCGAGAGCAATGCCCAGCGCGTTTGAAAAGCGTGGGACACCAGCAACCAACTGAAATAATACTATGTGCAATTTGTACTGCTTTTTTCAATAGCTCCATTGCTCTGAATTGCCTTTCCTACTAATACTACTTGTGTATGTGCTGCAGAACATGCAATCATGATTTCAAAAAAGAACAAGACAAAATGCCAAACTAGGTCAAAATGTCATAATGACAGTGTTTCCCTCCAGCTTCTTTTCTGTAGTATGAGGTGTCAAAAATGGTAAAGATTTTAACATTGCTTTCAGCATAACATCAGAAATCACACATCTGTCAAATTGAGTCCTAATTTTGTTGATGAATTTATTATTATTCTGGCAGACTTGGGTCCAGAATGGCTTTTTGATAAATACTGAGGATAAAAGAGCAAACATTATACTTAATTATGTAATTTTATAATAAATACTTTATTTTAAAAAATTTTTACTATTTTTTTCAAAGCTCAGCAGCAGCATATTTAGTCACTATGCTATTGCAGCACCACATTTTGGTTGTTCAGAATGCTAAACTAAAGTAGATTTTGTAGGACCTTTGCCTTTGCAATTTGACACTCAGTATTCTGTTTAAAGTGAAGATTTGAGGCCTTGGAAACTGCACTAAATTTAATACGGTGGTAGCATAATGAAAGTATTTTAAGCGCAATTATGTTAATATATGAGAAAATGATGAAGGATTCATCCCTTTGTATTTTTTGCCTGGGGTGAGTTGATAGACTAAACTTGTTTAAACGCCTGTGCTGTTTTGAATTAGGTATAATAAAACTTAGCGTAATGATGAATTGATTCTCAAGAACAGAATGAGAAAAAGGATCCAAAGTTTGCAAAATAGTGTCTATAGCTCCTTCAAATAACTGCCTGTTGTTTTTATGTAATGGAAAAACAGAGGCAGCTGAATTCCCTGTCTTCAATACTATTTATTCTATTTGCAAATACTAGACATGTTTTGATTTTTTCTTTTTTTCTTTTTTTTTTTTTTTTTTTTTTGGTTAGAAAAAACTGTATGTATAAGTCCCTCTTCCAGCTTTCTTGTAATGCCCCTTTAGGCACTGGAAGGTGTTCTAGGGTTTCCCCAGAGCCTTCTCTTCTCCTGGGTTGAAGAACCCAAACTCTCCCAGCCTGTCTCCATAGCAGGAGAGTTCCATCCCTCTGAGCATCTTTGTGGCCTCCTCTGGACTCGCTCCAACAGTGTCCTTCCTGTGCTGGGGACCCCAGAGCTTATGCAGCACTGCAGGTGGGGTCTCACCAGAGCAGAGCAGAGGGGCAGAATCCCCTCCCTCACCTGCTGCCCACAGAGCTTTGGATGCAGCCCAGGACACAGTTGGCTTTTTGGGCTGCAAGGACAAATGTCTGGTTCATGTTGATTTTGGTCTCTACTCTTATTGCAGATCAGTTAAGGAGCAGCAGAGGAAGACAACAGGAGATGTGAAAACTTTATGCTTTATTTTTCCTCATCTACAGCTTATAATTATTCAAAAGTGACAGGGAATTTCTAGCACTATTTACTGAAATAAAGAAAAAAAATCTACTTTTTATCAGAAAACTTACTTTGAAGATTGTTTTTATGTGGCCATAGAGTTAGGCTTTCCAACTAGAATTACAGAAGTAGAAAGATTAATTTTAATTTCTCTAAACTCCATAAATCTTCGAACATTTAAACTAAATAGTAAATATTAAACAAGATGCATTCAGATCTGGGCTTTTCCACAGTTCAACATCGATTGAAATTTTTGAACTCAGACTCTTAAAAGTATTTAGATAACATTACCTGGCATGGATTTCATTTATAATTAGAGATTCAGATGCTCACAGAAGCTATGCTAATTTCACATCAGACTGTAAATCTGAATGTAAGTCAGTAAAATGGAGGAAGAAGATACACTTACTTCCCTGTGTTTCTCTGAAGGTGATATTAAATAATCACTGAAGTGTTCAGGAATTGTGATGTATAATTCCTGATCTGAAAGAAGAGAAGCTGGAGATTGTGGTGGCTCTCAAAAGTAAGGTGATACACTTTTTAAGTGAGATTGAAAACTATACTGTTGTGAGCATTCTCAATTAATACATCCAATATACAGCACTAAGCTCTTTAGTATTATAAGTCACCAGATGATAGAATTCTTAAGAAAAATATATCTAAATTCAAGGTGAACTAAAGAGATTAAAACTCTAATGATTCATAGTAATTAGAGTAAGATTTTTGAATAGAAAGGTGTGCTGTAGTACAACAGCTGTGTGTGTAATTGTACTGTGTTATATTTGTTTGGCTTGCAAACAGGGATATGTGTTCCTCTCTTGATGCATTGAATATGAAAAAAGCCATCCATGGCTACACATAGACATGACTCCTTCCAAAGAATATGTGGGGCTTGGAAATATACCTAAATGGCAAATTGGGAAATAGGTGCAAAACATGGAATGAGTGGGAATGGTATGAGTAACAGTTTGCAGTGGAATAGCATCCTCGCTGTCTCAGTAGCTGGAGATAGGCAGTGGTTAACACAGGCATATCAAATCACACACACTGAGCACAGGATTTGTTCAGTTAGTTTCAGTTCACATTCGCAGCAGAATGTGATGTATACCCCTGTTCCCTGGGTATAAGATGGTGCCACATCTTGTCTCCTGACCCAATGTACTGTACAGCATCCTCCATCACATGGCTTGGCATACGAGCTCTTTCACAAAGGGAACGCAGAAAGTTGAGAGTTCTTAAGAGCTGTTTTTCTAAGCACTCAAAGGGATGTTACTCAGCCTGGAGGTTCAGAGGCTTTTTTGCCCATACGACAATTACTAGAGATGCAGGAACACTCTTAAGGAAGTGTTTTGAACAGCTGGAGTCTTTAATAGCTACAGAAGTATCAGTCAGGCTGTGGCTTTTAAGTTTTTAAAAAATGGTCTGTGAACATGCATTTAAGATTTTTACACAGGTACAGCATGACTGAATATGTGGTGGATGCTTTTGTGCAGTGTGTGAATAAAAATTAAATGTGGGTAAGACACAAAATCAGCAAGAGTTTGTGACTGTTAAGAGCGATGAAGAAACAGATGTGACATTCTGAAATATTCCTGTTGTGCCCTGAAGAAAGGAAGGATTTTTCTGGTGGAGGTTGTGCCAGTTGTAAAACAATGTGTCTGATTAGTAGTGCATTCTATTGAAAAAGAATGGGAGGTTTGCTTAGGTATAATTCATTGTTGTCTGTTGCAGTAATTAAGTCTGTTGCTTGTCTTGAGGTCAGCATGACCCTGTTTATTTTAATTTTTCAGTCTCTAGAGAAAGGAGGGCTTTATTCAACTCTTGCAGAACTAAAGCTGAGTGCACAGTGCCTGGATGTAAACTAATGTGTATGCAGTGTAGGTAGTTAGGTGATGGGCAGCTAGAAGCAAACTGGAAGCCGAGTCACTTGACAATGTAGAGTCACTTGACATGCCAGTTTTTGACTTTGAGAGTCAAATTTAGTTTGAGATGGAGGATGTGTTTCTGTGTCTTGTTTATGTGCTTCTTTTGCCATTTGAGATGTCCTCAGGTATTCTGCCTGGCATGATCTCCTAGAGGTGTTTGTGGTACCTGTGTCACTGCCTCAGATACCCTGGAGCATATCAAAGACCACTAAACATCTCTGTCTACACAACTGAATTGAGCCCCAAGACTCCTAAATACAGACGTCCTCATGCAGCTACAGCTGCAGCTCCTTGTGGTCAGTGAAGCCAAGTGTGGTCAATGGAGCCAGAGGAGGGAGTCAGCTCATGTTGAGCTAAATAAACACTGGCAGCTGGTCAGCTGAATCATGTCTCAGATCTCTCTCAGATCCCTTGGTTTTATCGATTATAATGGAAATTTCTGCCTAGTGAAACAGTTGATACCTGGAGTTTAATTCAGTTGCCTAAATACAGGTGCCTGGTTTCATGGTTTACTCAGTTCATTGATTTACCTGAGGTGTCCATAAAGGACTGGCACGTATGACAGAGGCCTTTCCTCAGAACTCTGCTTCTTTGGAGCAGCAGTCAGAATCGAGACAGGATGACCCAGAACATCTCAAAGTTAGACAATACCTGTGGTTAGGCAGCTTAATTGCAGTCTGTCTTTCTAGATGATCTTAAATGTCTCCTTTCGTACGTGTTCATAGTACAAGACAGAGCGTGTTTCTCATGGAGGAGACAATCTGGGCTCCACATAAGTACCCTCCATACCAGTGTGGTATATATTTTTAGCTTATATAGATGATATTTTATGGAAGATTTTATACACATTTCAGTATTATTTCTATATAAACACAAAAGGCAGGTATGCCAACAACCATTTTAAAAACATTTTGAGAAGAAAAATAGTTGTCTTGCAATTAAACCAGTCATTCTGAGTGGCAGGACCCGGTTTTAGTTCTTTCATACGCAGTCTGCATATAGAATGCTTCAAATACTGAGTTCTTGGGGTGTTTTCAAGTAACAGTCTCCACTTCTACCTGCTAAAGCTGCTGGACAAATCAGTCATTTGATCACAAATAACCTTCTCTCATCTTCTTGGGAAAAAAAAGCATTACACTTTACATTCATATCTTAATTTTCCTTTCTGATTGCACAGGGGACCAACTCTTTCCTCATTCTGCCTTATAAATGCATGTACTGGTAAATTTTTTTTATTATGCCATTTATGATTTTTGTGCTGGTATTTGAACCTGTGCTTTAGACTTTTGAAAATCTTGTAACCCTGAGGTTATAACCTCAAGTTATATGCCATGTTTCACTTTTATTCCAGTGTACACAATCTGTGAAATACAAAATAAGATACTCTTCTTCAATGCCTAGGGTACAATGTATGTATTTTACATACCTTTTGCTGGGATAATTACATGATCAGCTTTCCCCATACAGTTGTTCTGTCAATTCATCACTTACATTACTGACTCATTTCACACAGATTCAGCAGCTCTCATTTCAGCAGGCAGAGCCCCTCTTTTCTGGTCGATGATGTATCACCAGCTGCATAATGACCAACTCTCACTGCTTCTGTATACAAGACCTCTTATACACAAACTCTATGCTCATTCCCCATTCCTGGAATTCCTGCTCTGGCTACTAATCAAACACAATAGGGCCCTTTGTGCTGTCTTGCCCTTTCTCCTCCTCTGGAACTTCTGCTCCATGCTTATATCCAAAGCAGGCAGGCTTCTTTTACTTTCTGCATTCCATTACTGAATATCAGGTTAACATATCCTTCTTTAACATCTACCCTATGCTAATATTCTTTAACACTGATGTGGTGTTTCTAGCCATAAAGCAAAGTCAGAGACAGACACTGCAGCATCCTAGACTTTGTTCTAGAAAACATCCTGGGCAGTGCATCCTAGAGAAATTTTGTTCATGAATGCACTACACTTATGGGGCAAATATGTTTGGCTGGCATCAGTCAAGTTATATTTCTTTAAAACATAAATTTCCTGGCTGGTGTTTTTGTTGACCTGGTAAATTATTAAAAGTGACTCTTTCAAAAATCACCTCTCACACATGTGCATATTTATTTCTTGCAGTGTTTGTTTTCCTTTTGGGTTTCTCTCAACTTTGGCTGTCAGTATGATCTTTCAAGTGCCAGTCTGGTCAGGTTAATATGTTGTACAGTGTTGTGAGGGCTGTACAGTGCTGACAGGAAACCACCCTACTTGAAAATGCATGGCTGAGGTCCCCTGTATTTGGTGTTAAGTATAGAACATTTATAAAGCTTCTGGTTCACTTCCATAGTAAGAGAAAAAGACACCAGTCTCCTAAATCATTATTTACTACTTTCTGTACAGTGTCTTTTTCACATTCTTTAATAGAGTACTTTAATCTAAAATCTAAGAATAAAATTGACTAGACTAAAGTAGAGCCTGTCAGTTGAAAGAGACCCACAGTGATCATCCAGTACAACTGCCTGACCAGTTCAGGACCAATCAAAAATTAAAGCATGTTGAGTATATATAGAGAACATACATTTAAAAAAATTACCAAATAAACAATGAAAACTTTCAATTAATATGAAAATTGTTTTCAGTGAAAGCACTAAATCACAGAAGTTCCCAACAATTCTCCAATAGGCTTTAAAATTCAGAGTTTTCCCTCTTACGTTACAGAAGAATCAGAAGGTGTATCTTTAAAATTTAAAAGTGTTATTTAAAGCATTTTTGTAGAAAAAGAGACTGCTCTCACCACCCTCCCTAGCCATGTACTGGTACTTTTCTTTTTTATATATTAATGGACATATACTTTATGCATAGCTAGATGAGGGATCTGATCTAGCAAAACATGACCCTACAAAAACTGCTAGTCTTCAGTTGTATCAGCTGACATCAATGCCACTGAACAACAGAGGGGGAATATATGATCAAGAGCGAGAGATGTTGCTTTTTCAGCAGTAACCTGAGTTTAGAGTAGCTTGAGCCAGTCATGAAACCATATCCTGGGAGTGAAGGGTGAAAATGAAGTTTCACAAGCTGTACCAAAAATACGCTGCATATAAACTTTATAATGCTGCATATAAGGGTTATACAGAACCTTAGTTCAACTGGGAGCCTAGACAAGTGCTTGATTCTACTCATTTCAGTAGTATTTAACTGAGTTTAAAATCAAGCACATATCTGAACGTTGCATGACTTGGAGACACAAGAAAAAGAAAATTCAATTATCAGAATTATTACTTTTATCTTCTGAAGTTTAAAAATGATGTAACAGCTGCTTCTTGGTATATCACAGCGTTATATTGAACATGTTCTCTCATATATTGTTTTGGTTTCCTATCCTTTTGTTCAGAAGATACAGGCATAGTACCAACACAAAAATAATATTGCTACATACCTGATTTTGTTCTCCTGTTAATCTTTTATTCTGTTAGCAAAACAAAGTACTCACAGTACACACTTTATGCTTTCTTTAGTGATTTTGATATCACCCTTGTTTCTTAAAAAAACCAAACCCTTTCAGTCCTTGCAAAAACCTCCAACAAAACTGTTGATCTTAATAATGTTTCAGACTGATAGATTCTTGTGTGCCTGGCTGGGAGCATCATGACCCAGCATCGCACTTTTGTATTAATAAGACATAAAGTCAGACCATTTATCATTTACTATAGCCAGCACACAAATTAGAAAACAGCTTGCCAGGGTATATTGTAGTCTCATTGTTTTTGCCATAGCTGCAGAATAAATAGCTTTGAAACCTTCTTGTGCTTTACTGTGACAGGAAAGCGTTCATGTCATGGTGACCCGACTGAGTTGTTCAGTTGCGCACAGTGCTGACTCAGGAGCCTTAAGTGTGCTCACCAATTTGCCAAGCAGCAGACTCTTCTAAATGAAACAAAAAGAAACCTCCACAAAGACATAATCACTGGCAGTTACCACAGGTGTGAGGTATTCAGCACTGCAATCAGGATATGAAACTTCAGGAGTCGTTTACTGGAAGTCACTGAGGAGCGCATGCTTTCAGTACGGTACAGTATATTTTTTATTGCATATTTCCATGCTGAAAAATACTGTTTATGTTTAATAAAAAATATTAATATATCATAACATACTCACACTGTCTTATATTCGTTCCTGTTCAAGTCTAATATTTGTGAGACATTTTACAGCTAATATTCATGTTTTAAATATATTAATTTGTCTGCATTTTCTGTCTCTTGTTTTCTGCCCTTGGGTCAAGTGATCTCCTCTTAGGAAAAATTCGAAATACTAAAAATTCAGACAAGTTGAATTTTTAAACTCTCAAAATAGACAATTCAGATCTAAAACTGCTAAGTTCAGTTTCTTAAATGAATTAAATAGATATTTGATTAATGCTTTGGATGGCATATTTGTGTTTGTGAATGTTTCTTATTTAATGTATTTTCAACATATAATACATGTGCAGTTGATCACCTGATTGAGTAAACCCTGAGGTTCAGATCTATTTTGTAATGTGATACACTCATCTACAGATGTATTTGCTATCCACAGATGGTGAGGGACATTTTAGACTGCTCCCATTGTATTTGTGTCCACTCTTTGTTCATTAGATGGAAAATATGACCCAGATAACAGTGGAGTGTGCTCTGCTAGTAGAAATCAGTGAAGCTGTCTTTCAAGCAGTGAGGCCGTTTGCTGTGAATGAGGCGAAGCCTCTGAACCTATGCACTCTGTGTGTATCCTTGGAGAACTGCCACAGGCACTGGCTCTGCCTCTGCTGCCTTGACAGACCGCTCCAAAGTGTGTTTAAGCTGTATATCCTGGTCTCTGTGTGTGCATGTGTCTGCCCCACAGACCTCTGCTGCACTGCTTCCAGGGGTGAGCCTGGAGGGGTAGGGGTAGGAATGAGTCTGGAGATTTGGTGTAAGGAAAAACAGAAGTCTGGTTCTGAGGATGGCTCTAAAAGCTAACCTGTACCATCAGTACAGCATTACTCTTTGTATACTCCTTTTGGATTCAGAAAAGATTCTTGGAAACACTCTCTAGCATGGGTCCCCAGAAGAAAGAGTACTGTGCCCCAAGTTCTGATTTCTTAGAACTTTCTTTAGCAAACATGCATTTCAAGATCATTTCTCTCCCAACGTGCCAATCTGCTCCCTACTGCTTTATTCTGACATCTTGAGTGGCTGTACGCAAAGGTACATAGGAGATGTCTGAGACAATTCTTGGAAAGAGAGTTGTGTCTCCTTTGTAGGTAATAGTGAGAGAGTCTTTGTACTTATGGGAATGCCCCAGACATGTACAACTTGGGGATATTTTTTACTAGTTTTCCAGTCACCACTTTGATCATTGCTTCCTAGCCCTGATTTGTGGCACCTCCTTCCCTCCCTTTCTCCTCCCTCTACTTGGCTTTTTCCTGCCCCTTAACAAGTTCAATTGGTTTTATGTATGCAATTCTTTTTTTTTTTTTAAGAGAGTTTGAAGGTGGCCACTGAAAGAATTGCTTTCATCCAAAGCCAGGAGCTGATCAAAGCGACACACAAAAGCCAAATGGGAGCCAAGGCAGTGCTGCCTCACCAGCCATAGGGTCAGGGTTCTGTGCTGGAGAAATAGTAAAGCATATCAGCTGCTCTATGCTGGAAGCTGCTGATAAGGGATTTTCTCTTCAGTAAAACCTGCAAAGTTTATGAGATCCTGCAGGAAAATCAAGGAAATCTGCATCAGAGTACATTGTTTCCTGTGGAGAGGAATGTGAAAGCATTTACAGGTTGAAGTGCCATTGTCTAATGTATTTATTGACATATCATATATTAGGCTCAGTCCGCACTATTAGTGCAACACTGGACTATCACCCAGCTCACATTTATTTTTATCAAGTGGCTCCTTGGCCCAGTTGTCTGGATATTAAGGAATGACAAGTGGTTGAAAGGAAGGTTCATGCTAAAACAAAAAGCAAATAAATGAAAATCAATGTCATCATTATGTCTAAAATAGATTTCCAGTGAAAATTAAAATAGGTTAATAATAGATTCTAAGTCACCTTGAAAAAGTCTTAAGTAAAGATTTCTTCTGAATTTTTTTTGCAGATACAGATTTTTATCAGGCATCAGTCCCAACAGTGCTTATGATTATGATTTTTTAAAACTTGAATAGTAATCCAATATATGGCTTTTAACAAAAGATTTTCTGCTCTGAGCCATTTGAACTTTGGCTTTTTTTTTCTATATTATAATAAATTAAAATATAGTGTCATTTTAACACAAAACAGTGCTTTAAATGTCTCAGAAAAATTCAGCTCCTGTTTGAGAGTAGGCATACAAGTTACAAGGGTGAAAGAAGCTTATATTTTCTGTAGTCATAAAGGAAGACCAAACTGTGTCTTAAAACCAAAACAATCTTTCATCCATAATTAATTAAATGAATCTGATTGCAATAGGAGTTTTCTGTTTCCCCAGAAAACTACAGTGTAGGCTGTCACAGCTTAGATTCCTTCTCACTAAGTTGCCAACATGCCTTAGTCCAGATCTCTCAGCATAGCTATATATTTTAATGTGTTTATGACAACTTAGATTGCTCTGGATTTCATCAAGCTTTTTTCTTTTTTTTTGGTTCAATGTGAAGTTGAATTTGTATGAGAAGTTTAATTTTTTTTTTCTTTGCAGACATATCGGGAAATTATTTTTGCTTTTTATGTAGAAAATATTCATTTGCTATTTTTGCTATTGTTCTATGCATGAATTGTAGCATTTTAATTGGAAAAATGAACACTCAGAAGTGTTGCTTATTGATTTTGCAGTTGAAAAATTTCAGCAAAAAATAAGAAAACACTTGTTTTTAGATGAAATTGTCTTTAATGTGGCCAAAATGGATGTGAAATAAATCCATAATAAGAATGATCCATTAAAAATTTTGATTTATTTTCTGCTTGAGAAAAAAAGAAAGCAAAAGCGTTTTAACAGTGTTTTTATTGAGGTGGTTTAACATTGATTTGTTTAAGTTTGTTTTCATCCCTTTTTATATTTATCAGTTAAGAAATGGGCTTGATTTTTCAGTAGGTGGGGGAATTTTCCTATATTGAATTTCATTGCAAAAGTGTCCATATTAATCTCTGCAGCAATCTCCTTAGAATAAAGACATTTCCCAGTTATTTACTTCTGCAGTGAGTGAGAGAACTGATTTCAGTGATTAATATAAGGAATTTGACTTGAAATCTACAGTTACCAAAAAATAAAGCTCAACACCTTCCGATCTGCACTCTTTTTCCAACATCGTGTTGGAAACATGAGTCAGGGGAGGAAATTATCTCACTGTTGATGCAGGAGAAAATCCCTGCTTACAGTCAGCCTGATTTTCAAAATCAAAAGAAGACCTCAAATAAAAATTAAAAGCATACAGAAGATAAAAAGAAGTGATAGAGAGATCTAAGTAGTTTTCTTACAGTATATTCATTTTGTGGAAACAGCAGCACAATTGTTCTTGGCTGTGTAAAGGTGGAAGGATTAAGTTCTCTGTGACCTGCCATCAACCTTAATCAGAGTCTCTATGTTTCATCATGAGCTACTTCCCAAATTTTTTGGAAACCATTAAGTTGAATCTGGACTGGTATTTAGACAACAGTTCTCATATAGGTCTACAAGATATATAGAAGTTCTAAGATCTGGTAACAGAGAATGAGCTAGAATTTCTGGCAAAGGTTAACTGTGGTTTTATTTAAAGGTTTTATGTTGCATTTAAAGTGTAATGGGCCAAATGGGGTCTACTGAACTGTCGAACTTTAGTCATATATGAAACACAGAGTGACTAGAGACTTGTCATTCATCTGTCAACTTTACTGCTGAGGAATAAATTACTTCCCTAAAGAAGTGGATTTCAATCAGCAAATCATAAGTGACTACTGATTTTATTCTTGTTGATATGGTAGAGTTAAGCTCAGCAGAGGATTGCAATTTCATTTCTCAGCATCTTTTGAAGCTTGAAAATTTCTCTTTTGGGGTAAGACTAACAACAGAAGACAGCCAAACCCTTCTTGAAGATTTTGGTGAAAATCATTTTGGTAAAATGTTGGTCTGGAAATGATCTCAAATGAGGCAATGTTTTGCACGCTCCAGTATTATATCATAAACATCAGTTTATATCATATATCATAAACATCTGAGCCCTTTTTTTCCTCTCTTACTCCAAGTCATTCTGGCAGAATAGTGTGAAGAAACAGATTTGACTCCCAGAAATTAATATTTTTCTCAGAAATTGGCAATAATCCACCTCTTTCCAATGCCTTTAGGTGGTTTTGTACCGAGAGAAAAGGCTTTGTAAATTACTTCTACAAGTGATAATTTTATGGTACATGGACAACTAGGTTGATTTCTGGAAGAATAATTTTTAATTTGTCTTTGCCCATATGGGCTACAGCTGTATTAGTAAATGAAACAATTGAAGGAAAAATTTCTGTGTGCCAGAAATCAATTTTCTGTTGTAATGTCTTGGCATAGCTCTGGTGCTTATACTTACTCTCAGCAGTAGTTCCCAGGAGTCATGATGAACCAGTGACTGTTCCCAAAGGTCACTTTGGATGGAGTAACCTTATTTTGAGGCTAGTAGTAAATACATAACATATAATACTATACTGGCTCTTGCAGGGGTTTAATATCACAGTGTCTTTAGTTCTCCTGAATCAAGAATTTTATATAACTTGTAGGAATAGATTTTTTGTAACCTGTGGGAAATAGATACCACACAGTATCACTTTTACACATGATACACATTAATGTAGGAGATTAAAAATAATTTATTCTTCCAAATCCAAAACTAGAGAAAACACTGTAATTACAGATAGCTTAGTGGGAATAAAAGAGTAAATTGTGATATTTCATGGCTGGACTGAATCAACGGGGAGGATTTTGCAGGATGTGTCACTGCCATTGAAGAGAATCAAATTTATTTTTCTTCTTACAGTTATATTTTCATACAAGTCACTGCCCTAAGATTTCTTTCTTCTTAGACTAATGGTTTTAATACAGTTTTAAAGAATGACTAGAGACTTTACAGAACTTTACAAATATTGATGGATTTTGGGTGCTACTGGATGAATATAACTTATGTTCAAAGGGCAAAAAGATCACACAACTCTTCTGGTACTATTCTGTTAACAAATTGTTAACCTGCAATTAAAAAAAAAGAAAAGAAAAAATGCTTTCTCCCTCCTCACAGAAAAATTTTAATAGATAGCATTTTAGATACCTAAATCCATAGTCCTTGCAAACAAATCCTTTCTATGCAAGCAAAAAACTGCCTTTTGTCATAGTGATAGCAAAGTCTTTTGGAGAGCATGAGAACATCTAACTATTCTCCTCTTAGAAATGATACAATAGAAATTACTCTGTTAAACTATTTCAAAAATATGAAAGCTGGCTGCTCAAACCCGGAAAACACCCATTGCTGTACAGCAATGATGAAAGGATTAATGTAGTAAAGTAGCAGTGTTGATTATATTTTGCAATGCAAAAAACTTGCAACTTAATATGAAACATTCCCACCTGTATCTAAGGCTGAATTTCTTAGAGATCAACCAGATCTTCCTAATTTCCCACTTAATTACCTTGATTATTTTTTTAAGTCAATAAACAGCCCACATATACTCTTTAGTTTCCTCAGTTTCTGCTGAGGGCAGACTTTCTTTATCAGTCTATTTCAGTGGGAATTCTTAAAAGCCCTGGGTTACTTTCTATGCTCTGAAGTCCTTAGTATATCCAGTCTGTCCTAGGTGTAGGATTAATTTCATCCAGAATTGCTGTGCTGCGTCTGCAGTCTTCACAAAACCCTAGTGCTCCTCACTGCAACTAAAAAGTCACTACTGTGTTCCTGTCTTTGTTCCGCTATGCACAAGATCTGCCTCTGTGATCTGGGTGCTGGGACTGAATGTCCTCCTGCTGCTGGCCATCGCCCTCTCTTACTATGACCAGTTTCTGTCATGGCTCTCATGGTAGGGATCTGAATCACAACACTGGAGGGCAGGTTCATCACAGGTTTTCTTAAACCCTGGCTAGTTCAACTGCAATTGAACTTAAAGTTGACTCTATACATGGCAGACATAAACCCTGTAAAAGATCCCTGTTTTTCTTAATCACATAGTCCCTGTTTACCACTGAAATGCTGACAGTTCCTTGTTTGGAATTTCAAAGATGCTCCCTTCAGTGACTAACACTGACTTTTAGTCATATTTTCAGATGCCTCGACTAAGCATCTCTCTATGCCATCATTATCCATAGGCTTCTAAAACATTGGCCTGATCCACTTCATTTTTATCTGCAATTTTTCCTTAGGCTCCCAAGTTGCTCAGAGTGGTTTTTATCTTTTTATCATGCTTTTATGAAGCTCTTCCAGGTCCAGATCTTTGCCTGTTTTCTCCTCTTTATATGAGCAAGTATTTTGCTCTGCATGCTCTCCATGGAAACTGACCATGTGATAGGGAGGTGCCCTTTGATTTATCAGTACATGGGATCGAGGGCCAACCTTCTGTGTCAGTGTATGGGGTTTTTTTCGTAGATCTGGTCACTGCCTATGTGCATGGCTTGGAATTTCACAACCATTTGAAAGTTCAGCCTGTGGCACCCAGTTGTATCCAAGAGAAACATAAATCAGGGCTGGGAATGCTGAGTTCATTGAAGTGTGAACATAGGACTCAGTTTTTGCTTCCTGAAGCCATGGAATCAGCAACTGACAATTCAGGTACCACAGTCTGAGCAGCTCTAAAGAAAAGAGTGGATGACAGCTGTTGTGTAGTTAGTGGGAAATGGTTTGTCCCTTGCTTGCTTTGGAGAAGTAATTTCTCTTGCAATTGAGAGTCAGTGGGACTCTGAACAGCAGAGACTGGTGCTGGCAAAAAAGCTAACCTAATGCCCATTTTCTGGTTCCAGTGGTGTGTGTTTGATGATGAAAAGTGAGTAAAAAATATGTATCATATCTTCCAAAATAGGTTCCCAGGTTTATGATTGTGTTTACAGTCTGATTGTATGATCACACTAGTACATGAGAGCTTACAAATCCAGAAAGCATATTTTTGTTTCATTCTACCAACCCATTCACAAAATTAAATTTGCAGCCTAATAGACAAACAAACATGCTTGTGTTGCAAAGGCTTCAAACACCTACCTCTTGCACAAATCATATAATCTTAACTGATTATTTATCTGTAAAATCACATTTACAAGATGCTGTGTTTCTGACATCCTCAGGATTAAATACAGGGTTTCTCTTCTGACCACTCGTGGGCTCTATGAATCCCGAGCAAGCATGTTTAATCCCTGTAATGGTATCTCTATTTGTTTTCCTAATAAACTGTACAGAACAATAGTTGACTGTGTCTCTGGAAAAGAGTTTATAAACAAATATTGTAGTGTTTTCTGATTCATCACAGATCCAGATAGTGATCAGTAGAGCAACTAAGCCTTCATTGCATAAAGCAGTCCATGTGCCTATTTGTCTGCTTTTGAGTTGTCTTGGAATACTTTGTCTTACTCTGGATTAATTAAAAAACTTCCTATTTTTCACTGCTTTAATAAAGCATTGAAAGAAGTAAATAAATTTGAAAATCAGGTATATGAGTCTGCTTTGCATGGTCATGTTCAGAACAGATAGAATCCAGCCTCCCTCTGCCACTGCAGGCAAACTTTTGGATATTCTCCTTGTGTTATATCAGGAGTATTTTTTAGGTACAAAAAGTCTTTTGGCTGTTATTTTAATATTTCAAGTTTTGGTTCTATATTTATATAAAACAGCCAATATATAAAAGAGTATGGAATGGATGATAGCTGAATGCTTTCTCCATTCCTGAAGGTGTAACTTTGAATGTTAACATGTTGAGAGCATGTTCATGCATTTTTATTTGTCTTTAGTCTGGACTTTCAAGATTTCCATGATCAGTCATATAGCACCACATTTTACCTGCCCCTGATAGAGATGGGTACCTGAGCCTGTAGATGCCTGCAAGCTAACAGGAGAAAATAAGAGTTCATAGTATGGGAGAGAATTTAAAAGAGAAAAGAATTAAGCAGGCATCTGTCAGGTATCTTGGTAATAATTTGTCCTTGTCACATTAACTCTAAAACATCAATGTAACAAAGACAAGTCATATAATGGTTGAAGGATGGATTAGAATTAAAACTAAACATCTTCTAGTGCTTTTGTGTAGAAACAGCATTTAATATAATTCATTTCAGAGCTGACCTGGGGTTTCCTGCATATACCTTTGATAAAGCTGGTTAAGGACACTACTGATGTTAGTCTTTCCTCATTCTCTTCAGCTGCCTTTGGTGTAGGGGGAAGCAGGACTTAAAAGGAGCCGGAGGATTCCTATCAGTGTGGGAACTGTAGTTTGCTTTCTATGTTGGAAGAGAAGATGTATCCTGACTTCCATATTAGCACTGAACATCTCTAAGAGGCTTTGCAGCTTCCCATTTACCCTTTACCAAATGGGTACATCAGTAGTATTCAGTGCAACTTCTGTTTGATTTTGTGTATATACATGAGTATTTCGTCAGCAGTGCCTTCTTTTAGTCCAAATTTTCTTAAATACTGCCTGCATTGTTTTATAGTTCTCATAATGGTTCTATTATTTTGTGTATATATATTATAGCAATGTTATGTAGTATTAGCTACACTCTCTGTACAGTATTAACACGATACAAACAAGTATATGCTAAAATATGATTATATATGTAAAATATGCTTTACAAAGTCATAAAAAGATATCCAAATCAACAAATTTGTAGGTTGTTCCTTTCAAACTCCTTTTTCCATGACAAGCAGTATGTGGTTTCACAGTGGTTTTCCTTTTGCTTTACTGATTCCTACAGGATGCTTCCCAACAGGCTAATTTCCCAAGCAGTAGCCATTGCTGAGGAGGGGCTGTTCAGTGTTTAGGAATTACTGCCACAAACAGGAAGCGTTTCATGCTTTCTATTCACAGTTACTTGAGGAGGGAAAGGACATGGGGCCCAGGGCAAGAGCTACTTTGTAATAAGAAAAGAAAGCTGACATGGCTTTTGGTTACACCAGTTCATTGTGTTCCCTGTGGAAAGTAGGCATCAGTTAAGTCCATGGAATATTCAGCTGAAATAGACTGCTTGGTCAGTGACAGAATGAATAAATTACATGGTTTCACTAAAACTAAAGTCCTAATAAATAAATAAATAAATGCAATATCATTGTGTGTGGATGGGTACTGTTTCATTCTAACTAAAAAAAAAAAAAAAAAAAACAAACCATGTTTTACAAAGAAAAATACTGTTCAGGGTGAAAATTAAAAGTTATATTTCACCATCTCTGGGTTACAGCAATGCTACATTATTTATGAGACAACACCTCTAAAAGATATATTGAACTACTTTAGCCAGTGTTCAGCCATGAAGGACGATGCAAAGATAAGGACACAAAACTGTGCTATTGCCCAGATCATTTATTCTGTTCAAATCATTTAAAACAGAAAGGCTGTTTAACAATAGATTGATGACTATTGAAAATGCATCTCCTCAATGGCTATATAAACCAAGGAATTACTTCAATCAGATTTCTAATCACTTTTTCAAGAAGGTGCCAAAGCTTGCTGCCTTTCTGCTGAATTACAGAAAGCTGTTACTTTTAGATAACTTCCTGTAATTTACCAGCAGGATCTGCTCAGTGACTGCTGCAGTCAATGTTCTTTTCCTTTGCCTTTCTTTGTGGACAATGAAGCATTTCTCTTTCATGAGAAATGTTGAGCCTGACATCAGCATGCAGTGATTGAGTTCTGAGTGCTTAAATTGTAATATCTTTCTTTCTTTTTTTTTTTTCTTTTTTTTTTTTTTTTTTTTTTTGTTTGAGAAGATGGGAAATTCTTATGCTGGTCATTTCAAGACAACGCGGTTTGAAGAAGTGTTGCATAATTCTATTGAGGCCTCTCTCCGTTCAAACAACTTAGTTCCCAGGCCAATCTTTTCTCAGTTGTATTTGGAAGCTGAACAGCAACTATCATCACTGGAAGGTAGGAAATAATGGAATTTCTATTTCTGTCAAAGACAGTTCTGCTGTTTGCTCAGCCACAGCTCAGCACACACATTTTAAATCATAAAATGGATAAACATACGTTTTTATTTGGATTTTTTTAATGATCTGTAAATATATATGTATTAGAATTGGATTAAAAATACAAATCGCATTGTCTTTAATTTTGACAAAATTAAGCCACTTGCTCAGATTCATCTATACACATAAACTGAAGTTCTAGGAATTGTTATATTACATTTGTGGAGAAGTGGATGTTTGGAACATAAATCTGTTATCCTATAATTTATTATATACTGCTGAAAGTCACGCAGTAAATGGTAGAAAATGCATAATAGATTTATAAAACATATATGCTAAGACTGATTTTCAAAGTGCATAAATACAGCAGAAATATTTCTTAGCTTTTGAGATGGTTTATAATTACTTCAGGCACAATATTTGTAGTTGTTCTGTGGTTGCAAAGGTAAAAATTTAGGATGTGTACTCTCACAAACCCTGCAGAAGTTGGTATTTGACACACAGGATTTCTCACTGAATTTGTATGTGTGTTTACAGAAGCCTGCTTTCTCAGTTTCATTTGCTCTTTTTTTTTTTCTTGGAAGTAATATATTTTAAATGAACTGTATGGATCAGATAAGCAAACTCATGAAGGAGTTTGGTGTTTGGTGTGCTGTTATTTGTTGTCTCGTGTTTGTTTGTGTTTTAAGGGCATGGTTTACTGGTGCGTGCATAACATTGGCATGGTCATGTAAGGTTATGTTTAGTAATTTGATTATTTAGTCATTTCTGTCAAGAGGGTGGAGTTTCATGTCTTTTGTCCACGTCTATTTTTCCTGTCATACTTTGCCACAGTTATAGTGAGAAATGCATAAAGGTTAGCAGTCCACAGTAACACACACACGCGCATGAAAGCAGGCTGAGGAGTAGTAACAAATAAAAGTGTTTTTCACAGATTAAACTCTGCTATTGCCTCACAGTGGCAGCTGTGAATATTTCTTGAAAAAAATCTGCTCATCAGTAGTAATTTCCTCTTTCTTTTTTTTTTTCCTAATATAGGACATAACAATGAATATACATTAATTGTTTAAATATATATGCTGCTTATTCCCTGCACAAAGTGATCCTTCTATGTAGTGGCTTGGTTCGAAATATCCATTACTTACTTATTTTCCTTCTGTGAGATAAGAATTAGGAGAAAGCAAAGCAGGCACAAAACTTAAAAGAATATAAAGAAGTTTATTAACAGACCTAAAAGAAAGGAAAAAAGTCAGACTAAACCTTCAGAACACTTCTCTTCCCCCCACCTTTCTCCCTTCTCCCACTGACAACGCAAAAAGACAACCCTTGAGATTTTTTCAGACAGTTTACCACCTCTATAATAATCTTTTTCAGTTCACTTAGGGAGAGGAGTCTCTCTTACTCATGCTAGGGAGACATCTCCACAAGAAACAGTTCTCTCATCGCTTCAATGTCACAGCGA
>NW_008240221.1:5610289-5610554 GCF_000691975.1 Corvus brachyrhynchos
GCGCGCCCCCCCCCCCCCCCGCCATGCTCTCATGAAATTACAACGGGTATTCTGACATATCATAGTTCACCTCCATAGCATTGCAACAGGATTTCAGCTTCTAGGCTTGAAGCATCTCCTCTTTCTCCTCTCTCGGGGTTTTAGCTCTTCCTTCTTCACTAACTTTGGTTTCTTTATGGTACTTTCTTCACGTGCCTTCACCTTTCCTCTGACTCGGGAGAGGATTGATGTCTGCAGGGTTTATTGCGTGTTGGGAATATTTACA
>NW_008240221.1:5610734-5657459 GCF_000691975.1 Corvus brachyrhynchos
TCAGCCAAGCTGCGCCGCAGCTGACCCGGCCGGGCCATGCTGAGCAGGGCCCGGCCTGGCCCCGCTGGGCCGCGCTGCGGGCTCCCAGTTACCTGTCCAAAAGCTGGAAGCAAGAGAGCTTTCCCCGGCTTTGTTCGTTCTTAAATGGGGATCACAGAGGCGTGTGAAGCTTCTTAAGTGGCTTTAAAAGGTTGCCAATATTCAAACTAGCCAGTTGATTGGTTCTGTGAGGTCATAGAGGAAGCTGTAAGCACCTCTTTGCAAGAGAATCACTTCTGTAGCTGATGGAGCCCTCTTTAACTAAAAACCCACACTATGCTAAACCATGACATTCTATCAAACATTCCATAAAGATTTTATAAACTTTCCATTGCAGCTGTGATGTCACAAAATTGATTATGACATCACTTGGGAAAGATGCCACAGGAGCAGATCCACGATTCAGGAACAAAAGTGCGATTTCACACTTCTGTAGTTTCTTTCTTTCTTTCAACACTTTCAAATAACTTTCCAAACCTTGAGGGGCTGATTCTGTGTTCCTTGTAGTTAATGGAAACAAAATTGAAGTGTAATTAAAAGTCTCGTAACGGCCTGGCAGAGAGCATTTTGTTCATGAAAGTTTCAGACAAGGGGAACTCTGAAGGGACCTATAATAGAGTGCCTCCTAGGCTGATCCTCAGGTGGAAGAGGTCTTCAAGCTTCTCTTACGTACTGCAGCCTTGTCATAAATTGAATCTTTGACTTCTGGCTACATGAATCCCTATGCTCTGAGGTCCAGGAGGCACCTGAAGCAGAGAGACATCCTTGGGGGCTTGTGCAATGCTAATGAAACCCTTTACAGGTGGCAGCTGCTCATGCTTGAGTACTTTCTCTTCTACTCTTTTCATTTTCAAATTGAAAATGCTGTAGCTCTCATATTTCTTAGTCTCCACTTCCATTTTTTGTTTCTTTCTTAAACCACCTATTATGGTTGAACAAACCTCACAGTTTACCTCTGTCCAAAAGGGAAATAAACATATTCTGTTCTGTTCACTTTGTCTGTCCATACATTCCCATTTTCTCCCTTTTCATCAGTTTTGCCATCTTTTGGCTCTTCCACTGTGCTAATTTAATACATAAACCCAGCAAAAAGAAAAAAGGAAATTGGTCACTTTTTTTCTGTAGTTAGTAAGTGTCAGAGCTGGCACAAAGAGGAAGGAGGAGAGGAATTTCATGTCTGGGAGCAAGAGGAATGAGAGGAAAGACATACTCAGCCCTTTTACATTGCATACGGATATATTAGTCAAGGTTATGTCATAACACATAGTTTACCCTTTACCTAAATAGCATAGATGAAAAGATTCACTTTTCCCTTCATTCAATTGCAGCTTTTTTGTCTTTAGACCATGCCCTTAAAACACTTGTGTTTAGTGTTCGGTCCTTAGTTGTGTGCATCAGGACTGGAGCTTGATGTTCAGAGTTTAAATGTAAATATACCCTTCAAATCCTCTTCCAGACTGGGGTCTAAATCTTAATGAACTTAACAGAAAGATCTTCAAACTCCAGATTTACTTTCTCCTCCCTAGTTCTCATTTGTCCTGTAGTATTTGTCTAGCTGATTGTACAGTAATTTGTCAATAAAATAAAAGGATATTCTGAGGAGGGTCATAGGAAAGAAAAGAGAAATCCTTGATAATATCTTACAGGATTCTGAGTACCTGATCCAAAGTCAATTGAAGCAAAGAAGTTATGTCCAGTTGACAGTGGGCTTTGGAGGATGACTGCACTGCTTCATTGTTTTTCTGTTTCAAGATTAAAACCTGGATCAGCAGAGTAATGTCAGTGCCTAACTGGTCTTTTACTTGCCCAAGTACAAGCAGCTATTCAGCTTTCTGCTGATCCTCAAGTACCTGCAGCCCTTCACCACCCAACATTGCCAGTGGAAGCTCTTTGTGTTGTGTTTGATGAAGGTGTGTCCGTACAGACACCTAGAAACCTAAGACACGAACTCCACTGGGTTCCCTTAGTACTCGTGCACTGTCTCTGGTGTAAAATGTTCCTCAGTCCTGTCTGTAGAAGCTTTCCCCATGTACCAGTTAATTGCTCTCCTCTGCTTGCCACATTTGTCCCATTTGTCATGAGTATATCTGAGCCATAAGAGGGGATGGAGTCATTGGTCAGAATGTTTTGCTGGAGCTGTTGCATCCTGCATGAAAGGAAAGAGGCAGTCTCTAGTTGAAGGGGTGAAACATACAGCAATAAAGCTGTCTAAACACACGTAAAGCCTTCTAAAAATTGAACCTTACAGCCTATATTCCTCTCCAGCATTCAGTACTGCTTCCATAGTGCCTCCTGGACTAGCACAGTCCATGCACAGGCTGGTGTGAATCATCTTGAACATCTGCCTTTCCTTGACACTGCAAAGGAGTGTCAGTGCATTACTTGGAGCTCTGGATTCTGGTAGGAGACAGACGGGCTGAGAATTAGGTGTTCTTGTCATGGCATCACCTGTAGTGAAACTAGTTTCAAGCAGGAACTGTTTTTTCAGTGTCCTGTACAAAATCAAGGACACGGTCAACACCTAATTAACAAATTCTGTACTTGGACACTGTAGCCAGGACATTCTAAAGTGCCAAGAAGTAATGACTTTGGGTTTTATTGGCTGTTAATATTGTAAACAAATGATACAGTTACACTGTTGATCAGCAAGAGTTCAAACATTAGAAACTAGTCCTCTAAAAATTGTGCACTTATCTTAAAATAATGTGATTTTTAAAATTAATAAGTTGAGACTTCTTTTTATTTGTCCTTTAGTGTGTTTTACTTTCTCAGGTGCAGTTGAGTCATGCTTTTGAACTTCTTTTGCACAGGAACTAACATCTTTGTTTTCTTGGTGATATACATTTTATCATAAGCATGACTGGAAGTTGGAGCTTTAAGGAACAACAACTATCAAGAGTTGGCAAGAGTAAAGTCATTGTCAAGAGGAGAGAACCCAGTTTGCTGTAATACTTTCTGTAACTGGGTCACCCTGTCCACTCACTGGTTTGTTGCCAGCATTTTCTGTTGTCTAAGTCATTTATGCTATGATAATTTGCAGCTGGCAGCAGAGCAGAAAATGAGGACGAAGAAGAAGAAGAGGAGGAGGAGGAAGGCTCAGAATCAAGTAGTCCTCCTGTTTCGTACCAGATGAAGCCTCCCCCAGAAGGATGTTGCACTACTGATGGTAAGAGTACAAACCATGCTGTCAGAAGCACTTGCCCTACTGAAAAGGGTATGATTTGGGCTATTTCCCCTATAATTTATCAGAATGAGATAATCTATATGATATAGAAATCCTAAAAATGTCAGTGTTCATTACCTTCCAGATAAAGCTGGACTGCTCTCAGTTGCTCTTCTATTTGACAGGGTCTTTGTTCAGTGTCAGATAAGCATTTGTGCTGGAATGTCTGGTACAAGGACAGAACTTCTGTTCTCTTAGGCAGCACAACCTTTAAAATGTTGAGTTTGTAGGCATGGCATTTGCTAAAATGAATGTGATAATTCTTATTGCTTTATCATGACTCTTTTCTGCTTAAAGTGTACCTCATTCTATGAAGCTGTAAAAATACTTGAAAACCTGGGAAAAGCTGGTGAAGTTCACCAGATTTTGAGGACTATTTTCTCCATTTTCCAGTGTCTGACCTAAGTTAGGATGATGTTGGTGATGAGTCTCATAAATAAGTAGGTTACAAACTACCATCAAGAGAAACTTCATTGTACATTTTCAAATTTGTTTATAGCTGACCAAAAGGCAGGGGAGAAAATAATCTTTTAGTATGCCCTTGATCTTAGAGGGTAAGACTTTGTTTTTCATTAAAAAGATAGGAAGTCCTTTAATGAAGACAGTTGTGAGCAGGAAACAAAAACACCTTGTCAACTTAAAATAAGTTGAATTGATTTTTTTCTAGGTTTCTGCCAGGCTGGTAAAGATTTGAGACTGGTTTCAATTTCCAATGATCATATTGAGGTGCCATCGGGATTTTTACTTGTTGGTGCAAAGTCACCAAATTTACCTGATCACCTGTTAGTGTGTGCCGTGGATAAAAGATTCCTGCCAGATGATAATGGACGCAATGCCCTGTTAGGTAAGTGATTGCAGTAAGTGGATTCTTCTGTGGCTTCAATTAATAGCTAATTGTTTTTTGAGTTCAGCAGATCTTGTTTCTATTCCACATTTACAGTAATGCTCACAGGTGATGCACAAGAAGATAACAACTCAGAGCTGGCTGTGTTTGCTTTGGAAAAATGCAGAGTGAGCCACTTCATTAGAGATGCTTCATCACTTTCTGTCCATTAGTCCAAGGCTGAAGTCATTATTTGGCTGGTTCATGTCCTAGTTGCTGGACCTGCACATCTGGTAACTGGACTGGTTGAACTGCTGCCTGTCGCTAATTTAGCTTTCCAAATACAGATGTGTACAGACTGTAGGGCTTTCAAGTGGAAATTTCAGGCTCTTGTTTACATGTAAACAGTTTAATGATAGTTTGGACTACAAAAAAAAGATGACCATTTCAGTTTACCTCTTTGAGATAGGGATAATATTCTCCACTGTGTTTCAACAATAGCCTGGGTTCTGGATTCTAACCTATGGCTTTTTGCTATCATCACAATATAAATAAATATGAGTGATTATAAGTTGAAATTTTTCCTATATGTGGAATCAGTTAATACTGCGTGTTTGAAAAATATTGTTAGGAGGATACTTCAATTTATTGCATTTAATCTACTTAAAAGTTTAACTTCCGACATAAAAATAGGTCCTTCTATCTATTTTTATTAGTCTTTCTGATTGCCATTAACATCATCCAAATCAAGCCAAATGGGGAAGATCTGCAGCCATGTGACTTAATTAACTGAATATTAATGTTATTAAAATGGAATAGCTTTTATATTGGGAAAGGCGGTGCATGATTGGAGGGGGAACTCAGTTTGCAATCAGACACTCTCAGGTTCGTACATATTGTTTTCATAGTTAACCAAAAAAATGATGCATCTTATATTTGTGCACCAGTCTGAGCTTTGAATAGCAAAAGGAAATATTTACCAAGACTTTTAAGATGTTTCTTTCACAAACATGTGAAAGATGGGGTATGACATGAACTCGGTTGTTATCTCAGTTTGAGCAACTCTTCAAGGCATTTGGGCTGACAGTGGAGTGTGAAGGTGCATAATGTGATTCTATGTACAGTAATTTCTTTTCCTATGTGATCTTGTAGAGTTGTATTGGTCACAGTGCATTTGACCAGTGATTGTAAAAGAATTAGGAGTGGTGTAAATCACCCACGTGTTGTCATTTTAAAGATAAAGACAGGGATGTTGTACCACTCAAGTCATTCAGTCCTAGCACTATTAACAGCTTAGGCTCCTTAGGCTGTTAGCAGAGAGGAAGTCGTGTATTTGTTAATTGCATGCTAAACAAGAACAGGAACATAATTGGGAGGGTTTTATGCTACTTGCATCCTCAGTTTGCTTTTTTAATACATTTTAGTTTCCTGAAACCATTTAAATGCTTATTTTTGACTGTTGTTATACACTTCAACCCCCAGTGAACCACATTCTTTTGGAGAGAATTCTAGAAACTCCGTAGTATAACTTTTATGTATTCTACAACAAGCTTAAATGGAAAAGAACTTGTATACTTTAAGATCCAAAGTCTTCATCTGGATGCTGGACATAAAAGAATGTTCCTGGTCCCCTATCTAATGAAAAAAATTATGTATCTTACTAACATGAGGATAGCATACTATTTGTACAATAGATCATACTGTAGATAGAAATGATTGTTTGATTCAGGTTTTCATACACCAGTGCAAATCGAATCAGGGGAAGTAAACTTAGAAGCAGACAGGAGTAGTCTCGTGGTTTCAGACACATTGTGGGATAAAAGAGAGAACCATTTTCACTTTAAATAATCTATTAATGTAGCACAGTGTCCTCTCTCTGGTGGTAGATTTAAATTGAAAACATGTCGTATGAAGAAAGGAAACTATTTAGTGTCTTGCTTTTCAAGACAGCATAGAAGCCTTATTTTTGGTATTCTGAGTTTAGGCACTGCTCCGTCAAACATGTTGGCCTTTTGAAACAGCATGGAAAGTGGTCCCTTCAAGCCTTTGTAAGTTTAGAGGGAAATAGAATTGGATTAATTCTGAATTGAAATTAGCTGTCATGAGTCAGAGTATATCCTACACTTTTGGTAAGGCTTACTGGTGATACAGACACATCATTTGTGACCCTTCAACCCCACTGGTTTTTCGCCTAATTTCATGCTTTTTCTAATATACTGTATTTTTGTAAGGCAGCTGTTACCCAGTACTGTAGATTTTTTTCAAAACAGTTTGATTTGATGAGAGAAGACACTCATTACTCACCCAATAGTTTCCTGACTTCTTATGGTCTGCTGCATGTGTTTTTGATGATACCTGTGGATTGTACAAAAAGACCAGAAGAAAGCAGGAAATATCTCAGTAGTTTCAGGGCCAGGTTTTAACTTATGATCTTGTTCCCATTAGGGGCTGTTTATATGCCTCTGGGGCATGAGCCATTTTATTGATTATGCTACTAAGTTGTCCCACCATCAAGGCAGATGTGCTTGTGATTTGAAAGTAATTTCTGTTGGAGGTTGTTTGGTTTCTTTGTTTTTACAATTGATGTATTATTCCATAGGAAGGAAACCTCAATAGTTTCTGGAAAAGACTATATTTTTGACAAGCAAAACGTTTTCTGTCTCTAGGCTTGTTCCTCATATGATTCTGTTAATCATGTTTGATCACAGGTTTAACTGCTTTGCAAAACAGATTCAGCTTTTTGCCTTTAGGAAGCTGTTTATTGGGTTTTATGCAACCTAAAGGAATGCTTAGCTGGAGGAAGTGATCTGTGATAGTGAGATATTTATTGTTTCCTAATTAAAGCAGCTAACACGAACCTTTCCTAAGGTTTTTTTTCTCTTCTTGTTTTGTTTTTTTTTCTAGTCCTCACTCTTCAGGAGAGTCTCTCATGATAAACAAAGCAGCTATTCACCCATCATTTTCCAAAAGACCAAAGAGCTGCCTACTTTCCTAGTGGGGAACAAGAAATCCTTTTTTTTTCTAGTGGGTCCCTGAGGTCAGAATGACAGAGGAAAAGATTAGTTTGCTTGCATTGCAAGCTGTATGTAAGATGAAAACATTGTAGTATAAAATACTGTGGCTGCTTCTTATAAATATGCAATGATCTGTTGGGCTTTTGTAACAGTACTGAGTTGCTGTACAATGGAGCTCTCCAACTTGACCATATTTATTTTATTCATTTTTTAAACTTAGGACTTCAGTCTTCAAATGGAGTGGTACTGAGTAGGTGGGAAAGCCATGGGGCATTGTCAGTGTTTGTGTGCCTTTTCCTGTGAGTAGAACTGAAAAGAGGAAATACTTGTGGTGAAAAGTTGAAAATATAAGCGTTCTTTGTTTAAGCAAGCTGCCAACTTTCCACCAAAATATTAATGTTAATTAAAAGCCTGTTACACATTTAAAAGAGAAACAAGAAAAAAATTTTCTGCTAGTTTATGAGAGATTTGATTATGAAATATTGAGTGCATGACCTTCCACTCTGAAGTACTCTCTTTATCCCTACCACAAGCTCACTGTTGATCCAAAGGAACCATTTTATCAGTGAGAAGGTAGGTCAGATTTCATAACCTTTTGGTCCAAGGTCCTTCTTCAGAGCACAAGGTCCCTGCTGTGGAATAGCTTTTTAAATTATGGACAATTGATCATTGTGATGTGAGCAAATTCAAGCAAATGCATATGATAAATCACAGATACAAACATCTTCTGATTAAACAATCTTCAGAGGGGAACAGCCTTCAGTCACAACTGAACTGAGCTGGATATGAACCAGTGACCTAAAGGTGAAAGGCTTTTAGCCCCTAAACTCCAGGCATTGATTTCTAATTCTCTTGTGAAATCAATCCCATGACATAGATATATTGAGTCACCTTATGGCTGCCCCAACTCCCCTAACCTTTGTCCTCTCTATAATGTATGGAAGAATATTTAATGCAGCTTGTTTATGAAACAAGCTGTCCCCTTTATCAGCTGCTGCCTTGGGCCGTGGCATGAACAGGGCCTTCAGAGGAGGATGATGAAATGTTTGGGTTCTCAGTTTTACTCAATCTGCCACATAAAGTGCTCTGAGCAGGGGTGGCAGACCCCTGCAATGAGAAATGACCGAAGAGCATTTTATTGCGCTGGAACTATGAGCATGCTGTGTTCTATCTGTGGTGTCGGGGCCGAACTGCATTAATGAAGCAATGGCTGTCACCAAAGAGTGTCAGTCAGAGGGAATGGGATGGAAAAGGGTGTTGGCAGCTTCCAAGAAAGCACCGGGTCTCAGAGAGGCTGGAGCAACTTGAGGTGAAAGATGATAATTTGACTTAAAGGAAAATTGAAAAATAAACTTATAAAATGTCATCCAAGGGCTTTTCAAAACAAGTGGACAATTTAGATCTGTTTAATCCTTACTATGCCTCACCTGTATGCTATATAGGGTGTAAACTAATTTTCCAGTAGACGCCACAGAGTTAAAAATAGGTGATTGGGGCAAAAGGTCTCTTCAGGTAGAAGTTATTGCTAAATGGACAGATGTAATTTACAAAAGTAAATTTACAAAAGTGATCTGAAAATCTGGAGTCCAAATGATAAGTTTTCATGTCCACTGTCCAACTTGGATTTAACAAATACTTCAACATTTGGCTTTGTCAAGTTGCCAGACACTCCCAGAAAAATGATAAAACCTAAAAAGTGTACATTTGGAAAAAAGAAAGAGGAAATTTGAAAACAGGTGTGGTCTTGTGAGTGGCAACCAGGCAAAAATTGCAGTGCTACTCTTGTGATGCTCTGTGTGCTGCCAAATATATGAGAAGTTTTCATTTACTAGCAAAAGCATTTTTCATGATTGCTTAATCAGCATAAAATGCATGCAAACTCTACAGCTTTTGCCACATCCGTTCTAATTGTTTCCTTTTGTTGTTGCTTTTATTGCAGCTACTCAAGGCTCTGTGATGTTAGACAGATGCTTTTGTGCTGACTGATATAACAGTCTGCAGATATATTCTGCAGAGTCATGACTTGTCCTGATTTTATGAGTCATAATGACTTTTATCATCCTACTGACTAGGATCAGAGAGATAATAGGCAGCTTTCAATGGTTGTTCGCCCCTTGTTCCCATGGATACCAGACCAAAATCCACATCAACTTTAGTTTTTAATAAATTCTTCTGAACCTTTTGAAAACTAACTAAAGTGCTTAGGTTGAAAACCAAGCAACAAGTGTTTACCAAGCATTATGTTTCAGTGCTTGTACTTTACAGAAAGAAAAAAATATTGGCCATTAGTTTTTAAGTATAATTTGTTTGAGATATGTGATTGAAAGAATTTTCCTAAGTGGATCTTAATTTCATTTACAATATTATTGATCCTTTATTCCAATTTTTTCTTTTCAATGTCATTGTCCACGTTATGTGAAATACATTTCCTTTATTTTTGCCATGTTTCAATTCACTGAATATACTCTTTTCATTTCAATTCCTGTTATTACACATAAAAATGTTCATTACATATGATTAAAATGAAAGAAAGCATCACACTTCAGGTCATGTGTAAAAAATTTCCAAGGGCAAAATTATCTTTTAATTCCCCTGTAGATCATAAGTATTTTCAGACAGTTGCATTAGTCTGATGGAAGATGAAAATGTCTTAGGAAATACTTTGTAGAATGGACAAAAAAAAGAAGAATCTTAAGGCAGCTGTGTGAGCAGTGCCCTTTATTTACGATGATAATGACATCAGCACCATGAGCCCCTTGTTGAGGCACAAGCTGTGTATCTCAGAATGAGAGGAAATGGCAGTATCCCTGGAAATGCCCCATCAAGCCTGAGTACAAAAAGCTTTACGGGGAAGGACTATGTCTCTGTTGTGTCTATAGAGTTGCAGACACTTTGTTCCTGTAATCATAAATAGTTTCAACTGCTGTGAAGTGCTGACAGAGTCTAGCCATAATTTGACAAAGCTATTTTAAATTAATAGCTCAGGAATGGCTTAGTACTTTTTCCTGTCTAAAATAGCATCTATAGGAGGCACTTGATACTTAAATATGTTCAGATCTATTTAAATATAGTAGGTTAAATATACTTAATTTCTTGAGACTTAATTGCATGTTTCATTGAATTGGGTGAAATGAAATTCAGTGAAATTGAATGATATTTCAATGAAAATTGAAAGAGAAATGAAGCATGTACATGCTGTGGTGCTGAATATGGCTGGGGTTAAGCAATTGACTCAGTGCTCTTCAACCAGAAACTTTTCACTGGTAGGTAATAAATAGGAATTGTGACCTTTTTCTGGTAGGAGAAAATGGAAAATATGGCCCATTTTATTTGTTTTTTAAACGTGGGGCTATGTTTTTACAGTCTGTTATCCAAAGTGCAATATGCTTTTTGCACAAAGTGAAAATACCTTTTTTAAGGAAAGCGTTAATAGAAATCTCACTCTGTGAGAAAAGAAAAACAAACCAAAAACCTCAAACATAAATAAATACAGTCTTTCCTCTGGAAAGAGTCATGTTTGAATGTTATTAATAGTGACCCACCTATCTCATTGGATTATGTGTATTGTTTATTTTATCAGGCTTCTCTGGCAATTGTGTTGGCTGTGGCAAGAAGGGTTTCTGCTACTTTACAGAATTCTCAAATCACATTAATCTTAAACTGACCACTCAGCCCAAGAAACAGAAACACTTGAAGTATTATCTGGTCAGGAATCCACAGGGAGCTCTGACCAAAGGATCTGTAATCTGCTGGAAAGGGGCAGGTAAGATAATGAAGCTGTCTTCCTTGAGCTCTGGTTTTTATCATCCAAGCTTAGCTATCATGAGGGCTGGCGTCTGTGTAAAGCCTGAATGAGATCATTTGAAAGACTCTTTAAAGCCAGGTGACTGCTAGAGCAGCTGTAAAAAGCCATTGTCTGACCTAATATAAGCCTGGCCTGTCTGAAGACATTGGTTCCTTCATTCAAGTGCTGTAGCCTCTAAGAATTAATGTGTGAAATTATCAGAAAGATAAAGAAGCTTTTTTTTTTTTTTTTTTTTTTTTTTTTTTTTTTTTTTTTGTTAAGAGTTCAGAGGCCGTCAGTCTTCAGCCAGTACCTGCTCAAGCACCTTGTTCCAACTGCCAGAGAGTTCGGGCCTCTCAGGAAGCACCTCCAGTGAGCCGCTCCCAGCTGCAAATCCCAGTGCTCTGGCTGGGACTCAGCAAACAGGTACTGCTTAGAAGGAAAACACACCAGGATTGCACTTCCACTTAACTCCTCTGTTCTTGTGTATTTGGGTGTACTCATGTGAAAGCAAAGGCAAACAAACAAGTAGGCACACTGCCTAATAAAACAAGTTGAATAGAATTAGAGATCTATTACAAATAAAGAAAGAATTATACTTTGAAGGCTTCTTGCTGTCCCTTCTCTCCTGTCAGGTTTATGTATAAAAGGTTAACAAATAGTAAACAGGTGTTCTGCAGCTTGCTCACAGCTAAACCAAACCAAAATGTTTTAAAAAGCCCTTATTTCTAAAGTGTCTTTCCAGCTGTCGCTTGTCTGGTCACAGATGACAACTGTTACAGCATCCAGTGTAATTTTAGCTTTTTCGTCTGATCCAGTCTATTTTATGCTATGACCAGAATCCTATTCAATACAGATATTATATGGGCATCAGTTTAAAAGCTTGTGAATTTTTCTGCTGAGAAAAGTGACTTTAAAATTAAAAACCAAACAATTGGTATCTGTAACTTTCTTCGCATTAAAAATTCTTTCTGAGACCTTTACTTTTCCATTAACTTGACATAAATGAAAGGTGATAAATGATAGAGGCTAGAGTGATCTCTCTGAGCTTCTTTATAATGAAAACAGCTCTTTAATGTCTTGTGACTATTACAGGTTTTTCCTGAGTTTTTACAGAGGAGAGCTGAAGCACATCTGTTGGTGGTTATATTCTGTTCTCTGTGTAAGATAGAAGCCTGTTAAATAGTTGTGATCTGGAATACTGGTGCACTTCCAGAGCAAATCATCAATCTCTTTATAATAGCAGATTGCCTTTTTTTTTTCGCCCCCAGATGTTACAAAAAAGCTACATTAATTACAAGTATATTAGGCTTGAGAACACCTCCATTTTTTGGCTTTTTAAAATGCAGTATAGTTAAAAAAATCTTAGAAAGATTGGGATGGAGGCTTAGTAAATTTTAAACAACCTCTCTCTTTTGGCTGGTTCTTGAGTAAACTTTATGTAAGAGCCAGGGTCATGCAAAGAAGCTACAGCTTCTGACATACGCATTTAATTGAAGAATCAGATTTTGCCCAGGCACTTAATTGGGAGTAGGAGGTCAGAAGTAGTTTGTTTTATTCAGCATTTTATTCACTCTTGAGCAGATCCCGATGGCTCTATTAAATGAAATGATGAAATGATTGGTTTGTTATATCAGCTGAGGCTCTCGACCTAGAAATGTTTAATGTAAATACTTTGGGTTTTTTTTCTTGCCAGCTGCAGCCACAGATCACATCCCTTCAACAGCAGCATTCAGCTCAGCAGTTTATAATGGCAAGGAGTCACCTAAACAACAATTGATGAAAAATAACCTGTCTGCTCTGACAAGACCTTCGGTGTTAGGTATTTGTATGGATTTGTTGTTTAATAACCCTAAACTCTGTATTCCATGAGTATAATAGAACCATTGAACAAATTATATAATGTTTGTAATTTCCTGAATGAATAGAAATTACAAATTTCTTCCAAGTCTTTTCTGACTACAGTACTGTTTTCTGTGTTAATTTCCAGGGAAAAAAAATTCTTTATATGTTTTCAGCCACAGTTTTGTTACAGTTCATATTAACTAGATGTTTTTCCTTATATTTACAGTTCATTTATTTAATAGAGATACAGGCCAGATTCTGAATCCAGGTTCTTAAAGAATGTGTCAGTTTGCATCAATTTCCCAAACAGATTTTGTGAAGGGAATTAAGAAATATTTATAAGGAATAACTCATAGGATGATTCCTGTGTTGCAGGTCACCTTGAGATGGAGAAATAGACTTTGTCAACTGGCTCCAAATTCAAGAAACTGCCCTCGCTATAGCATTATTATAATGATTTTTGTTAATTGTTTTCTGTCACAGACTGTGTCACTGGTTTGTTTAAGGAAGAAAATTAGTTTTCACTATGGCTAGCAACAAACTGTAGCTCGGTTTTAGGATAAGTCTTCCCAAGTTTCCCTGCTGGCATCACAGACAAATACACCTTCTCTGCCCATTCAGGCTCTTAATCTCTTTTTTTCGTGCAGCAGCACATTATTGCTAATTCATTTCAGAAGGATTAATTTCACATATCAACATATCTGCAGAAAAGAGCACAGCACTGTCAAATAAAAAAGTCCTTTGTGTTGCTCTAAGTATCTTGTGACTTTGTCACAACGTTATGCCAGGAAACCCAGTGGAAGGATGAGCAGCACAAATGGCCAAAGTCTGCCCTCGCGTGGTAAAAGGGTAAGGGACAAAGTCATTGGAAACCCCCGTGTGTGAGGGTCTGCAAGTGAACAATCTCCTTCTAGATCTGAAGACCTCGGGTTTATCTTTAATTTTAATGAATTTTTCAAAATTAAACCCACACCTTTTTATATAAAATTCTTATTTTGTTTCGAAATTTATGTGGGACTTTTCACCTGGAGATACCACCTTGACAGGGTTAAGCAGTGTTACGACCTCTGTGTAGTCATGTCCAGAAACAGAAATAGCTCAATCCTGCAAGTTTCTGAGCAATTCCAGGAGGACCGTTGACTCTCAATAATTAGAAATACTTGATGTTAGTGGAAGCTCATCTTCCTAGGAGTTTGCAGGAGTGCACAAGAAGACTCAAGAAAATGATGAAAAAATTTAAAGAAATTAGTCATCAGGAGCTCCTGAAAAAACCGTTAAGAAAGTTGTTTTTACAGAAGAAAATGTTGAAGCTATGCATGGGTAGGAGGAAGGTGTAGCAGTAGTTTGATAGGAGTTAATATGGAAAAACATAAAACCAAAGACGGAATCAGCAAGAAGTGGCAAAAATCCTGTAAATGGGGAAATTTTTGAAAAGAAACCCTCAGCAATATTATTTTTCAGTAAGTTCCATGTAACACTGTGTCATGTGTTCAGAAATAAAAGGAGCAAAATGCCCACAGTGTTGACTTCAAAATATTTATACTGTAAAGGATTCTTATTATGTCTCATTACTTACTGTATTATTCTTAGTAGAGAGAAAGCATTGGTGTTAGATAAGTGAAGTTTACGTAGATAATTAAGAGTTCTCTGCACCAAAAATTTCCCAATAATTTAAGCAGGACACAACAAAGTAAAATAAACCACACAAAATTATTATATTCATAGACTTGACCTTTTCTACTACCATACTGATGAATACATTCAGTCTGTCAAAACATACTGAATTACCATGCACAAACCTGAATAAATTTTATTCTGATATTTCTCTGGAACGTTATTCTTATTCAGGCACATTAACAAATTCAGGCCCTCCAAAAAAGCGCCATAAAGGTTGGTCACCAGAATCTCCATCGTCCACTGAAACTTGGAACTTGCAGCTCAATACACAGGCTCCAAACAGAATTAAAAATGGTAAGCTATACGCAAGGTAATGATTTTGTTTGTTTCATTAGAACATGAAAATTATAGGGGGGAAGGAAGTATTATTTTAAAGACACATGCAGATTCATATGAGGGATTTCTCTGTGCTCACCTAGATGCTTTATTTCCTAGATGCTTTTTGAGGCTCTGAGCCTAAGTCTCCTTAGGTTCGAGTCATCAAGTCATTAGCAAATCCCAACAGATGCCTGGGTCCATCTTTAGACACCAAAACACCTTTGGAATATTAAGATTAGTATCATAACTCAGGTCCATAATAACAGTACCATCCATTGTTTCAATCATTTGTCATAATGTTCTTGGCACTTGGATTTTATAGTCTAGAGACAGACAGGAGTGACACGCAGTGAAATAAATACAGTTCCTCCAAAATATTTTCTTTTAATGTACTATTGTTTACATTAAAATTACCATAAAGAAGCTATGGCTGAGCAAACACTGAATCTTACATTTTTCTTTCTTCTTACAGCAATAAAACCATTCTAATGAGTGAAACGAAATGTATCACCCAGAACTCACAAATCATAACTACATGTGCATTGATATCACATAAGAGTCTGTATTCTTGCATTCATACCTGGAACTGTTTATAAACATTTCAAAATCTTTAGATGCATGTGGGATGTCCAATGTTGCAGTGACATAATTAGTCCTCCAAGACTGTTAGCATAATAGTGTGGGTTGTAGTAACAGGTCAAGAGCTGTGTGATGGAGCCATAAAAAGCAGTTAATACTGATAGCAAATGCGGGTATGAGAAGACGCTGAATAACTTTTCTTTGAGGAAATCATTACTAGACCTGACTCCAGTAATAATATGTCTAAAATCTTAGATGGAGGAAGCCTGTCATCTGTACCACATTCTGCTTTGGTGGGACCAGCCTCCTCTCCAATGGTAGGCTCAGGAGAACCAGTCTCAGTTCCGGACAACTTGCTGAAAATCTGTAAAGCAAAACCAGTTATTTTTAAAGGTAAACCCCCCAACCCCACAACAAGGCCTCTTTTTTTTCCAAGAGATGTAAAGATATATTCTACCTCTAAACACTGCTAACACTATCCATTTTAAGAGGTTGACTATTAAAACTGTTTAATGCGTATATGGAAAATGACTAAATTAATGTGATGTTTACATACATTTATTTTGTAGGTCATGGAAACTTCCCATATCTTTGCGGGAACATTAATGATGTGATAGTGAGTCCTTTGTTGTACACCTGTTACAGAAATTCACAGTCTTTATCTAGAGCATATGAACAATACGGTGCATCTACAATACAGCCTATTTCTGAGGAAATGCAGCTCTTACTGACTGTTTACTACCTTGTTCAACTAGGTAAGATTGTTCTACATCCAGAGAGACTACGTTGAATATATTACATGCAGGCAAATGAGAAAGGGAATATTAGGGCAGGACAGTACTAAATATGAGTCTTTGATAACGTGATATTAAACTATTTCATTCATGATTATGGAAAAAAATGAAATAACTAGGTCTTGAAGGCCAGACAGATTGAATTATAAACATACAAGTTTTATTTTCTGCTATCATCTGGGACCTCAGCGATGAAAATTAAAGGAAAAGAGCTGTCATTCACTGTTCTTGCAGACAATCTGTGGTTTAGAAGTAGCATTATGCTGAGACAGGCAGCACTCAACCTCTTAAACATTTCTAATTACTGGTACTCAGGTTCAAATTAGGGCAGCTTTATATGAGTATCACAAAGGCATTTCAAAATGAAAAGTTTGCTTTACGTCTGCTATAGGCAATAGAGTCATGCATGCAGAAATCTGAAGCATGGTTTAAAAAATACATGCTTTTAACTCAACAGTTTTTTAAATTGTTTCATAATATTTCCCTCTTATTTTTTTTTAGCTGCAGACCAGGTCCCTTTGATTGAGGATTTGGAGCAAATATTCATGCGTTCCTGGCGGGAATCACACCTGTCTGAAATCCGTCAGTACCAGCAGGCTGTTCCCCAGGCCTTTCCCCACGTGCCCAGCCAGATCACCCCGGTGACTTCAGCCCAGCTGCCCTGGCTGGCGGGGCTGGCAGCCAGCTCCTGTAATGACAGTGTCCATATCATTGAGTGCAGCTACTCCCTGGCAGAAGGGCTTTCAGAAATGTTTAAGCTACTCATTGAAGGAAAATTAGTAAAGACAAACTATGTGGTGATCATATGTGCCAGTAGAAACCGAGCCATTGATTCCTGCATTGTGATAACAGGTAATAACCCAAGAAAGTATCTCTATGCAAACCAGAGTAATTCAATGCTGTGAGGGATTTGGTTGGAATTCCAGTAAATTGCCTCACAAAACAGAGCAACTAGTAATGATTGGGTTTGGTGAACCCAAGCTGACACTGCACCACTGGGTCTCTCCCCAGCAAACCACATTCTACCTGCGTTGCCCATTTTCTCACCAAAGCCTCTCAGCCGACAAGGCTACAAATAGTGAGTTACAGCACACACAGTGCATAAAGCTCTCCTCCTCTGTGCAACTGGGACATTACTGCAGAGAACCTTTCATTAGCTTCTAAAAGATGATCTTTCAATGTCATTCCCTTCAACAACCTGTTGAGGGTTATGCTCACAATTAAATTATCTGGATGGCCATTCAAAGATTCATTATGATTGTAAGATAATTGGCAATTCCTTTCAATATTATATGGTCTTTTTATATACTGTATCAACAAATATTTTCCAAACTGGGAATGAAATACAAAGAATTACAAAACATGAATCTGTTTTACATGGTGCATATATGTGTCAAAGACATAAAAGACTCATCTCTGCCATTTCTGTATGTGTGGTATTTATTTAGTTGTAAAGTATTTTTGTTATGCCTTAGAACATTTTTAACTTTAGTTTAAAGTGTTTTCAAAATTCCTCTTTTTTTGTCTTTTAGGAAAGTATCAGGCAAGAGTTCTGTCTGAGAGCATGCTCAGTCCTTCAGACTACCAAAAAGAAGTTAACTATCAGCTGGTCACAGGGAAGGTGGAAACTCTGGGGTCCTTCTTTAGCACACTCTGCCCAGGTACCTAACAGGTTGTAAAGAGGCATGTTTCTAAATCCCTGAAACTTTTAAGTCTGAGAAAATAGTCGTGCTCATTTCCTTTCCAGAAGCAAGACACTCTAAGAAATATATGAAAAATGCAGGACAGAGTTGTGAAAGTACACTTGAATTGAGATTCCTCCTAAAAGTGTCAGTTTCTAAAATCCATTGGTTTCATAAAAATAGGCCAGCAAATAGCTGAGCATATTATTCTTAGCTATGTAAATCCATCCTTATGTTATATAAGTCCATATCCATATGAATGTATAAATTCTTTTGCCGTGAGCACAGAATTCATTTAGAGCAGGATAGATCAGAGCTATTTTATGAAAGGTAGGATTTTCCCCTTCTACTTACCCCACTTTGAACTTGATTGTGATGCCTGGGACAGAGAGGAAAATTGCAGAGGGACACAATTACTGGATCGTTTTGTAACTGAGTGTACTGAGGATTACTACTGGCAGGATTATCTGGGGATAGATCAAGCCACATGGAAAGTTAAACTGTATCTCACAACTAGGACAAATGCAGCATATTTGTCACTGTTAATGGGATGTCACAGTCTTCTTTGCCATTCGCATCATGTTGGTAAATAGATCACAAGAAGCTCTCTGTGTCATGCTATTTTGAGTGGTAGCTTAAGGGAATCTCAATTTCCTTAAATCATCTTGTAGTTATGTAGTGTTTATCTTAGTATCTTCAAAGCACAGTTCTCAAAATTAAAGAGAACCATAGAGAATCATAGAGTTCTCTGCTGTTGCTATTGTTTGAGCAGAACAAGTAAATGAGCATCCTAAAAATAGCTGCCACCTATATCCACTGGACTGCACTTCACAGGGCAGGCCCTGGCTTTCTGAGCTCACTGCAGACATGCTCAAACATCTTTTCAAGTGCTGAGAAAATACTAATGCCTGGGTCTGGCATATTGTACTCTCTGCATAGCTTTCATCTGTTAAGTAGGGCCCATGCTCTATAGAAATGGATCTGTTTGCAGATATGCAATACTTTAGTAAAGTATACCTTGCTTGCTTCAGCATTGTGTATAGCTACAAAACTCACGTTTTTGTTTTGGCTGTATTAGAAATTATTTTTCTGTCTCTCAAAAATGTTAGAGTTTTAAAAAAATTTATCAGATTTTTCTCAACTTTCTTGTAATCCTTGTTAGTGAACAGTATGGATCCATGGTCTGAACATAAACTAAGTCAGTTTTACGTCTTTATTGTTGCTGGTTTGCATCAGGGCCTTGAGGCTAGTTTTCTACCACGTTCCATAAATGTCCTAGCTGGTCTGCAGAGATGGTTTATCATTCCCTGGTCTGGTCTTCATTTTATTAGTGATACTCTGTAAAAAAAGATTTCTAAAAATAGAAAATAACAAGAAGGTTCCTGTATAGAACAATCAATAAGCCAAGGGCAGGATAGCTAGCAAACACATAAAAAGTTTTAAAGATCTACAAAACAAAGTCAGTTTGAAATGCAGCTCTTACTAACATGGATGTTTATTCCTGTCTCTCCGCAATTTGATAGAGGGTGACATTGATCTTTTGCTGGAGAAATTTTATCAAGAAAACCAAGGACACATCTCTTCATCACTTTCTGCTTCAGTGAATAAACCAACAGCAGTGAACGGAACTGGAACAGCTGTGTGTACAAGTAAGTAAGGAAGATGTTCTAAAGAGGTAACAGAATAGGATACTGGAGACCAAGTGCTGGGTACACAGTTAGATTCCTCTGGGCAAAGTCCTAGGCTCCTGAAGGCAAAGATCCTGAGGCAAGCAACAACTCACATCTTGGGATATTCAAATTTGCACTGATGAATGTTCTGCTTCATTCCACTGGGTATTACAGTTTTTGAAGCTTTAAGTCTTACTTCTGTGGTAGCAGAATGCTATTGTTCAAATTCACTTTCAGGTCTCAGATACTTATAGGACCAAAAAGTCCAAATACAGAAAGATTTCTTTGCATATTCTATATGGATTTTCATAAATGAACTTCTGTAAATAAGCAAAATACCTTAAAGGGTTAATCAGTCATTCTTTGCCAGACTCTTAACATTTTGCATTAGATTAGACTTTGGGCATGTATCTAAACAGAATTTTGCCTTTTTCAGGTTACGAGATTGAACGACACCAAATTCGTCCATTCCAGCTAGCGGTGGCTCAGAAATTGCTGTCTCATATTTGCTCAATTGCTGACTCCAGCACTCAAAATCTTGATTTGGGTTCCTTCGAGAAAATTGATTTCTTGATTTGTGTTCCACCCTCCGAAGTGACTTATCAACAGACTTTGTTTCATCTCTGGCACTCAGGTGCTCATTAGTTAGCTTTATTTTAGATTTACAGGACATTCTTAGATGTATTCATGTCCAAAAGTACTGACACTTGTTCCATTCTTTTAGGTATTTTATTAGAACTTGGATTAGAAAAGGAACATCTTACAAAGCAGAGAGTGGAACAGTATGTTATGAAACTAGATGCAGAAGCCCAAATTAAATTCAAAGTCTTTTTACAGAACTCTATGCAGAATCCACACACACTGTTTGTCCTAATCCATGATCATGCACACTGGGATCTAATGAGGTAAGAAAGCTGTAACTTGTTTTTAGAGAAATTATTATTATCTGGATTATCTCTCAGGATTTCAGATTTATCCCTTCCTTCATCTTTGTTTGCATCTTTCTGCTAACTCTGTCTCCCCATGCATTTAATAAGCATATTTTAAGGTCCTTCATGACTTATTCTTACCCTGCTTATTATATTGTGCTGCAGTGGAACATTGCAGCTTTTTTTGATCCCTATTCTTATCTACTTTCAGCCACAGCTATTGGTTTTTTTGGCTGTTTGTCATTTGTTCAGGGGAAAGCTTCCTGTGAAAGTACACAGAGCTCATCATCCTCTGTTAGTGTCCTCTGGGCTGTAAAACTTGCAAAACCCTGACCCAGGGAGTAGACAATGAGTGGCCAACCATGCTGCCTATTTTTTTTTACTGACTGGAAATTTTCTAGCTTTTTTCTATCCAAAATCACTGATTTGTAAGAATTGAAAGCTTCTGTAGATTCATCGTGATGCCAGGTAGAGTTCTGAGGAAAAGAGAGAAGTTTCTGTCCGGTGTTTACCAAGTTCCCCATCAGCTCACTTGCATAACTCATTGCTTCCCTCACAGAGCTCTGTTTCCATAGCTTCTCAACAACCCACCTGCTGAGAAGTGGGGCTGCTTTTGCTGTCTGGTTCTGAGGCTCTTGGGGAGGTTGGAAAACATTCTGAATTCCAAAAACACCAACATATTCCAACTTTGGGATCATGGTAGTGTTTCTGAAACCAAAAACTGTGGAATCTTGCTTGTGAATGAAGTGAGAAGGTCTTGTCTTTTACACTGGTTGAGAATGATGACGTTCAATGAAACTTTGCACCTGAGGGTTTCCTGTTCAACTCCCCTGTCTTAGGAACTTACATGGTCTTTTACAGCTGTCCCAGCCTTTGAGGCATTTATTCATATAACATCCTTGAGTGGTAGGGAAGTACCTGTATTGCTGCTTAACCCTAATAAGCTATGTTTTATATCTAATAAAGATACATAGGCAGGTAAATGCCCAAAATTAAATAGCATGAATTTGGACTGAAATTTTGCACAGGAGCAAGGAACTGACTGTCAGTATTCTGTGATACTGGGATTTGCCCTAAGAATAACTATTTTCTTTTTCTCTCTTTTTCTGTCATACTGACTTGCCATCTGTACTTTTCTAGCTTGATTTTTGTAGGTTAGAATCATGTTTTGTTAAGATGATCTAACAATTTGACCAGAGTTACTACAGGACTATGTGTCTATTGGTAACTGTCACATCAAGTTCCTTTCATCCTTTATCTCTCATACTCTGGTAGCTGCAAGGGATTGGTAATTTGCTAGCTAGAGAGCTTATTAGGCTCACAGAAATTTTTACTTGCAGTGAAATAATTTGCATTTCTTTTCCCATCCTTCTGTGCAACAATTTCAGGGTAAAAGAAGAGTCCTAAGTTCCTTTAACTTTGATTTCACATGCAGGTTTAAGCTATTTCACTGACACAAATGTTCCCTTTTGCCGATCACTTTGGAGAGTTTTGGGTTTCTTTTTTTGCAGTGCCATGCATAGTCTTTATCCTCAAACAGAGCTGTCGACAGGACTTGTTGATAGATTGTTGAACTGCAGGGAGGTGAAAGAGGCACCCAATATTGTGACCCTCCATGTGACTTCCTTCCCCTATGCACTGCAGACACAGCATACTCATATCAGCCCTTACAATGAGATCCACTGGCCTTCTTCATACAGCAATGTAAGATGGATGCTTTGAGGTGCTTTTGTGAACTTTTCATAAGTTATTTTCCATTTATGTAGTCGATAAAACTGTGAAGTCCCCATGATTTTTGTAAACAAGAATGAAGTTTGAATAACATCTTGTTCAGTCTGTGGCAAGTTCATTTTTCCTTTGCTTATCCTTTTGAGCTTTTTTTCTTTATTCCTTTTATATATCCCATAAACCTTAGTAGCTCTGCTAAAAATCTGTGGGCTACATAAATGGAAATCGTCTTCAGTTCTGTCTCTAGTGCATTACTGCATAAATATATGTACATACATGGATTTTCATCATATGTGTGCATATTTATTCCATAGAGCTGGTCTGTCTGTGTATATGTATATGTGGGGAGAGAGAAAGGAATGAGGAAAATTGGGTCAAACTTTCATTCTCTCAAAAAAACTAATTCTATTTCTTTCTCTTCTTTTTCTAATATGTCTGAGTAGATGTATGTTTATTAGAGAATGTGATTGTATGTATATCAAGATACCAACAGTTAATCACTTGTAGATCAGTTATTGATAGACTTTACCCTTCTATTTTTATTGCTTCATTTGCTTTAGGGTGTAGATTTATACCATGAAAACAAGAAATACTTTGGACTGTCAGAATTCATTGAATCCACCCTCTCTGGCCATAGTATTCCACTGCTTCGGTACGACAGCTCTTTTGAAGCAATGGTCATGGCTTTGGGAAAGAGGTATGGGGCCCTCCTTTGTTTAACATGGGAAACTTAGGAAGTCCTTTTTAGGGCCTTGCGTTGTTAGCTAGAAGCCCAGTTTTTTTGGTTTTTTTGTTTTGGTTCTCACTGTCCTACACATCATTTACATATGCAAGGCATACCACCTGTTCGTATTTTCTCCTATCTATTTAATATATACGGGGCCTGCAGTGGCATCAGTCAAGGCTGTCTTTTACTATGAGCATGCACACTGCTTAGGCCAATTTACAGTGTGCTCTTGTAACCTGTAACTACCTCTATATTATAATAATCTAACATTGCATCATCACATAATTTTAACTGTGTTATTACTTTTGTCCAATATTATCACTTGCTGACCCTGGCTGATTTTGATGTATAGAGTTTGTGTATACTGCACTTGGAACACAATGAGAAGTTAAACATACCACTGTGGTAGGTACACATAAATAAAAAAAAAAAAATTCTGAGCAATCCATAGTCATTTTTTTGAGCAAGCCATAGCAAGCACTCTTTTTACTGTGCACCTGGTTTTCATTTCTGTGAAAATCAGAAAACAGGAAGCTATTGGATATCCATGGATCTCCTTTCCATAGACTGGGAATGGAGACAGGTGTAGCTGGGCTTGGGAAGTTGGAGTGCTTATTGGTTGCTGCCTACATATTCAGTCCTCTTGAACACAAGAGTAAGTTAGTTCAGGGCTTCAGTAGGAAAACAAGGAAACACCCCATCTCTCTCTGCCCCTTAAGAATAACACACAGTGAAGAATTCTATTCTTACTGATAAGAGAATATTATTTTGATTGATGTTATTACTGAGTGCCTCAGCTAGTATTCTGTGATGAATTTTGTAACAGCAGTAAGGTATGGATAACCTAAAGTGATGTAACCTTACTGGACTACTTGCTTAGTAAATCTTTACTAAGAAAAATGGAGAGACAACATCAGTTCTGATTGTGAAATGATGCCTTGCAAATACTGTACAATTGCAATTGGTGAGATTCTGTTGTATAGTAGATATGAAAGATTCTTTACAGGAGAAAATCCTGAGGTTACTATATTTTGTAAAAAATAGCTTTTTTACTTCAGCCTTTAAAACTTCACTCTTTAATTCACTGTTTATTTCAGGTTCCCCAGATTACACAGTGCAGTGATAAGGACTTTTGTCCTCATCCAACACTACTCTGCAGCTATGATGGCAGTGTGTGGTCTTTCTCAGATGAAGAACTACACCTCAGTTGAAACTCTGGAAATTACCCAAAATCTAATAAACTCTTCAAGACAATGTCCTAGTGGCCATGGCCTCATGGTAGTGTTGAGAATTCCATGTATCCCGCTGGCTGCAGTGGCATATGAGCGTCTGTATAATGTAAGGGAAAGACTAGCCCTTGAAGATAACTTTGAAATAATCTTGGGAAATCCTAATTCCGGGATCACAATCGGGAAGCACTTTGTGGAGCAACTAAAGGTAAATTGTGGAATGGCATATGCTGGGAAGCTTCATTAGATGGGTAGGTGGGGAGACTTTACTGGTGAGAGTTATGGTCATGAGCTGAAGCGTGGAGTCTTATAGTAAAAACAAAAACTGCCATGAGGAACATGACTTTTACGTTTCAGGTATGCTGCCTGTGACACCTCTCCTCTCCTGCCTGTGGTCAATGAAGTATTAACTAATATGGTTAGCACTTGACTTCCAGTAGCAACCCTCAGAAACAGTTGAAATGCTTTTATCTAAAGAGACTATGAGAAATACATTAAAAAGCCAAATAAAACATTCAGTTTTAGCTGAATTTTCTCACAAAAACATCACAATGCAAAAAAGAGATTTTAATCAGTGACCAGTTCAGAGTTACATTATTCTTGTCACCAGAAAGTGGCAAGAAGACCGATTTACCTACTGATCAGTGATGGTAGTTATGGATCCTAAAGCACCCTGGTGTTCACAGCTCAGGATTTTATGCTTTCTGAACCATGTTTTGGTTTATGGATTAATATATATCCTTTAAGTCCAGAGTCATGGGTCACCTGTTTAAAAAAAGCCTCCTTTGCTCTTCATAGAATTACCATTATCTGGTTGCCAAAGCAAAGATGTTTCCATTCTAGAATGTTGTAATAGATATATATGGTACCCTGTTTATTCTGTTTGAGTATACATGTTAGGTGAAGTAATTTGAGATCCCAGGCCTAATGCTGATCTTATTCTGCTATTAATTAGGCATAGCTTACTCTGAAAAATCAGTATTAGTTCTGAATCACATTCTGATTATGTTGTCTGACATGTATAGTAGGGGAACATGTACAGCTGTCAGAGGCCAAGTTGTTGGACTGTTGATCCTACCATAGATACTCCTTATCTGTAGGTCAGTCTTACAGCAAAAAGGACTGACTGGTGTGAGTAAAGCAATATAGCCTGATGCAAAACAGTCAAACAATAGATAGAGTTGTCAGATTTCTCATAAAGTTACCAGGAAAACCGATAGCTTATGGGGAGAGTGGGAGACTCCATAGGGTTGTAAATGGGGACAGTGCTGTGTGTTGAACACTTCCAACTTTCTCCTGTTCCTCTAAGGTGAAAAAGTCTCATTTCTAGATTATTTTCTTCCTTGGACTCAGACATCCATATATTATCTGCCTCAAGAAGTCTCTGTACTCTCTTCTCTCCCCCAAAACTCCTGCTCAGCTTTACTCTCTGTTGTGCCATATTTGCCATATGCCCTGGTCTCAGTGCTGCCTATGCAGCTTGGAAGCTGGGAGCCTTTTCAGGCTGGAACATACTGTCCCAATGTCCTCAGACTAACAGCAGGCAGATTGCTGCCTGTAAGGCTCTAGGAACTGTGAGATCTATCTGTGTTGAATTTGGCTCTGCTGTGGGGCTTCTCTTCCACTGTACAAGTGGATTATTATAATGGGTGATAAAAGTATGTCTTTCTGTCTTTTTATTTGATATAGATATATCTCAAATGGATATATATATGTCCAACATATATCCAACAGGGTTTCTCTACCTTATACAGATCTGGCAGAAAATTGAAGATGTAGATTGGAGGCCACAGACCTATTTGGAATTGGAAGGTTTGCCTTGCATATTAATATTTAGTGGGATGGATCCACAAGGGGAGTCTTTGCCACGGTAAGAAGATTCACTCTTTTCTCAGTGGCATTTTTTTATCCATTGCTTATCAAATAGCTAAAGATTAACTGTGTGATTACTTGTGTGAGAGGAAAACAGATTTCAGTGTCGAGGCATTTCTTTGCCATTTTGGGGGCGATTTTTATATCATAAATACAAACTCCATATTATTGATAATAAATTTCTGTTTATAGCAAGGTGTAAATAGCTCCAAAAATATTATGAGAGTTATCCCAGTTTAGAGGAAAGAATGGGTATGTTAAAAAAAGAAGTATAGCTGCTTAGGTTTCTTAGGGTAGCTGAGAAATCTGCATGTGTGGATGAATCCAGGATGTGTGGAGAGATCAGTGCCTTCTGGAATGGCAGCTGGAAGCCAGACAGGATGCCCTGGAGCACTAAATGGTTTTGTATGTTCAACTGAATCGTGTTCTGTGTGTTAGGTTTAGAATCCAAATGATTATTCTTTTTCTTATGCTGATGCTAATGTTCAGTGCAGTAGGAAAAGTGTATGCACCAGGGTGGTAATCTTATTAAGCACAAAATACTGTGGTTTATCTTGTCTGTTGTTGAAATTCCCCATTGGCTGTGTTTCTAAAAGAGATAAGGCAGTAGATTACAGTAAGTTTTCATCCTAGCTCCTCCTGTTTCTCTCCAGATCACTGAGATACTGTGACCTACGTTTAATAAATTCATCTTCTTTGGTAAGGACAACCCTGGAGCAGGAACTTGGTTTGGCAGCATACTTTGTGAGCTCAGAAATTCACACAGAGAAAGCAGTTGTGAATGATGTGTTAGAAAGTGACCCAGAGAAACTAAGCAGTACTGACAATGAAGATGAAGAAATAGCGACAGAAGGTATTATTTATTACTGGTAATAAAAGAAGCTGTAAAATGATTGAAAATGATTAGCAAAAGCACAAATGTATGGGTGAGGGTTTCTCACTTTAGTCTTACTGAGTGAGCTCTGCTCCTTAGTTCTGTTTCATCTCATAGAACCTGTGTTCTCTCGCCCTGCCTGCCTGGGACTGCTGCTGCTGATGCATTTTAACTTCTTGCAGTTTTACTGCTGCATTTGTTACCTCTCTCTGTTTTCTGGCTCCCTCCTGTGTTCCTCCTTTTCCCTGTATATTCTAGCAGCCACAAAGTAGAGCTCGAGTAGGAACACCCGGTGACACTCACTGTTCAGAGGACCCTCTGCACTCTCCCTGCCCAGCAGGGAAGGGTGTGATTTGCTGTCTGAGAAGCAGCAAGTGAATCCCCACCCTCAGGGCTGTGGCAGCTCCAACTAAACTGTCCCTGACTGATGCTATCAAACCTGTGCTTACAGTGATGTCGGTGATAAAGATTCCTTCCAAGGAAACTGTATATACTGCAGCTGAGTAGTCTCTAGTTTGTCAGGTGTTAAATAGGATGGATAGAAAATCTATCTCAACATAGAAACTTCTGAGTTCTCCTTGAAAATGCCCATGACTTCAAATTGACAGTGTAGAGTTGGTGAATTCATCATTTCTTAAGAAAGCAATTAAGAACATACAAATGTGTAAAAAACCAACAAAAATACTTCACCCAGGAACAATTGCTTTTTGAGTGTTTTTTTTTGAGTTATAATTGATGGGCATTATCATTTATTTATTAGTTCTTTACACTTTTCTTTACTGTCTATTGTCCCTGAGGAAAACAAGGGATTTTTATCCCTGTAAACTATTTAAATCTCAAACAACTTGCCTTCATTTCCTTTTCTATACTTTGAGGAGGAAGAAAGCCAATTACTGTTCACCTAAGAAGTTCTTACTCACTGAAAATGATAGCAGAACAAGCCGAACAAAAATACTTTCTTTAATCCAATATGTACTCTTCATAGAGGAATGAAATACCTGAGGTCATATTCAAACTGTGTTCAACAGATGCCTGCTTCAGATGTGATGAGTACTTCTTGTGATGAGTAATTCTGTCAATGTAGTTGAAGCATGCTGAGATTATATGTGATCTGAGTCAAATGGGCTCCTAAGTTGTCTAATGCTGCTCTCCTAGTCCATGAAGTATGGTATGATCATCCAGAGTCCAATTCTATGTGAGAGTCTATCTATGTGAGATAGACTTACAGTCTATGTTTTCTGATGGCAGTGCTTATGTCTCAGTTTATCATGTTAAAATTGTACAGAAACAAACATTTTAACTTAGAAGCCTGGGCTAGGAATCTCAAGTGAATGGCCTTGATGGCCATCCAAATATGGATTTTCATTACCAAAAGCTGAGATATAATCTGGCCATAAAGCTGTGTGGGGTGGGAGGTAATTTCATAACATATTGACAAAAATAGAGCTTGTTGCCTGCTGCTTTCCCTGACACTGGCTTAGTGAGGAATGTAAGACATGGGTCAGAAGAGAAATTGTGGTTGAGACAGGCCTAGATATTACCAGCTCCTGGTTGCAGCACTGATTTTTGTGAAGCTATTGCAGCTCAGTGTGTGTAAATTAGACCGTAGGCTGATCCAATATTGTGTGGTAGGAACAGATACTCTCCATGCTGAAAACAGTGTCAGGATGAGGACAAACCCCACACAAACCCTTGTGTACATTTCCTTACTTTGACAATATAGCTGTGACTTGCGGGCTTACCTAAATTATATTTTGATTTTGTTTTCCCTTACTATCATTCATGAAACAGGTTCTACTTCAGAAAAGAGAAGTCCTATGAAAAGAGAAAGATCATGTTCCCATGACTCTGCATCTTCATCTCTCTCTTCAAAAGCTTCCAGTAAGACCATAAGATCATCTCTGTTAATTTAAGTTTAGGACATAAGAGAGACCTTAGCTTATTAGATAAATAATAAAAGGCATAAATCCCTAAGGTTTTGATAAGGCCGATTTTAATGGGATCACTTTAGATGACTAAAAAAAGTAAGAATTAGACTTCTGAAATATAGAAAATTGGATATTTTCTTGCTTGAAAAATTATCATGTGATGGGGTGCATAAACTAGGTGCTTCTTTATTATGTGACACTGAGGTATAAATCCTCGGTTAGTACTGTGATGGCTGTGTGTGTTCACTGAAGCTATGACAATTTATGAAAAAAGAAACATGCTTCACATTTAATTTTTTTTTTTAATAAAGGGAAGAAAAAGCATGCTCCTTCTCATTGGTATTTTTAACTTTTTGGTTTTGCTCTAAAATGTTCGCTCATTAATTTTACACTGTTTGGAAGCTCTTTTTGAGGTGGATAACTTTTTAAACAGTTTCTTTTTAATCTGCACACTGACGTAGAAAGCATGAGGGAATGTTGAGAACTACTACAACTCTTTTGTCTGATAACTTTATTTGCTTTTAATGTAGATAATATTAAGAGGAAACTTGAAAAATAAGGAATATAAATTGTGCCATAACTTCCTAAAAGTTGCAATGTCATGAAGCTTTTTAAAACATACTGGTTTTTTGTCAGTGACAGTAAATTCTTTTTGATCTTGTTGTTTGCAACATGGTGACATGCATAATTGGGCTGTGATTTCTACAGGCACAGTGGTGGTTACAAAAAGGAAAAACATCTTGAAAACTTTGGATAAGCTTCATCACTTTTATTTTCAAAATGTTTTTTCTTCCTTGAAGTTGGGCTGCTCATAATTCTTACAGTGTCCGTGTGGCCTGCCCATGGCTCTGTGCCCTCAGTTTATCTGTGGTTAAAGAAATCTTTTTCCTTTCTTTTTTTTTCCATGACCTTGGATACTGGTATTTTGAGGGATGTCACAGTGTTGTTACTTGCATGGTTACACCAGTCATGGTGCTGGTGATACTTTTGTATTTATTGCTAATGGTTTTTACTGACTACTTTAGATTAATAGACAGTTAGAGGATATCTTACTATTTCTTGAAATCAAGAGAAATTACTGACTTTTGTTTGTTCAAAATGTGGGGGTTTTTTTGTGAGCCAGGACAGTTGTTTTCACCATGAGAGGAAATCTGGTTTAATCTATGGTCAGTCTTAGGGAGATATTTCTAATACCTTGTCTAGTCTGATTCCACAAGCAGTTCTCAGTCTACTTTGAAGACTGTGAACTAGTTGTGTATCCTCTTTCACTAAGCATTAAAGATGCTCAGAACCACTTAACATGTATTAAACTTTCAAGAAATCTTTATAGTTAAAATATATAGGGTAAAAATATACAGCTTTCAGAAAATCAGCAATTGTCTGTGAGGTGTATTTACATCACATATTCACGGCCAACATTCATGAGTTCAATATGTTCTCTGAGCTGACCCAAAGCTGTATGAATGCACTAATGCATTATGTAGCACCAGGGACTTGATAGCTGCCAGGTTTTATTAGATCAGCCTAAGTGCTGCAGTGACACACACATGGGTGGCACAGCAGAGCTGACTCAGAGTACTATTTTTAGATGTCAGTCTGTGTAGACTTGTGTGGTGTGATGGGGTAATAGCCTTGAAATACTTATTTTCTTTAATTCATTTTAACAATGGTTTCAGCAATTTTGTATTTGTCTTGAGTGATTAAATTATCTGGTGAACACTTTAAGCAAGGAATGTATGAAGGAAACAGAGGATAGGACAATCACTGACATCTTTCCTATGCATTTCAGTACTTTAAAAGCCACTTTCTGCATTGAAATGAATACTCCAAACTAGTTCCATTATGGCTTCCTGTATGAGGAAAGTCAAAGCAAGAAGAGGAGCAAGATTGCAGTGTTTGCTGGACGATGTATCGAGATAATTATTTGCTGTGTTTTGTTTAACTGCGGCCTTGACTAGCAGAGATATTTGCACTGTGTTGAAATATAAATTTTGTTTTAGTTACAGCATTCTGCACTGAGTCATCTTCTCCCCAGGCCCTAAGCAACAGCACGGAAGAAACTACAAACAACTATGAAAGGCAGAAGCAGAAAGTAGACAAGGGGGCACAAACAACAATCAGCAAACACTTGCCACCAGTAACTGAACAGATGGATATGAAACAAAACATAAAAAGTGCCCAAGTCTCCATCACCTCATCATCCTCCTCACCTTTCTCCTCCTCTTCTTCCTCCTCTGCACCTACTCATAACTCCTTCATCCTACAGACTTCTCAATGCTCCATGACCAAAGCATCAAAACAGCCTCCCATAGTTTTCCTGCCCAAACTGGTTTATGACATTATTACTTCTACAGACAGCAGTGGACTTCCCAAATCCTCTTCCCTCTTGCCTTACCATTCTGTCATGTGGGCAAGTTCTTTTCGTCCTCTTATGAGTAAGATGATGACGTGCACAGAGCAGTCTCTATACTACCGCCAATGGACAGTTCCCAAGCCAGTCCATATGGACTACAACAACAGAAATGAGGGCAGAATGGACACCTTTCACCCAAGGAGGCTGCTGCTCAGTGGGCCACCACAGGTGTGTAAAAAGAACAAGGTATTATCATTGATTTATTTTGTTTGATTTTATCATAATCTCAGAAAAAAAATTTAGTTATTATTATTCATACTTGAAGGGGTGTTTTTTTGTGGAGCGTAAATTACTTGTATTTTATTTCCTAATCCCTTCTAATAAGAAATATCTTCCTTTCTTTACTGTTAGCCTGAGTTCCAATACAGAGAAGCTGCAGCAATGTTCATTTTCTGTCAGTCTCTCTCCATTAAAATGTTTTAAAGATAGTTTGCTCAAGAGATAGATTTAATTTATAATTTCAGTTGGTTAAAGTTGAATATGCATTTACATTTTAAATAAAGATCAAAGATCTTAACCAAGCCACTTTCTTATGATCAATCTGAAAGCAACTGGGACTTTATAAAGTTATTTTGTTCCCTTTGCACAGCAGACAGAAATAGAAGCTGTTGTAAATAATACATGCAAGAAGGCCAGTTCAAAGTAGCAGAACCATATTAACAAGATGAGTAGCTGATCCAGGAGTTTTTAAATTATTTTGAAAAGATATATGGAAATGGGTCTAGTTCTAAGAAGTTAATTCTCATCTTAATTCTCTAGGAATGTTTAGCACTTATCCTGAGCAAGGTATCTCCTAGTTAAGTGCACATTGCAGGCTAAAGGTAGTATTGTGCCTCTCATGTTTTACTGATGTATGAAGCAACAAGATAGGAAGAGGCCCTGTGCCTACTGAGAGCAGATACATTTCTTGTGAACCTCAGAAGTCGAACGGGATAAGTGCAAACCAAGACAAAGATATTTCCAGTATTGTAACATCAACCCAAAGAATAATATTAACCTTCCACATGGACTTAACACTTCCTGCATCAAGAAGCATAGGCAGAAATGAAAACAATTATTAAACAGCTCATGGATGAATGTTGGTAACATGTCAGACAAAGTATAAGACTGCCAGAGTAGTATCTTCAAAAGAATTAGGAAGTACTTGTTTTCTTTATCTGGAAGCAATTCCTGTACTAAAATTTAAATCAGGAAGCAATTTTCTGGTTAAAATTAAAAATACTAATTCAACAGAGGAAGAAAACTGGGCACATTAGTGAATCAAAATTATAATTCTCACTATCAGGGTTATTAGTAATAAAATATGCTCACCCTTCTCTCACAGAGACATTTTACCCTACGCACTGGTCAAAATGTTTTGTTGGAAGACTTGATATGTTTTACAAGGACAGTTACGTACATTAGAAGGCAATAAATGCATTATTTTTACAATAGACTTTAGAAAATGCAGGAAAAACTGGAGCGGTATAGAATAATTTATCTGTAAATTAGCTCGTGTCATGGAAGTGAAGCCATTGGTTAGTGAGTATAATTTAATATGCATCACAATGAGCAATATGCATCATATCTATGACTTGATGTCTAGTCCCTGGTGCACCCAAGCAAGTGCCTATACAGAATTCTAAATTCACTCAAATATTTTTTCTTCAGAACATTCATCTTGAAGTTCCCCAAACTGCAAATCAAGGTTTCATATGTTTGTTTTTTAACTGGATTTTATAATTTAGAGCTAGCATTTTCCTGAAGCGTGGAACCTGTTGGTGAGCACAGCTCAGTCCTGTGGCACCACATCCAGGGAATGAAGCAAGCACGTCTTGAGACACTTCCTGAAGAAGAAAACTGCTGCCCATATTATTACTCTACTTTTATTAAAATCTTATTACAATGGGTGTATATACCATTCAGCTTATGTAATAAAAATATTAGGGAAATACTTAATACATCTATTACTAGCTGTGTTTTAGAAGAATGTAGCATGTGGAAACAAGGAGAAGAGCCATCAACATTTGACCAACTGCCTGTGGATCATCAGCATGTTTTCTGCAAATCAGCATTGATTCACAGGCCACAGTTTGAAAACCACTATCATGGTATGTGAAGAACTGTCTCACCTGGAAATTAAAACAGAAAAGCCTCATGGAATTATTTCCCCTTTTGCCGTATTTCTCCAAAAGTGAAGCCTGAAATTGGATGATACTTTATACCAACATGTAAGAATAATAAAGTGCTTCTAGTCCTGGTGTCCAGCATATGGAACAAGTTAAAAAGGGAAGCTCATTACTGCTGCACCTTCTACAACAGCACTTTTGGATGTCATTCCATGAATGCATAGAAGCACACATGCAATTTATCTGACTGGAATGTTCTCTCTCAGATTCTTAGTTGGTTTGCACTCTATCCATGATATCTATAGCAAGCAGGGTTCAGAGGTCAAAATCTTTGGAGAGTTTTCCCCTCCTCTGTGGTAATATATGTCTTTGCTGCAAAAACTAGACCTTTATACCTCGAATTTTCTGCAGAGAATTTGAATTCATATTCCTTCCTCTTACTACAGCTACACTCTTCATGAATGAAGAGCTGCAGGGTATGCATATTCTTAGTATTTTATGGGTCAAATAATCTCTGGCACTAAGGATGAAAATACAAACAAAACCCCTAAATCTCTGCAGGCCCCAAATTCCTTGGTTATCATCAGTTTTTACAAGATTTGAGATTTTCGTTTCTTAGTCTTCTGGGATTTTCTTCTTCCAAGTCCGATTCTTCAGACTTCTGTCTTCCAGTGTCAGGTAGACAGGAACAAATTAGAGTAATACTTCCATTATTTGGGAATATTGCCCCCCAAGTGCCTTATCTTACAAAGCACTGAGCACTGCCACATATCTGAGGAACCTTTTTCTGGAAAGTAGAGCTGTTTGTCATAGCAGCACGTCTCATGTACATTTTGTTTCAGGAATTGTAAAAATGCAGCCCAGTTTTAGGTTCCTTCAGTCTTTTAATCTGTTTGCAACTTTGGCATCCAGAGCAAAGACAGGATATGGGGAAAAGCACCTTGCTCAGAGTACTTCCTTACCAGTTGTTGTCACTGTTAGTATATCATGCTTAGCCCAGAGTCACTAGTTAGGATCAGCACAGCATTGTGCTTGGCTTCCCTAAAGCCATATAAAACTGCAGACCACTCAGGTATCCACCTTAAAATTTCTTTTCAGATCTCCTATTTGTTGCAGTTGGGAGATAGAGGATGGGCAGATGCGGGGCTTTATGCTTAAAGGTGTGCATATCCTGCTTGCAGGATCTCTTTGCAGCTACTTCCAGTCCACAAACTTCTGGAAAAAGGGTTAATGACAGATGGGACAGGGGCTCTTTGGAGAGATGTGGAAGTTGTGTTTATTGACAGCTATTCAGTATTTTCAAACAAAGAAAGACTCTCTGTGCTACTGATGCCATGATGATTTTTCGCCTTTTATTTTATACCCCTGTTATACCTTTTTACAACTTCTGTATTCTTAGTGCTTGTACTAGTTTGAAAACAAACCAGTGGGAGGCACCAAGTCAGAATAACAATTTAATGGAAATTAAAGAAAAGGGGGGAAAAAAAAGGTAAAAGAAAACACTGTCAAACTGACAGAGTCAAGGTACAACCTGACACCCTGTTAGGCAGGGTGGTGGTAGCAGTCTGGTAGAATGGTGGCTGCAGTCCTCTGAAGCAGTGATCCTGTAGCAAAAGAGTCTGCTCTTCCTCAGGAAGTCCAATGCTGGCTGTGTAGCTCCTGTCCTCTGGAAATCCAGTGGGAAGCCCAGCTCCCGAGGATGGTAATAGAATACACTGGAACCCAGGACAGTGCTTTTTGCCTACATTCTTGGATTTGTTTGTTCAGCTAGGAGACTAAACATTTTAGAAGCTTTGTAGCTAGGGATCAGTGTGCCCCAGACCCCAAGGTCCTCTCCAGACCACATTCTGTAAACCAAGATAGAACCATCCAGGGGAAGGTTCCTTGGGGAGGGGGGCTCACTTGAGCCTCTCACTGGGGAATCTTTGATAGATATGCTGATTAGTAAGACCTATAATGATATACCAGATCTTTTGGGAGTGGGCATTGTAGTGTGCATTTCAGTGCATTCAACCTGGATGTGTGCACCTAAGGATCCTTAAAATAAATACCAAGGTAAAATCCCTTTTTCCCTTCTAACCGTGTTTGACTCTTGATTTTAAGAACAGGAAAAGGCATCACTATTCTGTTTTGCCTAGAGATGGTACACATAAAAAGCAGTGTGATTAATTTTGAAGGTGCATTTCGCTATCTGGGCATGCTACAAATTCACTTGTTCAAGATTCTTCCCTTCTGGAGTAAATGCTGATTGTAAAAGAGAAGTCATTCTTTTCTCAATTAAAAAAAAAAAAATCTTCTCAAAATTACCTGGAAAAGGTGTTCTCTCTTTCACCAATTCATTTCGTGAGCAGCAAACACAAGCAAATCTGCTAGTGGAGTCCAAATATGAATGCTACATGTGCTCAGCCCAATCTCTGTCCTGGCAGGGAAACATTCTGAAAACACGGAGAGAGAGATTGCTGAAAGTTCCCAACAGCTTTTTACATACAGCATTGCTCATATCTAGCAGTTCCTAAAGCTCACAGTACTGAATTGGAAACTTTTAATGTGCCAGATAATGAGATTGGGTAAGGTCTGATGCATGCAGTAATGTAAGTACATGTGTTTCAGTTTAGTGGTGTAGCACTTGTCATCCTGTGGTTTCCAGCATTTTTGACTCATGACCCTACAGCTTTGTGTACACTTGAGCCAGTTGACTGATGCTTTTCATCTCAGCACCGCGTAGCAGTATCCTCATCATTCCAACATTGTGGAAAACCATTGGCAAAGACTGGTCCCCAAGGAAAGAAAAAAAGATGAGTTGAATAGAATAAAATTTTCATGCATATCAAAAGGAAAAAGTAAGGTTTTCAGCCTGTTGTTCTGTTGACAATTCTAAGGATATACTTCAAACAGATTAAGAATCAATTTTTATATAGATATCTGATATCAAGGAGACACGTGTTGCAGTGGGGTCTCCTGCAACATGCATTAGACAGCGAGGCCCGTGGAAAGAAATAGGGAGCGATTCTTGGCAGATGTTTCAGAGATCTTTATTCTCCAGCCACATGGCCGGGGACTGCTGAAGAACTGAGCAATTACGGGACAACCAGGGTCCTCCTCCAGGGAACACAAAACAATCAATGGGGAACAAGACTGACCAGGGAGTAGGGAAACCCCGTAGGCCGTGCCTCTACCCCAGGGTCCCCTCCCCCTGGACCCCACGCCAGGGGGAGGAACCCCAACAGACGTTCTTTTGATAAATGATCTCTTCTTTGAAATTAGGGAACTGTTAATCCACTGCCGAGCTACCCTGTGTTTAATGAAAAGATGATCAGAGGCACTTTAAAAGAGTATGTTCATAAGAGAATAAAAAGGTAATCTTAGACATGAGGAAAACAAATGGAAGTATTTTCTTTGTATTTTCTTTCTTGTTCAAATGTGGGAAAATAAGATGGTTTTATTTTAGCTCATCAATCAGTAGCCATTGCAGCCAAGTTTAAAACCTTGTTCCAGGGTCAGAGGAAAAATTCTCATTAGTTTCAATGGATTTTGCATAGAAAACAAAACTGTGAGTTAGAAACATCTGGTCCACGGGCTGGTTATAGTCCATGCTGTCATTTCCTCGATTCAAAGTCACTTTTTTTAATGTGTTGTTCCAGGATGACAGATAATTGTGTACTGACATTTGATTATCAACAGGGATAATGATACCCTTATACACCCTTTGCAAGCAACTGTTCAAACTGCAATCTGATACGTTAAAAACATCAGACAATGAGCTTTGACCAAAACAAATGGCTGATCTCTTGCTTCAAATTTAAAGCCTCCCTTCCTCACGTGTTGAGAGAAAATGAAATTTTTTCTTGACATAGATGGAAAATAGTAACTTTAATACTCTGTGTAGCAATTCAACATGCTAGGCTTCTGACATGTCCTAGCAGTAATGGAAGTGAAGCTGGGTTTTCAGTTCAGTAGTGATACAGACTTAATCCAAAATCTGATGCCACTTTGTGAAATCAGTTGCTGCACAATGTGTTGGAACTGATCTACATGTTAACCTCCCCTGTACAGGCCACACACACACAATCATGGTTTGTAAAGCTGCCTGCTTATATATGGCCTTATTTACTTGATGTTATCATCAGCAAACTACATGTGAAAGACAGAAAAATCCGTTGAGAAAATCATTGGCTGTGGCTTATACCTTGCAGCAATACTATTTGGTGTAATGAAGAGAAAATTTATACAGTGTGTTGATGGGGAAAAAAATGAAAGAGAAAGTTATATTCTTAAGATAATTTTAAAATTTTAAAAAGGTAATTTTAAAAGATTGGAAGGGAGATAATGTATTTGCAGCAAGAGAGGTGGAACAGCACATTGTTGCACGTACTGTGTCCTTCAGGAGTGGAAGTGCCCAGCACAAGCTCTCCCAGGGATATGTTGCCATTTTTACTCCTCAGGATAGTCACTGTACTTCAGCAGCAGGCAGTGTACTGGTAAATCATATGGAAATGAAAGGGTTGGGGTAATTCTTTAGTTATCTTGTAATTCAAGGAGGGTTTTTTTGTACAATTTATGAGCTTGTATGGATTTTTAAATCATTCATTGCCTGTGTAGAAGCTATAGCATGAGGAGATAAAATTCTTGTCTGTGAACCTGTAATTAGACCTGTGATATAAAATGCATTTTCCAGCTAGGCTCCTGCATAGAGAGAAAAAAATTGTTGAGCATTAAACATTTCATTTGTGTCAAGGAATATACAAATACAAGGATAGTCAAGCACTGAATATTAATATTCAGTTTCACCACAGCTACAATGTCCAGATATGTGGAAAATTAACCTGGTGAAAAGCAAAAGTTTACTTTTGTTTTTTTCTGATTTATATGTTTACAGATAGGGAAAACAGGTGCCTATCTGCAGTTCCTCAGTATTTTGTCCCGAATGCTGATTAGACTGACAGAAGTGGATGTTTATGATGAGGAAGAAATCAACATTAGTAAGTTCCTGATATAAAGATACTCTGGAGACAATAGAAAGTTGTTATGCTAAATTGAAATATAGTTGTCTATATATTCTATGTTTATTCTATGCTATTCACACTTGCAATTACTTTACATTATTTAAATACTGTAAGAAAAATTTTCTGTGATCTTCAACTGATACTGAGTCATCAGATTAATGAAAGAAAAAATGAAGCAGGAATAATAGGTGCAGCAAAACCATCTACAGCAATATTAAGAGCTTAAAAAAGTCCTGAATTCTTATTTTTCAATAATATCATAGACATAAAAGAAGAATCTGATCAATACTACCATCAGCCTGGAGATATGTGGCCAGATTTGGAGATATTTAAGAAGATGCCTTTTGACTACACTATCCATGATCCAAAATACGAAGATGCAAGTCTGATTTGTTCAAAGCTTCAGACCATAAACAGTGAAGGTTAGAATTTTAAAAATCTATATTGGTACACATATATGTATGTATTTGCTTTCAATGTAAGAATCCTGTTAAACTTTTAAGCAGAGTTAAAATATCAGAATTGCTTTTGACTAAGCAATAGTGAAAAAGGATTTCAAGTTTTCCAGATGAAGTACCAGAGTATGACCCTTATAAATGACTTATGGAATATTATATGGGTAGTCTTCCATTAAAAAAGCTCTAATTCCACAATAAGTTTGTGTATTTGAAGGTTTTATAAAGTGGGATTGTCCTGCTCTGTAGAAATGGTTTATATGGGTAAAGTTAGTTATGTACTTAAAAGTGTCTATAGGTATATTTTTTAGGTTTTAGGTTAGCATGAGATGACCACATCCAGATTTAGATTCCTGGAGTGTTGATGTGTGAATTAGTCCTCTGAATTAGCCAGCTGGACATACACAAGCCCATGGGACTGGGTAGCAGGGAGGTAACACTGCCATTCACAAAGACCTTGGCAAGCTGGAGAAGTGGAACCTCCAGGAAGAAACCTCAGGAACAGGATCCTGTTGAACATTTCACCAAACGTGCCCCTTGCACTTGAGATAGAATAATTTTTTTCAACTGTACAAGTTTGGGGCCAGCTCTATAGACAGGAACTTTGATCAAGGTGTCTTGATGGTCCTGGTCAACAACAATTTGAACATGAGTCACCAGTTCTCCACTGGGTTAATGGCTTACTAATAATCTGGCAACAGGTCAAGAGAAGTGGTGATTCTTCAGTGATGGCAACTCTAAGGCCACGTCTGGGTATTCTGTCAAGTTCTTGGCTTCCCAATATGAGAAAGATGTTGACGTAGAGAAGCGAGGCTTGTGAGCAGCCACCAAGATATGAAGAAAATTGGAGTGAATTGGGTTTGTTTCATCTGGGGAAGTCTAGCAGGTGCATCTGAATGCTGTCTTCAACTTCCTAATGGGAATTTATAGACACAAACTATTATAGATACACAGCATAAGGACAAGAGACAACAGACACAAGTTGCAATATAGGAAATGACAATTATAATGAAAAATATTTTCAGAATAAAAGTGGTCAAACCATGGAGCAGGTTGCCCAGAGAGATCACGGAAACTCTATTCTTGGTGATTTTTAAAACTTAACAAGACAAGGAACAGCTTTGAGCAATCCAATCTAATGCTGAAAATCTGAGTGAAAGATGAAATAACGAAGTCCTTTTCAGCAGAAAATACACCTCATCTTCCCTCAGTCTCTCACAAAGGGAGACCCTTTGAAAAATATGGATATACACTAAGGAGCAACATCACTAAATTGCCAAATTCATTTCACATAATCTACTGCGATGTCTGTCACAGAATGGCAAATGCCATAAGGCTCTTTTTTACTATTTATTGCTTTTGTAAGCATTCAACCAATAATAGCAACAATGAAAATTATAATGATCAGGCATTGCTTACATCTCAGCTTTATGTGAAATCTGTACAGAATTATCATAATCATGAATTTGTAGATACTTCTTTGTAGTTCCCTTTGCTGTACATTGGAATTTGTAAAATATACTGTGCTCAGAATGAATTCACAGTTTGTTTTGTACATGTTTCATTATTGCCATTTTCCCTAGAATCTGATTTCAGTGACAGAAACAGTCTATCATGAGAGTGCATTCTAGCCTTGAATATATGTTACATTTAATTTGTTTCATTTCTTAATAGACAGATCAATGAGCAGGAGACAGGAAGATATGTACACGTGCCACCAGACAACTAGGATGAGATTGTCCAAATATGCAGCATATAACACCTACCATCACTGTGAACAGTGTCATCAGTATATGGGTTTCAATCCCAGGTACCAGGTAAAGATTTCCAGATGCTGCTCTGCAGATCAGAAGCTGAAACAGACACAATGCAAACATAGTTTGTGTACATTCACTGTATTTAAATTGGCTTAGAAGTTGTATATGTGTACACTTACAGCTGATTTACAGATACTGTTATTTCTTGAGGTTTGCCTGCTTTGACCAGGCTGCAGGTTTGGGGAAATCAGAGGACTGATCCTTGTGTCATTTACACTAGTTTATTCAGTGCTGTGATCTGCATGTGTACTACAAGTTAAAACTACTTTCCCAGTAAACTTTGCACCTGAGTAACTGCAACAGGTGCTACTTCTGATACAGGAGTAGTCCAGTACAGAGCAGTCTATGTGTGGTGTACAACTTGCTCTTACTGAGAGTAACTCTCCAATTTCCTGCCTATTATAATGTGAGGAAGAAGGTGTTGGCAATGCAAATACTGGCTTTTATGTGTCAGTATTTCTGAAAGCCAAGAGTAGCCTATGTTGGTACAATCTGCAAGATGAAGCTGAAACAACTGTTTCAAAAGAGGGAACACTTTAATGTGTATTTTTTTTTAGTGTAAGATGTAGCCTAGGGAATGTTGCTTAACACTTACGAATAATGAAGTAAAATCTAATGCCATACAACAAGTGACTGTAATCTGTTTAGAAATTTTGTAAATGTATATAAACTACACTGAGACCTTGTAGTTTGACTTTAACTGGAATGATCCTATTTTTCCCATCCTTAGATTTATGAGTCCACTCTGCATGCATTTGCCTTTTCCTATTCTATGCTGGGAGAAGAGATCCAGCTGCATTTTATCATTCCAAAATCAAAGGAGCATCATTTTGTCTTTAGCCAACCAGGAAGACAATTGGAAAGCATGAGGCTACCACTTGTCACAGATAAGGTAAATGGATATTTTTATTTATATTTATGGCCATATATGGGAGAGAGACACCACCAATTTCAAAATTTGTTGAATTAGTATTCTCTACAGTGCTACTCCTACTGTCAAGAGACAATGAAGATGTCCTCATACTAAGTTTGTATTTTCTCCCAGAATGGGATACATGAAAAAAAATTTTCGAGCCACCAATAAGCTCTTTCTTTTGCTCATTATCAAGGTTGATCCTTTGGTTCTTTTTCTATTCACTTGCTCCAGTCAGAAGATTTGTACTTTAGTTTTGGCATAAGGTGTTTCTTACTGTCTTATATGGACCTAAATCCTTTTCCATGTCTAGCCTCAAGGTACCTGTGCACTTGGCAGGTCAAGGTTAGCAGTCCTGTCCATTCTGCCACACTCTCATCAGTCAAACTGTGGGAGACAGAGGAGTAGAAACTCCTGCAGTTAAAGGAGGCTTTGATTTACAACCCTGGAAGAGACTAGGTCTGGCTTAATTGATAGAGATTTATAGATCTTAAGCAAAAGGATTACAAGCCTGTGTTCCTATAGTTATAAGTAAAATGTACGCTGGGTGTTCTGGTGGAGAGTTTTAAATATAATAGTGTGATTTTATATAATGGTATAAGAGAGACGTCTGTGTGTACGTGACAAGAGAATTTATTGGTCAAAACGCAGCTGCACTGCAGTGAGAAGTGCCACAGGTGATAGGTCACAAATCCAAAACAAAGTGTTGTTTTAAGTGCCTATTGGATTAGAAAGTTATAAATTAATTCTAAATCTTGTGACTTTCACCATTATTCGGAGGTATTGTAAAGCCTCACACCCTGACTGATGCGTTTTGTTATTTTAATACAATAAATTCGTGTAATCGTGTAGTCCCATCCCTGAAAGTTATTTCCTCCAATGAGTGAACACACAGGAAATTCGACACAAACAAGCCAAGTGATAGAGTTTTCTTTTTTCCAACTCTTACAAAATTTGTTTATTTTCCTATCAAGGAAATCTAAAATGTGTCTGTCTGTCTAGTGTCAGTGGATCTGGTTTATTCTCCTGAAGAATCTTCTTCTGCTTTCTCTCTCTGGATTAAAACAGAAGCTCACACTTCTTCTTACCTACAGAGTGAAGATTACATAAAAAGCCCCACTTTTACTCCCACCACTGGTCGTCATGAACATGGGCTTTTCAATTTATATCATGCAATGGATGGAGCCAGTCATTTGCATGTTTTAGTTGTCAAGGAGTATGAAATGGCCATATATAAGAAGTATTGGCCCAACCACATCATGCTTGTTCTTCCAAGCATTTTCAACAGTGCTGGAGTAGGTAAGTGTAACAAAAAGTTCTAAAAAATGTGGACATGCAACTTGGGCCCCTGAGGTGTTGTTACTCAGCAGTGAAATGCAGACACACACCTTGCAGCTAGGATGTCTGATCTGGTGATCTGGACTCCTCCTGAAGACAATGTGTCACAGCTGAAGATACAGTTCTCTTAATTCAGGACGCCTAAAACAAGCTAAATGTGTTGCACCCTAGAAATACTTAACTCTCTTCTATTGTCTTTGAAAGAAGCTGAGGTTTTTAAATCAGATGGACTTACTGACTCTGCTTCCTTGTGGAAATAACTTGCGTATCGTTTGCATGAGCAGTGATGCTCTGGTTGGGTACATCCCTGAGGTAGGTTCTGCTAATGTAACACCTGTGAAATATTCGGCTCTTTGCTTGTGCTGCTGGAACAACTTATATACAGCAGTAGTGACAAACATTCAAAGCAGATCATCAGGGACAATTTCCCGTGTCATTAAGCTGGTCAGTCAACATCTCTAACTCTTTGCACTACGAGATGCTAGTGGACACAAATATTTGTTAGGTTAAAAGAAGTAGTTACTAAATCCTTAAGACACTAGCAAATCTTTACCACAGAAGTCAAAATTCATTTTGCATCCTTCCCAGTGTGGTTCTTTAAGTCACTTGCTTGGCAAGTGACAAAGCCAAGGCTTTGGGCTCTGGGTGATGTTGGGGTGTTAAAACCTCCAGAGTGATTCATGCCCTTGTCTGCAGAAACAGTCACTTCAAAAGGCTTCTGAGTTAAAAGCAAACTATTTCTGCCCCTACTTTTAATCTGATGGTTTATGCCCATGGTTTCAGGTGCTGCACACTTCCTGATAAAAGAGTTGTCTTATCATAACCTGGAGCTTGAACGGAATCGGCAGGAAGAGCTGGGGATAAAACCCCAGGATATTTGGCCTTTCATTGTCATTTCGGATGACTCCTGTGTTATGTGGAATGCAGTAGAAGTTGATTGTTCAGGAGACAGGAAAAGGTAAATAGTGTAATATATGCTTTTTCATCTGATTTCTTTTAACCTTTCTCTGTGTGTAATTTTGAAATTATGTTTGCTATGCTACAGCTTCTACCCTGTACAAGCAGAGAATTCTATTTGCCTAAGGAGAGTACTTTCCTAGGCATCTGTCTTTGCATAGCACCATGTAGTGCCTGTCTTCCATTCCTGTCCCCTAAGGATTTATGTGCCCTGCAGCCATCGCTGTCCAAGCTAGAGTTACTTGGACTGCAGATTTCAAACTCTGTAAATGCTCCCTGATACACTGGACAACATGGACACTTACATGTACATTTTTCATCAAATTTTTCTAGGGAAGCTAAATGACAATTCTGTTCAAGTGGTGCAACTGATTTCCTTTGGCTCTTTCGTCAGTCCCAGTCTGTGTGGCTCTAAGTTCCCCAAAGCCCTGAACTAGTATTTTTGTTCTCATTACTTTAGAATATTTTTTGTGCTAGATATTTTTATCTATTCCATGAACAGTGCTGTAGGAACCCTGAGTGCTGAGAATATTTCTCTACCTGTTTTGAAGGGTTTTTACCCCCCTGAACAACACTGTTTTAACCTCCAACCTTGGAAAAAACTGCCTACGATCAGACAAGAACTAGAAAATACAATGGTGTGAATTGGTGATAGACTACTATGTAAGATTGTCACAGGGTGAAAAATTTAGAGGTTTTAGGCTTCTCTTTGCAGTAAATAGATAAGAGCAAAAACCATCAATATGGAGGACTGTTGTTGTTCTCCAAACCTTCTTCTTCTTCTTCTACTACTCCATATTCTGCAGTAAAAGTAATTTGGGATGATTGGACAAAAAATTCTGCAGTTCCTGGCTGTGTTACTGAATAATTGGTAGGAAAGTGAAAATAATGTACGTTTTTAGTAACCATTGGTTAAATTATCTTTAAAAGGCTGTGTAAATTTTGATAAACACACACTTCTCTCCTTCTTTCACTGCTCTATGTTATGCCTGGGTCACGCTAGTGGCTCTGCTCCTCTGATAAGACTTAATAAAGAACTATCTGGCAGCAGTGAAACTGCAGGAAGAGTCTCTGTTTGTTCTTGCGAACTCCTTGCAAGAACTTCTAAAATATCCTCTCCCATCAGGAGAGATTTGATTTATGGCACAGTTCAGTGTCACAGTGCCATGCAGAATTTACAGCAAATTTTTAGAGAATGAAACTCAATGAAAACTGAGATTTATGGACTCTAGGGGTGGGCTAGAAGGATCTTAATACTTTGTGCTTAAGTTATGGCACAAGTCAGCAACCCTCCGAGATTCATTGGAATATTATCTAGGTAACTTTAAAGATTTATGTATCTGAGTGAATGTTTGGAGAGATCTAGATTAAGTTTCAGATCTGTCATACCAGTCCCCACCACATAAGCACCAGTTAATCTTAAGTTTTAACTAGAATGAGAGACAAAAAAATACAGTAAAGACAACACTGGAGTTATCTACCTGAAAGTTATAACAACTTCCAGCTGTTAAGAATTGCTCTTCACCTGAAAGAGATTCTCAGTGTTCTCTATATATTTTAAATTAACACATTTTCATAATTATTGTAGTGACTATACATGGACTGAAAGGAATGTTTCCCTGAAGCAAATTCTGCAACATATTGAAGCAACTCCCAATGTCACTCATTATGCCCTAATTGGGATGAGGAAATGGTCCAGTAAAACAAACAGTGCTGAGATCAAGGAACCATTCTCCTGCTGCCATGTGCATGACTTCATTATGCTGAATGTGGACCTGACACAGAATGTACAGTACAATCAGAACAGGTATGTGAATCACTAGCACCTTTCAATAGGGATAATGAACCAAATAAAGGAAGTTTTACAAAAGCTCCTGTTGTTTTTTTTAGGGAGGTTGTGAATGGCATGCAGACAGATTTTGTTTTCTTACTGGTGATTCAAATCCTTCCCAAGCTGCCGGAAGTTGGAAAAAGACATTAATTTCTATAGTTCCACTAAAACAGTCATATTTGTATGACAGGGTAGACACACTCAGCAGTGTGCCATGCAGTATTGGTCTACTCCAAGTGGCCTTTGGTAAATACTGTGCTTCCCCTCTTGTCTGCTTACCTGCTCTGCCTTCCAAAGGAAACAGGGATGTATGGATGAATGGTGCATAGCCAAATCTTGTTCTGATATATATCTGGACTTTTTACCCTGAGTAGCACAACACTGCAGCATACTACATGTGTGCTCATCAGGACAATCAGAAGAAAATAATAAATAAGTCTTGTTCTTGGTGGTTGTTTCTCACATTCAGCTGTTGCAGAAATCACACTTTTTCATTTATTGTGACACTTAGGATATATCAGATTATAATTTTGTCATATACAGTATTACCACAGTTACAAGAACTGTTTTCACTAGGTTCATAATCTCACAGAATTTCACTGATCTGAGTGAAATAAATGGTGGGTTTCCCCCGATTTCTGAGGGACATATCACTAGAGGTGGGATTCACTTGTCTAAAACTGGTCTTTCAGCACCTTAGAATATAGAAGACATCCATATGGGGCTGGCAGGTATGACATGAAATCTGTGTGGTTTTCTGTACGCCAGGTGGGATAGCCCAGGTAATTTAAATGGCTCTACACAACTACACTCAGGTAACTGAACTCTTCAATCCCCGCAAGTCACTGCTTTTCAGAAGAACTCTCCTAACCCAAGAAGGTACCTTTTGAAGTCCAAGCTTACTTATAACTGCAGGGAAGCATTCTGCTTTCATTATTTTGTGAATAAACAGATGATGTATATTTCTATTGTCACCAGCCTGACACTATAAAAGAGCACTTTAAATTTGCCCCTGTTCACCTCCTGGTACAGAACTGTGCTCCTGGGCTGCCTAACTGTGTTACTATATGAAGCATTATGTATGAAGGGCAAATGGAGGCAATGACAATAAAGCAAAATTATATGAGTGCAAGCAACAATGTTAAAGTGTCAGGA
>NW_008240221.1:5657637-5675489 GCF_000691975.1 Corvus brachyrhynchos
CCACATCACAGCACCCATTTCCTGCCTCTGTCTTTGAACCATGCAAAGCCCACAGTAATCCTGTGTGTGGGTACTGCTGAGTGTGAAATATTGTATGACATTCCAAGCCTGGGCAAGGAAAAAGTATGTTTTAAACCACAGAGACAGTGTCAGTCAGGGATTGCTAAGATCACAGACAAAACTTTAAAAACCTCTAATTGAATGCCATGTTCCTCACTGATGCCAACTGTTGCACTGATTGCTCAGTTTGCTTAAACTCAAGCCCTAAATGTCAATGCAGTGGTTCTGCACATCATCCTGTTTCCTTTGTAATAAATGTATTCAAAATGGAGAACTGAGTCTGAATTTTCCAGAGATCGGAGTATTTGAATTTAGTCAGCTTTAGGAGCTTACCTTTTATTCTGTTCCATCATATTTTTTATATGGGTCAAATTTAGTTCAGGGATGTTTGGCTTCATTCTGCTTCATCTATTCCTGTGTCCCAGCAGTTTTCTTGTATTAAGACTCATTGCCTTCAAATAGTTTTCATTTCTAAAACAAAATGACATTAGTTCTGTAGAGGAATATTGAAAAAAATTGCTAGATATTCATATTCTGAGGGGAAAATAAGTAGTCAGGTACTTCTTTGCATTTGATAAATCAAATATAGGGCCTCATCCATTTCCTTGGAAGTCAAAGGAATTAATTTCCTTGACCATATTTGGGGTAATAATGTATGTAGCAATTTCTTATGACTACATTATTTTAGTAAAAGGCAAAGAAAATATTTTAATTCCTGGGTATTTTCCTTGGCAATTTACTGCCTTTGCACTTTATGCTTTTGATCCTTTCCCTCCCTAAGTACTTTCCTCCCTCATTCTGATCTTCTCAAACTGATTCCAGCATAGTTTATAATTAGGAAGCTGAAGCCCCTTTCCCTGACTGATAGGCACTGGTGGAGGGTCAGTATGTTTGATACCTGTCCTTCCAATGGTGCTGATCAAAGGCTCTGAGTCCTTGTATTTGTCAGTGTGTGATGAGAAACATTCCTCTGACCTGCTATGATTTTATTCTTTCCAGATTTACATGTGATGATGTTGACTTCAACTTGCGTGTCCACAGTGCTGGCCTTCTCATCTGTCGGTTCAACCACTTCAATGTCATGAAAAAGCAAATTGCACTAGGAGGACAACGATCCTTCCACATAAAGTCTAAGGTGGGGACTGAGACCTCTGTTGCACTGTTGTTAAAATTCTGTTTTCCTTTTTTGTACCTTTTAACCAGGAGACCTGAGGTATTTTGATGCACCATCTATTGCCAGTAATGTCTGCCACATGGGGCTTTCTTTAGTTATTTATTTCTGAAATCCACAAGATTCTTGTCATAAATACACCCTTCCTTAATAATTTTCCTTTAAAACTTCGGAAAACACGTACAGTGTCTCTTTGCAATCCAAGTAACCATTCACTATGTGGACTTTATCTACAGCTATAGAATTGCTCATCTTCATGCGACTTCATAGGTAGGAGTATTTTGAGTTCAAAGAAGAAACCTCAAAGACTATAAACACAAATATAGTTCTACGAAACTGAAACTTTTTTGGTAGCAGATATTTTTGGCTGAATAAATTTTCTTCTTATGTAAAACTTAGATTTTTAGGATAAACCTATGTTTTATACCAACCAGAATTCACATAAGTACAACTTGGTTGATTAAGATTGATCTGTATGAGAAATATTTTTTCCTCATAGGTATCTGACACTCCGGTTTCAATCTCCCCTGCTCAGTACATTTGTGCTCCTGACAGCAAGCACACCTTCCTGGCAGCACCTGCTCAGTTGCTCCTTGAAAAGTATCTGCAGTATCACAGCCATCGCTTCTTCCCTCTCTCACTGAAGAATTACAGCCATCCAGTGCTATCTGTGGACTCTTACCTTAACTTAGGACCACAGGTACTGAACAAAACAATCTCCAAGTAGCTCTAGAAATTTGTAGGCTCTGTTTTTGATGGGTTAGTTGATTTATTCCTTATAATATTTACACAGCCTTTGAAGAATGAGGTACATCTCTATAACGTTAAAATCAAATTTTTAGTCCCATAGAGGCTTCAACTAAAGTATATGGAGAGCAATCCCAGAATTGTCCCAATTACTAATATAGTCTGTGAAGTGTTTTCTCAATCTGCTATAATTTGGCTCTTCCTACAGAAAATGTCTTCCACAAGAGGATGTTACAAATACTAGATAACCCTTAGAAAGCACTTCAAATATATTCAGATGTTGCAGTTCACTTTAGACTGGTAAGCTGAGGCTAAGAATCAAATACTAGACAACCAGTTGGAATGGGAGAAGCTGACATTAGATCTCAGGAGCTGTTGGCTCTCTCTGATGAGCTTGGATCTAAAGCCGAGGTTGTACTTCAACTCAAATATGTAGATAGAAATTTGGTATTAGGGTGGTGTGGCTCAGGAGAGAGGGACTGTTTATACCTCTTCACTTGAATACTAAATGAAATGCAGTCTTGCTGGATTTACTGAGCTTCTCTCCCAAAGAGCTGTGTAATAACCTTCCCATGTATGCTGCTCCCAGATCATTTTGAGTACTTGTGCTTTTGTTCCCACCATGTTTGGAAAAACAAACTCTGTGGGAGGGTGTTGTACTGTTACTGTCTTCATCCATTGCATCCTTTCAGCTCTAGCCCATTCAGCACATGAAATGAATTCAATGCCTGAGCTGGAATACAATAGGATTGAAGGAATATGGAATAGGCATACTGGTACAGTGTCTCAGTTGCTGTGGTTCAGCCTTCCTCCACTGAATTATGCTGACCTATGCCAGATGAGGATCTGCCCCAATTAAGTAATACAGTGGCACTTTGGAAACAAAGTCTTATGTGGAAGATTCCTTAATCTGAATTTATAAATCCTGAAAGAGGGCTGTAAATATTCCCAGTTATATATCAAGAGTGGATATCAAGAGTAGCCATAAAAACAAACCAGGCAAGAGGAAAGCTCATACATTCATGTATATGGACAATTCTACTGACTTGAGTAATCCTATCATAATGTAAATGAAATTTAGAATTTCTAAGGGTCATTTTCATGTCTGACTGCACAGTTACTGTATTTACTCACATATAATTAAAATGTGCTGGACAGGTCACAGCATTATGGTTGTGGGGAGCTATTTTTACTGCAGCTTTCAAACTCTATCACATCTAAGCCTTGTGATTAATAGTAACAATACATAGTTATGAATTGTGCTTTATGTATATTGTTGATAAGTAGTGGGATGTTTTGGAAGGAACTATAAGGCTCACAATATTTGTAGTTGGAAAGAAAGTCTGAATTTGAATCAGGTGCATAAAGCTTCATAAAATACTGGAAGCCTCATAAAAATTCTTAGCTTTATATGGAAGCTCGAAAGATGTTAATTTTTTTTCCACCCTCTCCCAATCAGATTGCAGTTTGCTATGTGAGTTCTCGGCCTCATTCTCTGAATATCAGTCCCTCTGGTTTGACATTCAGTGGTCTCCTGCTGTACCTCTGTGACTCCTTTGTTGTAGCTAGCTTTTTGAAGAAGTTTCATTTTCTTAAAGGTGAGCTGCAATAATTTTATTACAAAGAATTGGATGACATGGTCTCTGGGAACATGGGGAAAATCTATTTTATATGAAATCTATATGCACGTATATGTATATGCATGTATTCTTATTTGTCTTTATATATCCCACCCAAATCTGATGCTTGATCATGCTGGCTCTGCATTGTAGTAAACTGGTATATAGCAGTGCTATAAATTCTGCAGATTTATAAGTGGGAAGGAATGTTGGATCCATATCATCATGCCTAGAGTATGTGCACAACTCCTTACTCTGTATTTGAAAACTGAATATTGAAGATTTATGCATGAAGCATTTATCTGCTGTGTTCTAGGAGGTTTTCTAAATTTCAATAGAAAATGGGTGATGGACAAGCCTCTATCAAAATCTATTTTCTGTTTTTAGAAAGAGAAACTGGCTCATTTAAAATTTGTTCCTAATACCCAGTTTCTCCATGTAATCCTTATGATGGTGGATAGCAGTGAAGACAACTAACTTCCACTTATGTTGCAGACAGTCACATTGCAAGCTTCTTTTGGATCCTTCTGCTACTACCTTAGGCATTTGGTGCTCTGGGGATCTGTTTCACTCAGCTATAACTGTCACTGGGAGAAGAGCACTGTGGTTAGTGCCTCTTGAAACTGGCAGAGTTGTTATAAACTGCTGAGTTCTTTGTTGCATCTAAAACAGAGGCTACCAGTCAGTCTTGTTTTGCATAAACCAGTCAATTTTTATATCGTGTAGTACAAACTGTGTTTGCTTTGGGATTTCTCTGTCTCCCCTGGCAGTCTACTTGATTTTCTAACCTGTGACATGAGAATTAAACAGCATGTGACTGTCTGTCTTGTTTCTTTTTATTATATTCACAGGATTTTTTTGTCTTGGGCATTACCTCTTACCTCACCATCTCTCATTTAGATTACTGAATGCTGGTGAGGTAATTATTTCCTCTTAAAGGAGGACTTTTCTCAGAAGCCAGGAAGCCATGCATGCAAGTTACAGTGGTTATCAACATGCCAGTCAGGACAGTTGGCATGGGTTACTGAAGTATGATTTTTTTTTTACTTTGGCATTCTGGGTTTGCCTGTGTCTGTAGCCACACAGACCAGATTCTTTGTTGCCAGCACATGAGTTTACCAATCCAAAACCCACTAAAATTTGTGATTAGTTTTAAAGACATGTTTAGACTATTTCTGAGCAGCAAAGCACAAAGAGCTTAGTCAGCCATCACAGTGATTGACTTGTGGGTTTTGCTGAGTGAGGGTTTCACCCAACGAAGGTAATGATCAGAACGGCTACAATAGGAATGGATGTAGGGCTTTATCTGGCTTGCTGCCCGTACCCATCACCACCTCCTTAGACCTGCCAATTTTACCTTTCCTACCCTAAGTAGCACAGAAAGTGCTGCTATTCCTGTCTACTAGATGCTTATGAGGTACCTCAAGTTACAGAAGAAGACCTTGACAAATAGGTAGCTGAACATAGCTGTCCTCAAGTCCTATCTCCATGGCCTAATTTTCTCCTAAGCCCATTTGTTACTCCTGATGTGAAAGTGGTGGAGTTCTCCGTGCCAAAGGGCGGTGGGAGGTGGATGATCTGAGAACAAAGGGGATACTCACGTGAGTTTCTTTTGAACTGTTTGCTTAGGTGCCACCCTGTGTGTGATTTGCCAGGATCGCAATTCTCTCCGCCAAACTGTTGTCCGGCTGGAGCTGGAAGACGAATGGCAGTTCCGGCTGCGGGATGAATTCCAGACTGCCAATTCCAAAGAGGACAGACCACTTTTCTTCCTGACTGGACGACATATTTAATTGAAAAGAGACACATTTCCTGAATGACACAAGGCACGAATTGCCACTATCTCATGAAATTACTTTTGAGAGGTTTTGCTTTCTGAACAGAAACAGGACTGTTTTCTGCTGTTTATTAGAATGATATCTAATCAGGAAGTTTAACATCATATCTACATTGAAGTGACTTTTCTAATTTAATGTTCTGATGGAAGTCATCCCTAATTCCTGATAGAGACACAGAGGGTGGAAAGCATTTTGTGTCAGAAGAGGGGTCAATGAGTGCACTTCTTCTGTGACAAAGAAGACCACATGCAAGTTCATAATGAAAAGTTTTAGTAAACTTTTTGTACATTCCAAAAATAGGAAATGTAAATTTAGGAGCAGGTTTTGGTTTACAAGTCTAATGTATCAAAGTTGGCATAGGGCAACAGGAGTTGTTACAGTTCTGTAGCATACTGCTACTGATTGAGCCAGGTAGGCTTTTATGAAGATTTGTAAAGTATAGTTCTTTAATAGTAGGAACTCAGTTGGAGCTTCAATTTTTGGAATAAGTGCCACACTGGGTAGTTTTACCATGCAGGACTGTTGGAGTAAAAGCATAATTATATGTCCAGTTTTATTAGCGTAAGGAGGAGAGTTAACAATGATGGTAAAATGAGATCTAAACATTTAAACCTGAAACTGATATTAACTTGAATAACTGAAGGCATCAAATGGTGGGACTGACCTGCAAGTGATTTATTTCATTTAGAACAGTGATGTTTTGTGACTGAATTATAGACTGGCTGTAGACTCAAGCTGAGCCAAGTGCACTCAGGAAAGCAGATGAGATGGTTCTAAAACACTCCCAATACACTTTCTGGGGATATTTTCTTGCCAAGGTGCTTCAAAGGAGTGAGAAAATGGAGATTACATTGCTGAGAAATTCAGGTGAAAATCTAAAACCATGTTCTAAAATGGCACCGGGCATTGTGATATTTCATATGCTCTAAATGTGGAATCAGTGGTCACTGTCCTTGTCTTGGTGTTTGGAAATGCTGTCTAAGTTGCAAACTTCCTGTTTGTCTTTTTAGAATCAGTGCTAACATCACTCAGTCAAGGTGTAGGAAAGATGAGTATAGACATTGTCAGAGGCCATCTAATATTTGGGCAGACCTTTCTTGATGGATACACCAATGGGGGGGATCATTGTCTTTATACAGATGAAATGCTTTTGGGTGGCTGAGTCTGTTACAGTACTGGCCTTGAAACACAGACATTGGTAAGACTATGCCAAAGAGCTAATTTATGTTATTTTACAGAGAAAATGTAAGTTCTGTGAGTTGTGAATTCTGTAAGAGATGTGGATTGCTATCTACAAGGCAACTGCTAGCAGTCAATGTGCTTCTATATTTCATTGTTCTTGTTTCAGAGTGAGAATTCACTTTAAGTTTTGTGAAGGAAGGTGAGCATTGTCCTATGTAAATAATATTAACTGTTCAGTTTTCACCAGTTGATTAGTTAATTTAAACTTTTTTTAAGGAAGTGTGACATTTATATCTAATCCATCCTTTATAAATGAAGTTCATGCTGCATGAACATGTGTCTTGGTGATGTACTTGACCAACAAGTACACACATCTTTGTAGTGGAAAAAAACAAAGGAGAAGTGTTGACTGAAAGGAGTTAATATAATTAAGGAATGACCTGAACTGATCAAGAGAAAATACAGTACTACTTAATGGCCTATGACACAACACAGCCTCAAAGGTATAAGAGTTTTGAGAGAACTCAGATCTAAAGACAGTGGGTGAAATTTCCTTTTCTGTAACCAAATATTTAAACAATTTATACCGAGTGTCCATTAATTTTTTCTGTGTTTTAGATCTGAGATTTGCTTTGTCAGTCTTTAGACATCCATTTTCTCCAAGAAACTAAAAAAGGCCTAAAGTACAAAATCAAAAAAAAAAAAAAAAAATCACATCCTTTCTTAACATCCTCTTTTGCCACAAAGTCTTCAAAACTTTGACAAAATACAGCCGGTAGTCACCTGAAGCCATCATACTCCTGAGTGTTGTTCCAGGTTAACCTTTTTCTCCATGAGTTACCTACACACTGTGTCCTGTCTGCAGGATAGGAGTCCCAGGGCCTGGCCTCAGCAGACCTGTGTGTACTGTGTGACCAAGTGCAACCATTCTCTATCATGGACTATATATATGAGCAATTGTATGTGATGAAACTTGCATGCACAGGCCATTGTCTGGAGCGCATCCTGTAATAAGACCAGATATGCCCTTACTCTGTGACCAAAATGCAGGTACTTCCTGTCACGCTGTGGGTGCAACTATGCACCCACATGGTAGAAAAACACAGCATTTTGCTCACAGGATGCCAGAAAATGATGGTGGATGACTCGGGGAGAGACATCCTCCAGAGCTCCATCCAGAAGTTTCTTCATCCCTGACCTAGCTTACAAGCTAAGGCCCCCTAGAGAGTAAGTGCTTATGGAGCGGTCAGTGTAGGATTTGTGTCCACCTGGGACTCTGAGGTGATAAAGCAATACAGATAAATAACAATGATAAATTAAAGCAAATCTGTTTGGGTGGGACTGGCATCCTGTGCTGCAACTCTTGGTACTGTAGTTCTTTACCATACATGCATATGTAGGGCTAGGAACCCAGGTCCCAGCTCCACACTTCTCTTGTCTTTTTTTTGTGACAAGGAATTACTGGCTTTCAGTCTTAGTGATCTTTGTGAGAAAGCTTGGCCCATGCCCATTATGCACACAAATCTTTTATTTCCTTTCTGTCTTTGGATGTGGCAAGAAAGCAGAGCTCTCCATCCCATGGATTCACTTGATAATGTGATAGCAAACAAACTTTTTATAGCCTCTGCCTTCTTCTCTAGCACCTTCCATGCTTTCTGGTTTAGTCATCCACCATTATCACCTGCAGATAGTATTATTAGCATGTTCTGAATCGTGTGTCAGAGACTGAAGTAGTTTATGATTCAGCTTCTGCAAAAGACAGAGTCCAAATATAGAGAAAGTTATTGGAAAGGTGACATTATTTTCCTTCCTACCATCCTCTCTTCTCTATTAAAGCACTCTTCACAAGCATTTAAGCACTAATGTCTGGTATCTAATCACTAGAGGATATAAGGGATTTCATCCCTCCCTAGCAAGTGCCTCCTGTTGTGGTGGTAGGGAATGTACTGATCTCAGCTCCCACTCTGCATCTAAAAGCAGTTGCTAAACATTGCTTGTGAGGGGGTTGCTTCTCAAAGGCTTTTTCTGTGACACTCTGTGGTGAAAGGTGTCACTCACACAAAGAGGTATGATAAACCCAAAGGAGGGTGAGCTCTACAGGGTAGAAAATGAAGAGCAAGTGAAATGAGGGCTATGAACAGAGCCAGCAGCATGGAAGAAGCCGAGGGCAAGTAGAGCTCCTGGCTGATTAGGAGGTGTTTGCAGGGGCACAAGGACCCTGGGCAGGGACTGTGTACAGTGTGAAAGAATCTGGATTTCCATGGCAGTTGCAATTCATGTGGGTGTCATGAGCACCCAGCTCAACAGGACCCCCCATCTGCCACGGGCTGCTGGTCTGGTCTGGCTGTGGGGGTGAGTGAGGATTGCGAGACATCACTCCTTCCTGGGATCCATTCCCCAGCCACTACCACAGTGCCTGTGGCAGAAATGACTGTGCCAGAGCTGTTTCTCAGGGTGGTAAAGAATTGCAATTATTGTAACCCCAACCTCTGCTTGCATCCTTCTGCCATGCATGGCTTGCCCAGAGAGCACAGCCTTGCACACTGCTGGGCAACCATAGCCCCAGGCACAGCCCCTCACCACACTACACCACACACCATACCCAGCTGCCATGCTGCCTTTCCACCCTCCCACCACAGTCCTCCTCTCCCACATCGTCCCCTCAGCAACCAGTCTTAATATTTCATCAGCTACCACTGAAATATGGTGGATATATTGGTGTGGAAAAAATTCATATTCTTCCCTTTTTCCTACTTCCTTAAGGGTACAGCTCTTCAATGAAAAGTAAAACTAGTCCCATACATCCTCTCTGCCTGTTGACTGTCTTCTGTCCCTTATCCTTGCTCCAGTCTATACCTGAATAAATACTCAGTGGTTTTGGTAGTTTAAAAATGTTTTTATAACATTTCCAGTCTTGTTTTGACAGCTCCCAAAATAACCAGTGATAATTGTGAGGACACAATTCTGGCAGTTTTGAGGTAATAGTCCAAATGCTGACATTGCCCACTGCTGACTTATTATTTGGCAAGGAAGTGATGGGGTGTCAGTGATATAACAGTGAGACTGTGATGTGAGAAAAAGACATTGGGAATCAACTGCCATGATTTTAAGAAAGAACTCATAAAGCAGTTTCATACATAAATGTGGTTTTGATTAAAATCCTCAAGGAAACAGAAATTTTTGATTTAGATTTACATAGTAATATAAACAGAAGGAAATTTCTCCACACTTGTTACATGACCAATGTGTTGATTATGCACTTAAACCCTGAACATACTATGGAGCATAATTCTGTCTGTGTGAGCTGTGGTGCTGTGGAAAATAATGACTGGCACCATTAACAGTACCTAACCAAAATTCTTTATACTCAGAGACAACAGGACTGACAGGAAAGTGGGTTTTTACTTGTTACTACCTATCAGGACAATGAACAGCTTGGAGAGCAGATAGCACCTCAGAGGTTATTGCAGTAATCACGGGGTTGATTCTGCATCATAAGATACATTTTCATATGTAGGCTTTTGCAAACACACAGAACCTTTTCTTTTATGTTGATAGTGTGATTTCTCTCTACTAGACCTTAAATTATTCTTGTAAATACTGTTAATTTATCAGCCATAAATCTCAAAGTTCTCTCCCAGACAAGATAGCACCTGTACTGAGGCAGGCTGCCAGCTCTGTGTACCCTTCTGAAGTCCCCCACTAGAATCATGTTTGGTCTGAATATGCAGCATCTTGAACTTTACCTCTGCAGGAGTTGCAAAACAGGAGAGTTATGACTTAGCATCTCTGTTAGGTAGATTTTATTTTTACTTTCTCAATATAGCTTTCTTAATATACAGGGTGCCATAAATTGTTTATGAGACAAAAACCTTTACAGAAAGAAAATGGAGAGAGCAGCTCCATAAGCTTTGTCCATGGAAACTACTGTAATGTGAAAAGACTGGAGAAAGTTAAACTATTTTAGGAGAGTGATGCTGTCTCAGTACAGTAGAGTTGTGATTGTATTTAAAAATATCTTAAATTAATCTTTCAGTTGAAAAATTACTATATTAAAAATAAGATGACTGTTATCAGTTCAGCAAAATAAAGTTCACATAGAGGCTACCATGAGCTAATATTTCTGCATTTAAATATTTTGGAGTGATTACAATTTTTTTTCCTTCTCATGATACAGCACTTGAAAATGCTGTTTATAAAAAGAAATTGGCTCCTCTTTAACCTGTGTCATGTATTGAAATCACAGGACACTGTTTAAAACTGGCATCATAACTTCTGTTTATACTTAATAATTATCCAGTGAAACTTGTTGCTAGAGGATCTCACAGAGGGTATGGACTGAGCAGGAATCTAAAAACTGATGTGAAGCCTACATGAACTGTGAGTCCGACAACATTCTCTGTGAATGCTGTATCAGCTACTGTTCCACATTTGTCTTTGGTTGAAAACACCAACTGGGGAAGTAGCAACAAAGTTGTGAAGTCCTGAGAGTGTGAAAATGGGAAGGGAGTGAGGGAGAAGCAGCTGCTGGGGTTGTTGGGGAACACTGGGAAGAAGGCAAAGAAACTGTGGCCTGGCTGTGTGGGTGTGACAGCAAGGAGGTGGGGTGGGAAGCAGGTTGTGGGGATGGGAACCTTGGGAAAAGTCTGGGAAACATTGTCATAATTTATGAAAGTTATAGAGAAAGGTCCTTTGACATCTAGTTATTATTCCATTTATGGGTATATTGATCAGAAGTGTTTGGTGATGGTCACCCTTGGACATGGATACTGGATGCATTGATCTAGAAACAGCAGCCACTGGATACATTGATGTTGCACAGGAGAAATGACCACACTTATTAGTGCCTCCTGGTGAAAGCAGAAAGATCCTGAAATCGGATGGCATAGAAAATGACAAAGGCTTCAGGAATACAGTGTGCTGGGAAAGATGCACACCCACTTCTTGAAGAATTTGAAAAATAAACATTATGCAGCATATTAAGATGATTCAAATACTATTTCTGATAGATTGTTATGCTTACCCATCACAGCTTGAAAGAAAATTTATCAGAAGAAATGGGTGGGACAGTGGAAAATTACTCCAACAACAGTGGTTCCTATCTTTTAAATTTGGTGAATAGACCTTTCAGCAGGGGCAGGAATGACATTGAAAATCATTAGGAATGGGATTTTCCTTTTACTCCAACAACAGTGGTTCCTATCTTTTAAATTTGGTGAATAGACCTTTCAGCAGGGGCAGGGATGCCATTGAAATTCATTAGGAGTGGCATTTCCCTGTTTATCTGAAATGAGAAGAATTGTATTGGATTTCCTTCCCCAAAATTGTTCCAGAAAGAAAATGTGATCTGTCAGATAGCTAATAAATGGGTTTCAGTCTTAACACTTGGTGTACAACAGAAACAAGTAACTTGAGCATCTTCATAACTTAAGTGCTGCACTATTTTCTCTTGGAAGAGTTTCCCGACAGCTTGAGGGTGACTTGGATATTGAGCCACTTCAGATTCAGAGTTTCAAATGTGAACCATGAAAGAGTCTAAGTAAGCGTGGTTCTTTTGATTATTAGATCTCTTCCAGATGCCTTCCACATCAGTGTCCTGTGATCCTAAGACACCCATCAGGTGGAAAGTCAGTCCATCAGGGACTGGCTGCAGTGGGCCAGAGTGCCAGGGTTTCAGGAGCAGGAGCAGGTCAGAGCCAGCAGCAGGAGGCTGTGTGACAGTGCCAGAGCAATATTGAGGGAGCCCAGCAGAATCCCATAGGCCCAGTGAGTAACTGGAATGAGCTGAGAGTGGGTTGCCTGCATCCAGTGCTTGTCCTGTGATACAAACTGGCATTTCCTTTGCCATGTCAGGCATTCAGAGCAGTTTGGCAGCTGTGTTAGTTTTGGTTGATACATGGGAATAACACTCGTTCCCAATACTCCCAAAGCTTAAAGGCAACGCCATGCAGCACTGAACTTAACTCTCAGCTGGAATGCCATAGCTCTTCCTGAGACCCCAAAATAAATTGTTCTAGGAACGTATTTCAGACTTTAAAAAGTCCTACATGTTATATTTTGGGATAAGGAGGGTGACAGAGGCAAGCACAGCTGATGCTGATGCTGCTGTTGAAAACAACACACTGTCCAGCCATGGCCTGTGATACCCTAATCCTCCAGCTGACAATGCCTGGTGGGCTGCCAGCTGTCACAGAGGGCTGTCACTTTCTAGTCCTCTCTATCTTTACATGCTGCCTACTTAGTGACACTCACAGTGGTGAGAGACCACATGCTCTACTCAATGCCGTATTTCCAGAGTTTTCTTTTTCCATCAATTGATTATTTTCCTACTTGCTGAATTTGCATATAGCCTAAGGTTAAACATAAAGCATAGCTGGGCATATTGGTTCATCTGGTAACTGTTATCAGCTCATAGGTAATGCGAGGACTCTCCTGCAGTGGGGTGCTACAAATAGCCCATTTCATTATGTAACAGTGGAAAGATTTAGAAGCCTTTGCCCATAGTCAGACATGCAACAGAAGCGTTCAGGGGTTTTGATAGCAACTTTATTTCACCAGCTACTGCAGCCAGATGCCTTATAAGCAGAGGAATGATAAATAATAAAATTCAAGCCACAGGTTTTGAATTTGAAAGTGTATCATAGCTGTGAGTTAGTGGTCAGTTTGAACACAAAATCTCAGGCTGGATCTTGGTGGCAAGGCTGCCATTCCTGCCAGCTGCCAGAAGTGATTTCAAGATGCTGGACTCAGCTGTCCCCTCAGACAGAGACAGAAGTCTCATAGCATTCAGGACAAGTTTATCTGGTGTTACATAGTGAGTGATCTGTATGGATCTGTGTGGATTCTACCAAACTAGGCACAAACAGAAGACCAAAAGGAACAGATGGAAATGAAAATGGTCCTCTTTCAAATGTTATTGCACAGAGGAACAGGAAAGATGTGCTGCCTTCTCACTCATACAGTTATGGTTGTGGAGTTGTGCAGCTGTGCAGAAAGGCAGAATTAGATTTTGGCATTAGGAAACCATCTTGAAAAAAAACCTTATCTATTAAAATCCATACAAAAATGATTAATGATGGTAATAAAATGTTGGAAGTAAAAATTCCTTGTATTCTGTTCCTGGAACTTATAACTCAGTAAACTGTCTGACCATAAAATCTTATATGAATGTAAGGATATCAGCTGTTTGGAAGTGAATTTGTGTTTTTCAGAGTCAAATTTTTCACTGAACCTTTTGACTGAACTAGAGCACTTGAGGAGTCAGTTGCAAGGAAACTGTGATCTGGTTTACTGAGCTCAGATTTCTTGCTCTGACTGTGCTTCCAAGAACTTCGGCAGGTAAAATTAGCAAGAACATGATCGCTGGGAAATTATATTCTCTGGAGCTTTGTTGTCTACAGCTAAAATCTGAAGGCAGCTTTTTTGTATATGGCAGAAACCAAGAGTGGCTTTAGTGGTGTATGTGAAGAACAGGGGAAAACTACCAGCTCAGGATGTCGTCTGAGGAGGAAGACCATCCAGAGACCCCCACAGGCTCCCCTTGGTCTTGGGTAAGAGACTGTGCCCTAAGGTGGCATAAAGAACACTTAAAGCTTTAGAAAAACGTAACAAACTGTGCTGTGTGACCCTCAATAGTACTGACTATCCAGCAGCATTTTTCATCTCCTGATGAAGTCTGTGTTTCATCAATGGTTAGGTTGCCTCTTCTTGTTCAGCCTGGGGACTTTTAAAAAAAGAATTGAACGGGGAAGCTTCTTTTGCTTCTCCTGTGTATGTCAGGTTCTATAAGGAAACCTGACTGATTCTGTACTGTCTGCTTTGCTGTCTTACTGGCTGGGCAAAGCTACCCTGTTGAAAGGTAGCTTTTAGGTATAACAGAGGGAAAAGGATGTAAAGAACAGTGTTAACATTTGCTCTGGAGGTCTGCATTAAAAAAAGATCCAGTGAAATACAGAAATGTCTTGCCATTTTTTCTCAGTAAGACTGAAGATGCCTTAATGAACTAAAATCTGCACTGATGCCCCCCTAGTAGTGGCTACATGGTCCTGTGTTTTAAGGTCTGGGCTGATGCCTAATGCCACTGGAGAGGATGTGGGTCAGCACAGGTTTCTGGCAGAAAGATAGAGGATGAATTCCCTCTGAAGGGGCTTTGGGTGGAAATAGGAACAGCTCTACTGAATCGTCTGGCAATTTGTTAAGTTTCAGGGAATGGCAGGATGGGTTACAACCAAGGCTTTCAAGTACTTTTTAAAAAGCATTAAAGTGGTTAAAAAAACAATTATATGCTTTGAAATTAATATTTATGGTTTCATTTATGGCTTTCATATCTTTTTATAGACACGCACATCTATGATTTTTCAGGAAATGACAGTATTTGAAATGGTTTCTAAATGTTTGTGGTCAGGCATGAATGTGTGTGATATGTCAAGAACTGATATGTCCTGCAGGTGCCCAAGGTATCTGAGACTTTTGCTTTTTGAAGGTAGAACGCATAGAATAAATTGGTTTAGCTGATGATGGGAACATTGATTTAAAGAAGTCTCATCATTAGAGGAACATGCAGGGAGGGTGAAAATGAGCACCAGTTGTTCTCACTATCAAGACACAGCTTTCCTGGTATTTGTGTGTTGGTAGATGTCTATTTTTGATGGATAGGAAGAGAGTTTATAGGTGTTGATTTCTAAATGAAACATAGGTGGCAACTTTCTATTTCCACTGAAAATTCCCTACAGACTGAGCAGAACGGAGGCTGGGTGGGGAGAGATGAGACTGATTAGCTCACTGATGGTTGGAGTACTAAGGAACATCTAAACTACAGTCAATATAAACCAAAACAAGTAGGAACAAGAAGTCAGGGATTTTTTTTTCTTTAAACTTCAAATGTCAGTGAATTCCTGGCTATCAGCTTTATTAAAAGTTAAGATATCCTACACAACATTTTAACTATTGCTTTTGTATGATGTGCACTTAAGCTTTAGTTTCCTTCTAGAAATTTCCTTCACATATAAGTCTCTTAAATTGCCAAGGGAAGTCACAGATCCCACTGCTCCTTTGAACAATCTGTTTTGCAGTGAATGTGTAAGTTTCATTACAAGTTAAATAAACAGTGTTATTTGGCATATAAAGAATATCAGATTTCTAGAAATAGATGTGCTAAAGATAATTTGAAACTGTTGCTATTAGCCTTTAGGAGCTGCTGACTCTGAGCTTCTGCTGACAACATCAGAAAAGAAGAACCATTTACCTCTGTAGATTTACTGAAGTGGTTCTGCTTATCACTATGTTGTGGACTACTGAGAAAATTTTGCTCCTTGGAGAGGATCACAGAATATATATATTTGAGAATATTAAAAGTTCATCATAGCAAGCTCCTTGATAAGAAGATTCCCTAGGTATGAAAATAAAAACATATGAGCCCCAGACTTTGAAATGTAGCGTGTGATTAAAAACTTACATGCTTCCAGAAGCAAAAATTTGTTTTTGTAAGCATTTAGACTTCAAACTTCCTCTGATTTATCATGATGTTGCAAGAGGAACAGACAAATATGATGTCATACAGACATTTGCTTTCCATAGGCTTATGAATGAGATTGTGCACTTATGTTCTTTCCAGAAGAAGAATAAATAAAAAATAACAAATAAATTAATCATCACTGAGAGAAGCTGATATAACATGGGGGGATGGTGGTACTTTAATTTAAACACAAGTACACTTAAACTTGAAACAGAAATTGTGATTGTCAATATGATGACGTGAGGTTTCAATAGAAAACTGTGACTCACCTGTTTTTTTGGGAATGGGGCTGTTTGGAAGGGAGGACTCTGCCCTAACCTTCTGTGACCTGAAGCCTAGGTTGCTGCCAGACTATTTCAGTTATGCTATCCTTAAGTATTTGCCTTTCTAAATCTCCTGTGAAAGCAGGATAAATCCTCTACAGTTGTTACAGTGCACTGATATAATTTTGCCCGGATACTGCAAGAATGGATATCTCTTGCACTAGTTTAGCCTATATCTAAACTGGGGAGAGGCTTCTGAGTGTGCCAGTGCTCCCTCAGGTTCCCTCATGTAGGGGAGACCCCATTTCACCACTCTGAATAGCTTTGGGAAGGACAGGGTAATGCATCTCCTCACTGAAAGCACTGTGCTGGCAATGTCCCCACACTGCACCTTGCAAAGGTGGAACGAGGTGACATCTGAGGTGCTGAGAAGTTCATGATGTTCTTCTTGTTTATGAAAGAGGGGTATAAGACAAGCTTGGGGGAATGGTCTGGCTGTGAGGGAGGCACCAAATGTGTCAGGGTAGTGCCACGGTTTTTGACAAGATTGGTTCTTTCCTCCTTCCCTCCTCCCACTGCTGCAAACCCCTCAGTGACAGATTCTACCAACCTGAAAACAGTGACAGTGTCTGCAAGCACCTGACAAGCCGGGCCATGCACTACTGGTGAGGAACTTGTACCAGCCTCACCACTGGCACAGGGCTGGCACTGGGAACCACATTTGAGCCTGTTTGCCAAATGAGATGGGCTGGGGGAGCTGGAGGGAGCAGCACCATTCCTGCAGTCACCTGTGCCTCCCTGAAACCACGCTCGCCCTGGTCCCCGTGTCGGACACTGCTGCACTGTGGGGTGGCCCTGTTTGCTCTGCTCTGCTGGGGTGACACAGCAAGGTGCTGGAGCCACTGCTGCTTATGCCCTCAAAACACCAGACAGCCCAGACAGGACATAAATACCAACAGCAGCAAAGGGGTGCTGTGGTCATGGTAGCCATGTGCTGGGCACAGAAATCTGATTTCCCATTTTGTGACCAGGACAGGCACAAATGCGGGATGTGGTGGCAGCTGGGCTTGTGTTACAGGCTGCTGGTGGCAGCCAGATTTGAGGGCTGTGGAGCTTCTCTTTCAACTCAATATTGCCCAAAACAGCCACTGGTGGGTCACGTGTGAGATACGTTTCTGCTACTCCAGCCTGGGGCAAAGAGCAGTCAGATTCAGCAGGGTGACGGATCATCTCAGATGGAGACACGGTGCTTGGCCTGACCTGTCCCTGGCATCCCTGGGCATGGCTGCCCTCCTGCTGTGTTCCCCCAGCAGCCACAGCAGCTGAGCCATGGAGGGATTTTCTGAATTACGCTTTGCTGTGGGCATTGAAAACCACTCACATATTTAAAAAAAAGTCCCTAGCACTCCCCCCCCGCCAAAACTCCTCCCACCCCCCACACTGCAGAAGAGAGAATAC
>NW_008240221.1:5675584-5682949 GCF_000691975.1 Corvus brachyrhynchos
AAAACTCCTCCCCCCCCCCACAATGGAGAAGAGGGAATATTAAGAATATTATTTAAAATATCCCCGAACTCTCCACATGGTGGTGTTTCTTTCAATTTGGCCTCATAAAGTTTGTTGGTTTTGGTTTTTAACCTGGTAACTAATAAAATACTGCGGGCTGTGTAGCTTAGCTCACAGATGCTGTCAATGCTGGTCACATTTAATTACAGAAATATCCAGGAGGGACATTAAAAGGGCTCAGCCACCCTCTTCATTACCAAATCTTAGAGCACCACTGGGCCTGTCAAAACAAAGCAGACATCAAGGACAACTGTGCAAATTCCTGCATCAAATACAAACTTCCTATACTGCCCTAGGCAAAATTCAGGTTTTATTTGCTAGTGTTTCAAATTATTAGGTAGGTGTGCTCTAAGATCTCTGCTTGAGACCTTCATGTTCAGAAGAATTTCTACAGCTTTTACCCATACCACAAGGAGCATCTGTAAAAATATTCCCTGAGCCACTTGCACAGGCAAATTGAACAGGCACACTTGAAAATTGTAACCTTCACTTTCCTCCTGCACATATCATTTTTAGGTTCATTTAACCTGAATCTTTTGTTGTGTTTTGAGATCCTTTGGGAGAAGCCTTCCAGAAATACAACACCTTGCTGCAGTTGCCATCTGCTGCCAGTGCTGCTGCTGCAGTTGATGCTGCCATGGGAGAGGGATTGGTTGGCTCCTCAGGGCAAGTTTCTACTATTCTCTTTCCAGTCCCAGCCCAAACCACTGGTCACTGATAAAGCACTGGCATTTCTCTGGGGCTGCAGGCAGTCCTGGATTTACCAAATTCCAGTGGGGGTAACAATTTAAATAGCATCAATCCCTTTGGAAAGCTAAGAACTGTATGTCTCTCACTGTGAGACTTGTACTGCACTAAACAGCTGTCCTGCATAAGCCAGAAAGAGCAAGGAGGGCCAGAGGCTGCTCTCACCCCACCAAAGCTGTGCTGGCTCAGAGCAGCAGAGGCAGAGCCCATTTGCCCGGGGACTGCAGTCCAGCACTTCACAGCAAGGACACCCACAGCTGCTTTGACAGCAGGGCTGTTCCCAGCTGTCCCTGCAGATGTCAATGCTCTGGGCTCCGGGACTGCTCCATCCCAGGGACCTTTGCCGGGGAAGGATCTCTCCCACGGGGCCTGATTCCGCCCCTGCTGTCTGACCTGCGGCTGATCTGTACCCCTTGGCGCACAGGGATCAACTATCGCCCTATGCACAGGGGCCGCTGTGGGCTTTCCTTCTGTTTTATTTTGGCGGCTTTTTTGCAGCCATCTCCTGAGCAGACTCCAGACTTTTCAGGGGCAGGAGCATCTTTCCCCCGCAGTGGCCTTACCCTGCTGTGTCCGGCAGGCTGGCAGTGGCAGCTGGGGGAGCAGGTGCTGCCTCCTTGCAGCTCCTTGCTCCCATTTTGGAGGGCACCTTCAGAGAGTGGAGGATGCATTTTTGCAAGGGTAAATAAGTCTCAGCAGAGACTTATCACCACAGATCTGCTTTCCTCCAGCACCAAGCACCTGTGCTGCCTTCTCACCTACTGAAAAACAAACAGTAAGTTGAACCCAGACCTGACCCTTGCTTGTGGTTCACTCTTTGGGGAGCTGACTGCAGGCCAAGTCCTTTTGCATTTTATTTAGGGCAGGTTGTGGGAGGTCAGCGATCATTCTGTATCTGGAGATCATGTCTCAGAGAGCCTGCCCTGTCTTAATTTAGATCTGAATGTTCAGCTTGGTCCATGGGGACGAAAGGCATTGAGGGCCATGAGAGTGGCTGTCAGCTGCTTCATCCCCCAGCTCCTGTCACCTCCACTGCCTTTGCACCATAACCTTAATTTGCACAATGAGTATTGCTTTAATAACACTTATTTATCTTATGCTGCATCAATGCAAGCAGAGTCTTAACCTCTCTGTTTCTCCTACTCTTTGAAGTGGTCTGTGACAACTCAGTCTCACCTGGAGCAGGAGTTTGCACCTTGTCAAGGCCACAGTCCAAAGACTGGTCAGCCCAGGGATGAGATTCAGCAGCTCCAACCGAGCAGCTAGACGAAACCTACTGAGGTCTGGACTGCAAGTGTAAAACACTCTGAAAAGTGGAACACGTAAGAAAAACCCAATCCAAACAGGCAGAAAGCACAAACACATCTCCAAGAACCAGAGCTGTCTAAAACCTGAGATCTTTGAAAGCAGTGATACATATTTGTTTCCTGCTACTGGCTTTTAGATGTCTACATTTAAAAATTTATCAAGCTCTTACCAGTCATGGCAAAGGTTAAAACTCCTTTCAATTTAAAGTCCCCCATCTCTGGGGGACTTTTCAGAAAAAGCTTCCTGAAAAGCAGCAAAAGTCTGACACTTCCACTGCATCTTCCCAAAGAGCTTCTGTTCCAAATCAATGAGCAGGCAAGGGCTGGCCTGTCATCAACTGAACATTTCCTACTGACATCACCCAGGGAGCCATGAGGCTATGGGTTCCATACCAGGGTGTGCAAAAAAAGGGACCATTGTGTTGGCACCTCAGAATGTGTCCCCTCTGTTTTTAATGTGCACAAGCTGGGGAGATTTTTGAAAAGCCTGCATGGCAAAATGGTTCAGGAAATGAAGAACTGTCTTCTACTTTGCTTGAAATTATGTATTTGGGGGTGGGGAGCGTGTTGAGGAAATGGGACCAAATGATCTTGTGGATCTCATTGCTTTTACAGAGTTAGAAATAATTTAGAAATTGCAAATGGAGCTGCATATGGCTAGAGGGCTAGAGACAGGTGTGAGAATGATCATGGGAGCAGAAAGCAAAGCTGTGCTTGCCTGTGGAGTGAAGGAGCAATGAGAAGAGAAGGACATGTTTTACTCAAAGCCTTGTGTGTGGCCATCCTGTCAGGGCACACTGCCTCCAGCTGCTCCACAGTCCCAGTTCAAATGCACTATGTATTAGACCTGAGGTGAATGCCACCTGGGACTGCAGTTCCTGAAATCAGGAATGGAAGTGATCCCATACCACCCTCAGAATCAATTTTGTCTCTTTTGGTACAGTAGCCACACTCACAGGAAAATCAGACACTAACTTTATGAGAATTTACCTGTATAATATCATATATATCAATGCAGAGAGAAAAAGAAGCTCCTGGAACTGTTTCCCCTTTAACCTATGATCTGTATTGTTCCAAATGAAGCTAGTATCTTCTGCTGGACCTTCACCACCATCCCTGAGTTCTTTACACCTGTGCTGCTGCCTGCTGGTGCTGTACTGGGGTGGTTTCCCTGCAAAGCTGACAGCAAAGGAGAACCTCTGCTCAGCTTTACAGAGCCTCTTTGTGTTCTGTCTGGTAGGGATGAATTTTGTGGGCTTCAATGGGAGTTTCGTTCAGGTTAAGCTTCCTGGGACCTTGCCATGGTGCTCAGGGACAGGAGGCAAAAGCCTGTTTATCCCTCAGTAGGTACCATTTAGAAGTTACAGCTCTTTAAATCTTCAACAAGTACCAAGCTATGATTTTTATCTTTACAGTCCCTCAGGAAGTTCATCATCAAAACCACAGACCACAGCACAAACAGGCAATCATTTACTCAAACACAGCAGGTACTGTATTACCAGCACTCTTACCAGGCAGTGGAGACATGCCCATTCACAATAAATTCTTCATCCTCCATTCAGAAAAGCCAAAAAGAAAATACCTGATGGAGGTATTTATGTGTTTTCCATTTTGTCTTGCCCTCTTTTCCTTTTTTCCCTTCTGTCTTCTGAATTTCACAAAAGCATTGGTCTGATCTTGTAGAAATGCTGGTTTTGTGGCTTTGCAGAGAAATGCTCTACTATAATGGATGAGCAAATTGTACTTTGCCCAACAGAGATGGGGACCAAGGAATTGTGTGGCTGCTCCCAAGCAAGGGAGGCTAGGAAGCAGCCCCCTTTCATGAAGGCCTGAGTCAACATGGAAAAAGACTGCAAAAGGAGTGACTAAACACTGGCAGCTAGTCTAAAAAATATTTTTTTTATTCAGGCTCATTCTCCCTCTGAGGTGAATTGTATCAATCATCTAAGGAAGACTGCTCAGAGGAGTAAGGTTGCAGAATCAGTCTAGAAATGAATCCAGTGCACAGAGTATTGCTACTTTTCTTTTCTCCTTCTTTACTCCTTCAGTAGTAAATCCAGGAACTTGGAGCCTTTGAACCAAGTGGCAGGCATCTGATCCATGGATCAGGTGAATAGTTTGTGCATATTCTTCTTTTAAATGCAGAGCCAGTAATGTATTTGCTTAGCAACACAGAGAGAAAATATGGTCTTTTTCATTCTAACCCAATCCTATAGCTGTCGTTTCAATTAATTGATTCATTAATGTTATTGTGTTCCAGGCCAAAACAGTCACATCGCAAAACTTTGTAATAAGGAAAAAAATTAGTGAGAATAAAGTGTTTCATAAAGGTTGTTTGCTAAAATATCCTCAAGTCCTTCTGGGCTACAAAAAATCCTAAAATGAAATAAATATTTTCCAATGAATTTTCATGGAAAAAGTGGCAAGTCCCAGTTGTGCTCCCTCCTGCTTTTGCAGAAGTTATATTGCTACCAAAAGGCTTTTGAAGTGAGGGATTTTTAAATCAGAAGTGCCCTCCAGTGGTCCCACATATTATTTTTGGCTGACACCTGATATTTATCTTCCCCTTCTTAGAAATGAGGCCATGTGATATTTAACAGCTTGTAGCCAGTACAACCAATTAAATTTGGATGTACCCTTTAAAAAAAAGGTCAGTTACTCTGGATGTATCCTTATACTGAGATATTTTGTATACCTGCTAACCAGTTTGAAAGCTTTTAATTTATTCACTTTTAATTTTTTTCATCTCAGGAGTGTTTTTTCCTGCATTGTGCTGGGGTATAAGGCAGCATTCTCTCTGCTCACCCTCTGCACATGGCACGGCTTTGGCTCTAACACCATCCATATTGCAATCTGCTACAGGATGGAGATGACCTTTTAAAAGCAAATGATATATGTTCAGGCAACTCAAGGGTAATTTTTACTTACACAGGCAATTAGGAATTCTGCATAACTTTGCTAATAAAATCATTAATTTTCCTTTAAAATCTGGAAATTATGATGGATTACCCTACCCTTTTCTAAGTATTTTAGAATCCCATGGATGGACTCATAACTTCTTGGATATTTTAAGGCAGAGAAACATCAGGGAGAGGTATAAATCTAGGCTTTGTGGGATTTCCATCTCAGTAAATATCTCTGAGCAATCCCTAGAATTCAAGGATTTTCTTTCATTATAAATTTCTGAGCCTCTCCACTCTGCCAGTTTTGCTTAGAGGTTTTTAAGAGTCAAAGGCATCTGAGGGGCAGCATTGTTTCAGAGAGACACTTTGGAAATTCAGTGGAAATATACTCTTTAATAATTAAATAATTTGAAACAAATATTTTATTTGAAAACTTCTGCAAAACAACAGTTCCCTTAATCTGTTTTAGCCTTATTAAAAAAACCCCAAAAAACAACAACAACAAAAAACCAGATTAAACTTGAGTTTTCCCAATAGGTATTTAAATGTCCTTCATCTTTATTTCCTTAGCTAAATTGGATTCACTGTCCAAATCCTGGTGCTTTTGTAAGGTCAGTGGAAATGGAACAGTCATTGCAACTGAGCTAACTTAAAGCAATTAACAGACATGACCTTTGATAAAAAAAAATTGGGTTCTCCTAAATCCCTTCTCCTGGAAATTTAATGTTGTGCGTGCAACAGAGGCCAAAACTTGAATATAAGTCAGGGAAGACTTGACTCTCAGCTAAGACTGAGAAATGAGCTGTGGCTCTTGGCCTGGTCAATGCAGTGCTGGCCCGAGACAGGATGACAAAGCTATTTTCCCTCACACTGTTGGATGAGTTTCAATAACCCTCTGCAACTTTCTCAGCTGCTCCATCTGTTGAAAGGGGATTATGTTAATAACACCTTTTGCAATGTACTGTGACATTCATCGGGCTGTGCTGTCTGTGAGCAGGGTAACACAGTTAATAAACAGAGTACAAACACAATAATACTTTTCTTCCTCTTCTGTGTAAAAAAGTAACAATAAGTGAAAGGAGTTTAAATGAAAGAAGATGTTAGCCCTATTTTTCATCTCATTTCTCTCCTGCTTCCCTCCAGCACCTGTATTAGACTTGTAAAGGACGAGCCTGTGAAGATGGGCACGGACCATTTTTGCAGCAACACATGTGGATATAAACCATGCTAGAAAGTTTGTTTTGCTCCAAATCAGTACACTTTCTCTCTTTTTCCCTGCAGGGGAGCAGGTTGTGGATAGTCTGGCCCTAATGGTATAGCTGAGAACAAGTAGTTTCCTTTAACTCTTATTTATTTGACTAGTTCACTAATTTTATATTCTTCCTCCCCTGGTAAGTACTGCATAAATCTCAATAGATCAGGAAATACTACAGAAAACAGAGGTCTGCCAGGACCTGTGAAACAAAAAGAAGATGGATGGTAGAAGGAGCGGCATTTTATCTTGGCATACCTCTGCGACAGACAAAAAGGTGGTTTATTAATAGTGGTTTGGCAGATATACTATACCAACACTTCATGACTGCAAGAAGAAGACCAAAGCAGGTGTCTAATTTCATGCAGGCTGCCTGAGAGGTGGCAGGTTATTGCACCAGGAGAGGCAATGGTCAAGTTTCCTCAGTTTTCTTGGCAGCTCTGGGCAGCTGGGTAGGAGAAGGAAGTTTCTGCAATGGATGTGGAACTACGAAAATGTTCTGGACTAAGAATTAACCCAGTGCTTACTGCAGGATCCAGATACTTCGCTTTTGCATGGGCTGGGTGCTTTTCTTGTAGCCTGTAGGCAGGAAAGGACAAGTTAGCAGCCTGTGGGGATAGATCCATGTTTGGCAGAAAGGCTGGGAAGAGATGGGGGTTAATGGCAAGAGTGAAGCAGAGTTGGAGGGTGAGGTGTTGGGGAGGATGAAAGTTTGGTAAGAAAGTTTCACAGATGCGTAGGCTTGGCAGAAAGATCTCTGAATGTAGAAACTGAGAATGAGATAGAAATGAAAGCAAGTTTTGATGTAGAGTAAAAGATGTTTTGCTGAACCAATGATCACCGAATAACTGAGAAGGCAAAGGTTGGAGATGAGTTGGAAGGAGATTTTTATGAATAGGACGAAGATATGTGACTACAAACAAAGACATGTTTTTCACCAAGTAAATAAGTCTCAAGAAGAGCATAAGTGAATAGAAAACGTTTTTACCAAATAGAGAGCTATTGCAGGCAAACAAGAAATGTCATTGTACCAAGAAGAAAAGAAGTCTGAGCATTTTCCATTGTAAGCTTAAATTGTAACTTACTTACTCTTGTG
>NW_008240221.1:5683103-5685007 GCF_000691975.1 Corvus brachyrhynchos
GGCTGGCTCTGGATACCCACTCCCTGAAATGCTGTAACTTCGCCTATGCAATAAACAGCTTTCAAGAGAGCCGCCTGAAGTCCAGACATCCTTCGTAGACACTTCTCCTAGAGTGAGGGACAACAGATCCAGGGAGATGGGGATGCCGGCTGATGGGGAAAAGGTTTCCCTTCCACACAGCACCCATGTAAACTGTAGGCAAGAGCTGGGCTGCTTCCAGCCCAGTAATGCTTTTCCTTAGCTTTTGGCAGGAGCTGGAAGGAGCCTTTGCCCTCCACTGAGGAGGGCTGCCAAAAGCCAGAGGCATCAGACTCTAGCCCTTCCTCACATAGTGCTTGGGGAAGAAACCTTAATCTCAGCCACTCCAGGGATTCCCACAGGTTCCATGGGGCTCCCACCTCCTGTTTTCCTGTGGATTCATTTGATCTCCACCCACAGTGGAGAAAAAATAGGATGCTGCAGGTTTGTTACCTCATTTCAGTGAAAAGAGAGGGTTTGTTTGAATCCCCTGAAAGATTTGTTTCTACAGTCTAAAGGCAACAATCCTGTTGGAGTAGCTCAGTCCTTGGAATTGTCTCTATCTCTCCACTGTCTACACAGGGAACTGTGAGCTCGCTTAGGCTTCCTCTAAAGTTTGGGAAGATGCTACTCACTAGGAATCTGCACAACATTTACACATGGGAGAGGCAGTTCCTCAATTTAACTGGCTTGTCTTAGTTCACAGCTATTGAACAGTGGTCTTATTTGCTTGGTAATGCCAGTAGTTTATTTTCTACTTTGTAAATCCTCAGACAAGCATTCCAGAAACCAGGCTGGAGCAGACATACCTCCTGACTACTTGCTGGCCTCGTGGTAGATGTGCAGCATGTTCCTGACCCTGCCATACATGTCAAACAAACTCTTCAGCTCATCCTACACTACCTATGTGAATGATGACTTGTTCCTCACTATATTAATAAAGTTGGTGGCAAGTAGCAGAGAGTGAATGTCTGCCCAGACTTTTGAATGCTAAGATTTGGGGAAATTTCACTTAAATTAGGGAGGATTTCACAAAAGAGGCATCTTGTCACAACCTTTTCATTTTGTCCCTGTACAGCATGTGACAGTGAGCCCCAACTGAAGCTTCAAAGCACTGCTGAAGGCCAGCAAACAGCAGTATAGAATGTGATTCTTAGTGCATCTTCTTTTTCTTTATAAACTCTAGGAAAATTTAAAACTTTATAAACTCTGGGATAATTTAATATTGCAACAAAGGAAGCTCTTTTGACTTCTAAACTGATTTTCAGTGTGTATATGCACTTGTTTCCACTTTTTCCACTGGCCATGAGAGTTTTGCTGAAGAGAAATTGACTTTGATGGAAGCAGTATGCTCTAGGTGAGGTAAAAAAGCAGATATATCCTGTGGGAAAAAAGGGTGGAAAATGTAATGGAAAAAGAATAGCAGGCAGTTACAAAAATCATCTTTCCAAGACAGGTCAGAGGTACATTCAGAGAAAAAAGGCTGTATTTAAATGCTCTATGTCATGCCATGCTAAAGAAGCTTAAATGGATCGTGCCCTAACAGTGCTACAGTCCCTGTTGATTAGAAAGGGAATCCAGGCGCATAACCATCTTTGTTAAGAATATCTAAGGGAAAAGGAGAAGCCCCAGGATCTGATCCCACTTAAAAAAGGTCACCTTGAAGTTAAGGGGAACTATTTTCTCTTCTTAAAGTCAGACAGGTACATCTGGGCTGAGTATAGCGGGATTCTGTCCTGGGTTGCAGTATATTCTATTACCATCCTCATGAGCTGTTGAAACCAGGAGCGGCAGTGTTTCCTTGCCTCTCCCCCCCTACCTCGGACTATCTTTCTGTTAATTGCCCATCATTGTCCTGCTGCATGACTCAGAGATAACTCCCTCCA
>NW_008240221.1:5686888-5708146 GCF_000691975.1 Corvus brachyrhynchos
ACTATCTTCTGTTAATGAGCCTAATCAACACCTGGCCTCATGACTCATCATCCCATTGTGAGATGTTCCACCCAGAGGGAGGAACCAAGCATTCCACCCTGGATATAATCTGAGATTCTGAACAGCAGAGACAACCTTTCCACTGGATTCCCAGAGGACCGGAGCTACACAGCCACCACTGGACCTTCTGAGGAAGAGCAGACCCTTTCTACAGGATCACTGCTTCAGAGGACTGCAGCCACCATTCTACCAGACTGCTACCACCACCCTGACTAACAGGGTGTCAGGTTGTATCCTGACTCTGTCAGTTTAACCCAGTGTTTTCTGCCTTTTTTTTTTTTTTTCCTTTTCTTTAATTTCCATTAAATTGTTATTCTGACTTGGTGTCTCCCACTAGTTTGTTTTCAAACTAGTACATATTCTTACATTAAATATCTTTGGATTGGATACCATGGAGACTCCAAATCCACTAACAAATCTCACTAACACAAGCACTATCCAGACCAGAGGAAGGATATCTTTCTACTCAACTAATGCCATGTAATGAAGACTGTGACCTGGGTGAAAAAGGCTCTGAAAATATAAAGCCTTGTGTTGCCACCTTAAGCGAAATAAGAACAGCTGGACCTAGGTGCTCGCCCTCCACAGGAATCCCTTCACATAGGAATAATTACATTATGGGCATTGCATAATGAAGTGAAAACAAGGAAATATGCAAGAGCCTGCTACAGTAAACAGATTATTTCTTGACTACTTAAGCTGTGAAGTTAGTTTAAAAATTAATCCCACCAGTCTGGAGTATCAGGAGGTGTTAATTTCTTACAGAACTGTCAACAATCCTTCATCCACTGAAGTCAGGAGTACCTTTAAAGTCCAAAGTAGTCAATAAAATACTATTCACAAAATGGAGCTTTGAATGTTCCCTTGATTTTACTTCTGGGAAAATCATTCCGGTGTAGGTAACAGAAACAGCACTTGAATCCTCCACTGACATGGGTGGATCTCTGATGGCCTTGGCTATGTTGGTGGATACTGGGGGAGGTTTGTGGTGGAGGTCTTGTAACTGGTCTCTCCATATTGTTCTTAAACAATAAATGCAGAAAACACAGTCGCAATGCATTCCTGAGGGCAACTGGTTGTGCCCTATGAATCCAGCACTGCTTCACCACCAGCCTAGCTGCAGTGGGGTCTTCATGAGTGTAAAATAAACACCTGGAGTTGCTCTACTCAAGTCAGCCAGTCCTTTGTGGAGCATCCACTGATGACAAACTTCATTCTCTACAGCTTGGGATCTGTAAAGCTTCACCCATAGCACTGCCCTGCCTGGAGAAAAGCTATATGACATTTAACAAAGAGACTGATGGCTCCTGGGCCACTGAACCTTGTTTAGGCAAAATACTGAAGGAAGAAGGAGGAGAGGCAGAGAACTTCTAGAAGTGTGGTATTGTGACATGGTGAAAGAATTTCAAAGCTAATGCCATTAAGTTAGTATTAATTAAAGCCCAGTTAAGCCCAAAGGATTATTAACATTTAAAAAATGTTTCTAAATACTTTCAAAGCTTTCTGTGTAAACAAATACTAAATGTGTACCATAGAAAAAATATGTTCCTGGCCCACTGCATTCTGAGATGCTTCTTTCCAAGAATTTGATTCAAAGACTTCCTCTTGTTCTGTACATGCTGTTTTTCTTCTAGTCAGCAATGTTGCAGCATATATTGATTGGATTTTATGACTGCCTTCTTCCTAGAAATAGTCCTGAACAATGTGTAGCACCAGTGAGAAAAACAAATCGCTTGCAACGAATGAAGAGACATGCTTAGCTTTCCCCTCCTCCTTATTTTCTTGCCCTTCTGGACAAGAGCCAGTAGGGAGCTGCTTCCAAAGTCTATTTATGAACATGTGTTTACTTTTGCATATACTCAGTCTTTACTACGTGTGAGCCATGTGTACTGACACAATGAAGTCAAAAACTTATGAAAATTGAGAAATTGACTTTCATAACAGTAGTCTGAGGTTGATAATGTTTCTATATTCTATATTAGAAAAACAGAAGCAGAGTGAGGTTAGCTGGGTTGTGCAGCAGAGCACAGACAGCCTGCAATAGTGCCAGCCTCAATGGAAGTTTCCAAACTTCCTGACCTACCCCTCAGATGTAGGATTGTTTTTCCTTTTCTGTTGTTCCACTTCAGAAATCTGATCTTGGGACACAAGGACTCTTCATATTACAAACATACCTATGTTCCACAAAATGACCTAAACTTACTCCCTAAAAAGCTGTGGCTATCAATCCCTTTAAAAAATCCTATAAAATTACACACAATACAATTTTTTTCTGCTGTTAGGAATGTGCATATGGGGCTTTAAGAGTTAAATGCTTGAAGGGTTTCAAAGAACAGCAAACCTATCTGTTTTTCTTTTCCTAGATGGATCAAGGGGGAAAAACTCACATGTGTATTTTAATTCACTGACACTTTAATGGAGGCTTGTTATGACTCTATATAGCCTGTCATGAAGCTATAGGCTAAAATGTGTTGTGCCCATCCCTGTTGGTGCCCTTGCTGACTCTGGACAGTGACTTATATGCAAGTACTTACATATCAGTACTGACTTGATGAAACTTCTCTCTGTGGCAAAATTTAGTATTCTTTGAATAAATTGCATTCTGATGGGAGGCTAACCACAAATTGATGGACAGGGGGATGGGAAGCACCACTGGCAGCCTAAAATAGCTATGAGACCCATAGGGAAGACCTCTGAGTAAAAGTCTACAAGCAAACAAAGTAAATAGAGAGAATAAAAAGCCCAGCTAGATTTTAGAGGTCAGCCCCAGACATGGCCATTACCTCCCACTTGCCATGACCTTTATGCCTCTATGGAGGCAGCTGCAGTAGGCAACTGGACAAAGGGTTCAATTCATAACATGAAAAGCTTGTGCAGCTTTTCAGTGTACAGTACCCAGTTTTGTGCTGTCATCTTCTTAACCCCATCCCCACTCCTGAAACGCATGTCTAAATTTGCACAGAAGAAAATGGGATCAGGGAAATGCCCTTTTCCAAAGGTTCTCCACAAGATTCTTCAAGGTATTTGTACAACGTATTTGTATGTGACCCATGGCAAAGTTAGCTAGCAAGTGAAAACACAGTCTGTGCCCAGTATTATATGAAGAGCAGGTGCAGCACAGCAGCAGTAGCAGCTTTGCTCTATGTACTGCTGGGTGCTGGGGAGCCTGGCGATCCTGCGTGTGGCACAAACCCAGTTCCTCAAGTCTTCAAACAAGCCTGCTGCCAGTTCAGCTCTGCTGCCATACCTGTTTGACCAGAATCCCTCTGAATTAAGTCAAGAACTTCTTAATAGTTCCTGCCTTTTTTCCCTTCTGAGGGTCCTCTGTTTACACGATTGAGCACCTATGTTGTGTCTCAGACTGAACATCAGTGGGGCAGATCAGTTTTGTTTGCTCTACATCATGAAAACCCTGAATTTACAGATTCTTCGTGGTTGCAGATCCTACAGTCTGCCAGATCTAGCTCTGAATTCCTCTGCCTTGTACTTAACAATGAGAGTCTGGATGACCCAAAGCCTCACCAAGGCTAAGCTGAATTTGCAAGGCCATGGGCAGTGTCAATACTGCGGTCGTGAAGCTCCACTACCCTTCAGCTTTCTGCCCCTGGCTGTGAGGAGGAACAGCCATTTTCACCCTTCTCTGTTAAAAGGCATGTATTGCCCTCTTCTGTGGTCTGGGGAAAGCTGTGGGTAGCTGCTCCCATGTCCAGGGCTGATGGTGAAGCTGCCCAGGGAGGCCTCTGGGTGCGGAAAGGCTGATGCCATGGGGGAGGGTGGGGTGAACATCAGGTGATTTGGATACATCACCTCATGAAACACCTTTTGTAGCCTGGGGTAGTTCCTAAGAGAAACATTCCAAGGTGCAGTGTTAACTGCAGCCTTTAAAACATCCGACAAAAGCAAGTGTAGGTGTGGTGGTGGGGCCACCACCTCTGCCAATAGTGGTGGCAGCCAAACACGCTCCGCCCAGCTGAATGGCCTGTGGGACATGACAAAACAGCCTTTATCAGCATGTGTGGAAAGGTGTTAGATAAACATCTGATAATTCTCTCTGTGAGTGACTAGGGTGAGGTTAAGAAATGGGAGGAGCTCAGACGGAAGAATCCAGACCTTGCATGAGGCTCGCTCAGGGTGTATTTCAAAGACCAGAGTACCCTGTGTTAACCCAGTGCTGGGATGTACTCAGTGAGGTTTCTGGCTAAATGAACAGCTTCACAGTGTGTTACCTTCAGTTCTAGTTTTATCTTTACTTCAAACTCTAAAGTGTGGTTATCAAACCACCATGCCTGAGCCCTGCTGCAGTTTGCAGCAGTTCCAGGACAGAAATGCCAAGGATAGTCTCTCTCTCTTTTTTTTTTTTTTTTTTTTTTTTTTTTTTTTTTTTTATAGGCTGGATTATTACAAAGCATTCGGTTTACATCTGGATTTCAAAATCATTTAGGAACTTGATGTAGTACAGACTGGGAGATGAATTTATTGAGAGCAGCCCTGCAGATAAGGACCTGGGGGTTCTGGTGGATGAAGAGTTGGACAGGAACTGGCAATGTGCACTCTCAGCCCAGAAAGCCAAATGTATCCTGGGCTCCATCAAAAGGAGCTCCGGTGAGCTGCCTGCCTGCAGTGCTGCATCCAGCTCTGGGGTTCTCAGTGCAGGAAAGACATGGACCTGTTGGAGCAAGTCCAGAGGAGGGACACAAAAATGCTGGAACAGCTCTCCTGTGAAGACAGGCTGAGACGGTTGGGGTTGTTCAGCCTGGAGGAGAGGAGGTTCTGAGGAGACCTTAGATTTGCCTTCTAGTACTTGAAAGGGACTATAAAAAAAGAGGGAGAACAACTTTTTACATGAGCAGGTAGTGATCAGATAAGAGGGAACAGTTTTAAACTAAAAGAGGAGAGATTTATATTGTATTTTAGGAAAAAAATATGTACTGTGAGGAGTGAGGCGCTGGCACAGGTTCCCAGAGAAGATGTGGATGCTCTATCCTTGGAAGTGTACAAGGCCAGGTTGGATGGGAATTTGACCAGCCTGGTGTAGTGTGTGGCAGCCCTCCCCATGGTGGTGGGGGGTTAGAACTAGATGGTCTTTAAGGTCCCTTCCTACCCAAGCCATTCTATTATTCCAATGCAGGTATCCAAGTTTTCAGCAGGGAAGGGGCAGGGAGAAAACTGCTCATGTTGCAAGAGCTGCCCTGGCACCCATGCTGTCTCCAGAGCAATAGAGGCTGGGAGGGCTGGGCAAGCAAGGAGACTCCAAGCTGCTGTGATCTTCCCACCCTACACCTGTTCCTCTGTCTCCATGTGATGCCTTGGGACCCTGGAGCTACAGGAGTGCTTGAGCATAATGGCTTCTTTGACTTGGAAGCACCAACATGGGCCAGGTTTGAGTGAGGTGATAAAGCAGAACTGGTTTCTTGTTGTGCTTCCTCTGCTTCATATGATAAAACTTGACTCTGGCTTCCATGTTGCAAAATACTTAAAACTGTTCTGTGGTCATCTCATGGGCTGCAGCCCCCGTGTGGCCTCCTACAGACCAGTGGCTTTATTTTGGTAGCCTTCTTATAAAAGATAAATATAAAAAAGGATTTTTTTGTTTGGAGGGTTACAACATCAAGCCATTTAACTAGGTATTCACTACCGCAGTTTCTGACAGAACTCTTGGTAGTTACATTTTTTCCACATTATTTACTCATGTCCCAAACTTTGTCTGACTCTAGTTACAACCTCTCCAGGAAAATTAAAGTTGTCACTCAAACCTGATTTATTTGAGAAGCTAGGAAATGGTTTTCTTACTTTAGGTCACCTAGAAAGGTCATATGGTCTTGTGGCAACTGGATTGTCATCTTGAAAGAAGCTGGCTCTCCTTCCTCTTTGTTGCTTAAAATTACACTGTAGGGGAGATAGCATCTCCTCACAAAAGGTGCCTACTCTGGTTCTCTGTGAAAGAACAGACCAGCTGTTTTGCACTTGGCACCCACACTACAGGGAAAATATAACTCACTCTGGGCATCAGATGATCCTCAAGGGAAGTAAAAGGATCTCTTTATCTGGTATTAGCAGAAATGAAAGACTCAGTGTGTACTTAACTACATTTAGAGGCATGATTACAGTAGGAACATGATTTAAATTACTTGGGTAATTCACAAATGAATAACTTTGTTTACAACACCTGTTGCATCAGTGTGATGAGGTAAACACCAGTCAGGTGATATCGTGGGACTGAGTCAGAAGTTTGAGACAGAAGAGCTGTTTAGGTTACCCTGCCCATCCCTTGGCTACTCTGCCATGATTCCCTACAACTTGTTTCTGCATTGTTTTCCTAAATTCAAAACATTTCACATATAAGGGTTTTTGTCACTGGTTTCTGAATTTTTTTCCACTGTGAGATTTCATTGCTAGGAAAGAACTCCTGAAAACAGACCCTCATTCTGCCATGTCACTTTATCACAGACTACTAGAATATAAGGTTGGAAGAGACTCAGAGATCATCTGGTCCATCTCTATGCCTAGAGGCGAATTCAACCATAGTTAAAACATTTCTGTCAAATGTGCGTTCAGCCTGCTCTGAAAGATCTCAGCCTCCTCCAGCAAGCCATACCAGAGCTTGGGTGCTCCTACTATTATAAAGTTTTCCTAATGCCTAAATATTTCCTGTTTCATTTCATGCTCACTGCATTTCCATATCTCTCCCAAGGAGGCATGGATTACAGTTACTATCTTTTCATTTTTTCCTTGCAATATTTTTATATAAGATATATTTTTTCCTATAAATGAGAATATGAAATATAGACTAATCTGTTCTTCTGCAGATACCAGGCCATATCTCTGAGTCTTCTGTTTTACTTCAACTTCTATCAGCTGTAAGAAATATCTTAATTCTCAAATGCTCCATGCCTAGTTGGGAAAAGTACAGTTTGGCTTAATGCTGCCAGACTTGGCAATATAGGGTCATAAAGACTCTCTTTAGGGGTCAAAGGGCAAATATTGCTTTGCACTATGGATTACAGTTTTCTTGTAAATATTATTGAATTTTCCCAGACAGTTTAGGAGTACATTCATTATTTTAGACATCAGGAGAACTGTGCAATATTGTTTGTGATATGCCCTCACTCCTGGAAGGAAAAAAGCTCAGGTAGCTCCAGAGGAGATCTGGATCTCTTGCTGACACTGGTGGTAGTAAACTAAACAGTGACAGTGCCCATTCTCTGGCTTTGATGCTACCTGCTGTGATCCTATTAAGCTCCATCAGCACTCCAAACCAGTTGGCCTCCTTGAGAGGCCTGTTGGAAATGCTCTGTGCTCATTCCCAAGCTGGGAGCTGCCAGATGACTGTGGCAGCACCTGTGCCAAGTGCTGTTTTTCCAGCGTCAGGGCACAGGCCAGAGTGTCCCAGCGCCTCCGCCTGTGCCTTGACTCTGATTGTCCTGTACAGGAATAGCACTTGAGTCCTATTTCACTAGCTTAAGTGCAAGGTCATCTTTTCCCCACATTAGCTCATTCTCTAAGGTCAGCAGGGTGCCTGCTGAGGCTGGCACAGCTGAAGGAAAGATTTAATGCATTGTGTCTGCTTTAAAATCATTTTTACTCATGTTAGTTTGCATTTCCAAGCCTACTAAATAGGAAAGGCAGACAGTTGATTTACAACAGTCACTCTAAAAAATGGACAAAATACAACTCATTAAAAACTAAATTTTTCCATTAATTGCAGGTCTGAATGAAAGCTCCTTAGGGTTGTTTTCCAAATGTGAGCAGGAACAGAGGTTAGACAACTCTAAAGATCAAATACTTTACTGCAACATTAACCGTACTTTCCAAATGTTGGCAGGGATCCTGGAGAGTCGCGTGGTTGTTGCACCAGTACACAAAGAATGTTTTACAGGACTGTCTCTGATCACTGTTTTTCAGAGGAGCTGAATGCACAGGCAGCAGCTGTTTTGTAAAATTACCAACTCTGTGGCAACACACTGTTGACTTTTCTGCTGATGAAATGTACTGTTTTCCTGCGGCAATTCCTATTACGATGTTTCTGAGATTTATTTTTTGGAGCATGGAATCCTGATTGTTTTTAAGAAAGAAGAAAAAAGAAAGCTTGTGTGCTTGCAGCCCTGAAAGCCAACTGTGTCCTGGGCTGCATCAAAAGCAGCACGGGCAGCAGGGCAAGGGAGGTGATTCTGCCCCTCTGCTCTGCTCTTGTGAGACCTCACGTGGAGTGCTGCATCCAGCTCTGGGGTCCCCAGCACAGGAAAGACGTGGGTCTGTTGGAGCGAGTGCAGAGGAGGCCACGAAGATGATCAGAGGGCTGAAGCACCTCTCCTCTGCAGACAGGCTGAGGGAATTGGGGTTGTTCAGCTTGGAGAAGAGAAGGCTCTTGGGGAGACCTTATGGCACCTTCCAGTACTGAAAGGGGCAACAAGAGAACTTTACAAGGGCTTGTAGTGGCAGGACAAGGAGGAACATCTTTAAACTGAAAGAAGGTAGGCTTAGATTAGATTTTAGGAAGAAATTCTTTACCGTGGGCATGGTGAGGCACTGAACAGGTTGCCCAGAAAAGTTGTGGATGGTCCATCCCTGGGAGTGTTCAAGGCCAGGTTGGATGGGGCTTTGAGCACTTTGGTCTCATTAAAGACGTGTCTGACCATGGCAGGGGGTTTGGAACTAGATGGTCTTTCAGGTCCTTTCCAACCCAAACCACTCTATGATACCTCTTAAACACAAACAGGCATATGCAACAGGAAAATGTAATTTTATTTATAGGGAATTATAAGACAGAATTGGGTTGTGAGCTGTAAAACCGGCCTGCAGAGGCACATGGCAGCACAAAGGAGCACAGGCAGCACAGAGAAGCTTGTCTCCACCGGGCCCTGGGGGGAGGAGGTGTCACAGGGCAGACCCCTACAGAGAGGAGCCTGCTGGGAGCTGATGGACGGGTGAACAGCGAGTGACCACCCCGCAAAAGGACATTTAGGAAGTGTGTTACTGATGTGGCAACATGGGATAGGTCACATAGTGAGGATTACCTTATAAGGAAATACTGTGCCTTAGAAAAGTGTATAAAACCAGCTCATTCCTTTGAATAAACGATTCAGATTCCCTGCCAGTCTGAGTCCATGATTCAATCGCCGACAATATTGAATTCAGCATTTGCATACAACATGCAACTGTATTTCAATTATTAATTTAGCCTGCAAGAGTATTTCTGTTCATTCAATTATTGGTGTAACAGTGCCAGTATTTTTATTCTGCGTCTGAGAAAAGATAGACCACTTGTTAAAACAATGGGCCATGTGGAAAGAGGTCTGTTCGTAATTCAGATGCTAGAATTCCTTTGTAATGCAGAATAAGTCATTTAATCAGGATGTATCTCAGTTTCTTAATTTGATAAATGGAATTTATAATAACTTCTGGTCCATAAGGTTGTTGAGAGACTTGGTAAATTTTGTTTGAATACTGTAGTGGAGTCCTTAGTGGAATGTTCCAAGTGTAAGATACTATCATGAACAGAGAAGGCCTATGTGCCAGACCTCTCTGTCTTCCTCTGATAGTGCCACCTCAAACTTACTTGTCACATCCCCCACACAAAATGATATTCTAATTATACATGTACCAGAGTGTGTGTGTGTAATCACCGGTGTAATTATCAGTAATGGAACCCTTAAGAACTGGACCTACCAGAACTAGGTGAATTTATTTCTGTAGTGCTTGTTTTGCTATTTCTGATTGCTCCTTATTTGAAATGGTTTCATTGTCTTTATTCAAATGGAAGAAAGTTCAGAAAAAGGATAATTTCATGCCTTTTCTAATTGCTCAGTAAAATTCCACGGAGTATTCTGGGTGTCATATAACTTGAGAATGATAGGGAGCAGAATGCTGGGGTTTTTTTCCTGGTGAACATTTGTGCTTGAAAAATGTTGAGATTTGAATATGATGGAATATGGGTATTTTGAGATCATACCACCAGCAAATCTGGCCATATTTGAAAGTTAGTTTTCTAGGCAAGAAAGGGAAATCTTTCAAGTTATTTGTTCATATCATCACTATCATATTTATTGATACTGTAGTATTAGTCCTTTGAGTAAGAAATTTCACTATGGAATAAGAAGTATTATAAAATGCAGTTCAGAATTTCCCTTCAATAACTTTTCCTTCTATTTGTATGTGTCCCTTCATCTCCAGCAACACTGAAAGCTTACCGTACTTAGTGGGTATTAATTAATGTCAAAGTGTCTTGCGACTGTGGCTTCTTTAAAAATGAAATCACCATTCACTCCTACTTCTGTGCGTTCATGAAGAAGTTGTCACAGTAATTGTCACCTCATCTGTGGGGCTCTGTCTCTGGAAGTACCGTCACTCTGCTGAGGCTCCTGTGCTACCTGTCTGCAGAGCACTACTCATGGAATAAACTCATGCCTCTGCTATGCAGACCCTGAGCACAGGTTGCCTCAAAGGGGCTGAAATGTGTTCTTCTTGTCCTACAGAATTGCTTTTCCTGTCCTACTGGGTACTAGAGGTTTTCCTGTACCATGAACACATCTAGGGATGATGCCATATGAAAAGATCTTTGGCATCCTCATCCTGCAAAACAACAGACTGGTGTGGTCTATACTTCTTCAGAGCTCACAGGGGTCACCTGCTTCCAATTTCTCTCCAGCTGATGATAGAGATCCTACTAGCAGAGGACTAAATCCTTCCGCAAAACACCTGAAAACTGAGGTGGTGGAAAGAGAGAACTGAGAATATTTCTCAGTCCAGATAAAAAGTGAGGATGACACAAAGGCAATGTGGCTTACAAAGGAATCTCAGGAGAGGTATTCATTGAAGCTGGGTTTCAAGGACCATGATTGAGGCCTGTATATATTAATTTCTGTGTATGATTAATTAACTGCATTATTTCTCATTATATTTTGTTTCTTTCAGATTCCGTTGATGAAAGATCCTGGTTGGATTCGAAATGTCTGGACACGCAATCTAAATGTAGGAATTTAATTGTTCATTTGCTTTTTAACTCCAGTGCCTTAGGGCAGGCCCAGCTTGAAGCCCAGTGCTCTTTGGTAAAGCAGGATGAGGAGTGGTTAATTCTTGCCCACCTCCTGGTACCCAGTCCAGCATGTCCAAGTGTCACTCTTTGGACACTGTGTTACTGTATGTCACCACTATAATGTGGTATTATTATTCTTGTGAAAGTCTGGGTGGCTCTGTGAAACTGGTGGCCCTCATATGGGCCAGTACTAGCAGGATAAGGATGGAAACAGCATAAAAATTTGGAAATTTGGCACTTGACCTGGGAGATAAGCACAGAGTGAGAAAACCTGTGGCAAATGTGAGATGCAAGACATGTCCCAAGCCAGGGAAAACATGCCCAGACATCCCTGCTGCTGCTCTCCTGGAAGGCAGAGAGCACACCTGTGAGGTGGTGGTCTCGGGACACAGCCATGGATTGACAGAAGAACCACTCAGGAGAAGGAATGAGAGGGGGAGAACAGCACTTCCCACACCAATTATAGAACTGCCACTGCTGAATGATTGGTGGAGGAGGCAAAGAGGCAGACCCAGGGAACAACCTGATGATTTTCTAAGTGACTCTGGACTCTATTCCTCAGAGTGACCTACCCTTACAGTGATGGTGGGGCAGAGTATTTAGAGGCTGACGTGTTTGAAATCACAGGTAAGTCCACAGCATTTCTACCCAGCACCAAGCAGAGCCATGCAATCACATTCGCTCATCTGAGCTTTTGGAGCCACTGTACAGCCCTGCGTAGGCTTCACAGATGTATTAGCCTGGGTGGAGGCAATGTTAGCATAGCTACACTGCTGTCTCATGTAAATCCCACTCTGGGGGTTCCAGACAACCCACACAGTGCAGTGTAGGATATTCTCTATGGTTTCCAGAGGAACCTTCCTGATCCAGGAGCCTGTGGAGACTTGCCTGTAGCACCTCAGTGTGGGAGCTGGTTGGCAGAGCCTGGCAGCCTCTCAGTTGGATCTGGCAGATGTAGGAAAGTATGTCAGCTTCAAAAAATTGAGGATCAAGCTTTCATGATGAGCTTGATATTAGTAATGTCATGTAAACTGAACAGCTAGATAAGCCAAACAGGCAGTCTGAAATGAGGATGAAGTTGGCTGCTGTTGGCAGGGGCTGGGTTTGGACATCCAATTCAGTAGCTGTACTTTGCAGACAGAAGGGTACCTGGGAATTCAAAATGCCAGTAACATAAACAGGGAAGGAACTCCAATTAGCAAAGGACAGCATCAAATATGAAAATTAAACACTTGTAAAGAAATATTACAGATGTGATCTTTTCATTCCAAACTTTGGGAACATTCAGATCTGCATTCAGGTGAGATTCTGAACTTTACAAGAACATCTGCTGGGTAACCAAAACATACCATGTGAACTTGTGCTGTAACTTTGAAAGAATGGAGAATAATACATACTCTCAGTATGATTATACTTTAACAAGGATCAGCTTATGTGTTACTTGGGCAAAATTTTGAATTTTTTAAACGTATCAGTACTATGGTTTTTGTCCTAAATTTCTCATAAGCTAGTACAGAAAGACATGAAGAAGAAAGACATGAAGAAGAAAGACATGAAGAAGAGGAGAAGGAGGAAGAATTTTTAACTGTGGATGTGCTACATTTAAAATCTACTCTACAGAAAGAAGATTGTGGGAAGTTAGCTAACCACTAAAGATAAAAAACTCTCAGAGATCATGCAGATAAAAGATGTGTTTGCACTAAGCTGTGCCAATGTCTGCAGAGAGAAGTCAGCAGTATGAAACAGAAAGTGAGAAAAACAAATGAGGCTGAATCTGCCACAGGAAGCAGAATTACACAGAACAAATAACATCTGACCTGGACAAGGTAGATAAGCAATAAGCATGATCCCAACCCCATGCGAGCAACATGAAAAACATGCAGGGTGAATGAACTGGGCTGTCATCTAGGGCTGCAGGGGAGGGACATCTGATATCACAGGGATGACTGCACAGGGAGGCTTTTTTGTTTGTGCCCAAATTGCAGTGTGTGGGGGTGGGAATGGGGAAAACGGTGTCTGAAGAGTTCACATCAGAAGCAGACATGTACCTTGACATGACTCTGAACTACCTGTGGGTATGACTTTGTTTTTTGTTCTATTAAATAGGATTATTTTCTTTGTTTTCTGACCAGTCCTTTGTCTCTTCTTGTACTATGGCAGAGCTTGATACAAAACACTGCTTGCCTGTTCCTAGTCTTGCTTTTAAAAAAAAAAATCTTCACCTGTTCAAAACAATGAGCAAACCCTTTGCTTGTGTAATGCAGAGTTCACTGGCTTGAAAGGGATTATATTGTTTTGTGTGAACTGAGCAGCAGGCCTGATACTTTCATACTCTTAACTCACTGGGATGGGAATTCTCTTTGCGCATGATACGACCAAAGCAATGCTGCTGACATGCGAGTCATAGTAAAACAAGCTGATGTTTTTGTGGGCAGAAGCTGCTGGTTTTGAGAGACTGTGCATGGTATGTAGATTTGTCTGAAGTAGATAAACTGTACAGTAAACTGGAATGAGGGTAGCAGGAATGAGGCAAAGTACCTGATGAATTCTCATATTTGCATAATGGAATATGGAAATCATACAGGCCACCCGGACAAAGGCTTTCTGTCCCAGGGCATGCTGGACCTCATAAAAAGGATTCCACTAATTTCACCAAAGTAAATGACTTAAATAGATTTACACAAAGTGCTTGTTTTAACACACACCTCTGCCATAGTTATGTAACAAGGATAAATTATTTTCCCAGTGTGCTAATTCTTGAAGGCACCTATTTTCTCAAAATAACTCGAACATAATGTTTTAAAACAATTCTTGCATGTATGTGCAAGTGCTGGTAAGCTTTTTTCAAAGCTTTTTTCACTGTTTTTTTCAAACAGTGAACAGGAATACATGGGGACAGAATTGACCCATTTATGTAAGGGCAGGATCTAAAGAATTAAATGTAGAGCAGGCAGGTTGGTAATACACTCATTTATAGTATCTTAATACTGGACTAACTAAAATTGTTCAGCTTTCTCAGTTCAACATTGAATTACATTTCCTTCTAATGGATTGTTGCCTCCTGCGAGCCATTCAAATACATCATACTTTGTGACCAGTTTACACAGACATCATAAACCCCCCTTTAAGACAGGTGTGTTTTGCTTGCAAAAACTGTTGTGCATTTTGACTTCAAGACTCTTTTATACTGAAATTTTCATTAGCATAAAATTTTAATTTTTGCTCAGCTTTCAACACCATGGCAGAAATCAGAGAAAAAAAATGTTTTCTTTTAAACCATAGACTATAGTTCCTCCACTGGTTAATATACCCTTTGTCACAGCAAATCTAAATTTAGTTTTCCAAATAATTATTTTTAGACTGATGGAGATGAAACACTGTTTAATTTTAGTTCTAAAATAACATTCATTACTATGTTCAGGGATTTTAGTGCTATAACACTTCTGGAGAGACTACACTCATTTTGACCCTGAGAGTATTTCGAGGGAAGGATTTACTGAATTACCTGGGACTTCTGCCACTCATAGAAATTTGAACATGAAACTGACATAAAGTACCCTTTTCATGATTTTGCAAACTCAATCACATCTATTAACCGTATTAGCACTACAGATTTATAAAAATGAGTCTAATAAATCATAAAAATAAAACTAATTTCTCAGATAACATCACATAGATATGCATGTCCTTACAAAAGATGTAAAGAATGACAGCAGCTAAAAAACAGAAACAAATGACAATGTCCCTGCTTTAACACAACTGACTTAGAGGTTCCAGTTAGAGTTTTATACAAGTTCTCAGCCTAAACCAGGAGAATGAACTGCTTAGATAAGAGAAAGAATGCAGTAAACAAACTTATTTACTGATTAACTGCTTGATGCAAATAATTAAAGAGAATTTATTGTCTTGTGACTGCATGTTCAGGATTTAATTCTGTGCCTCGGCTTGTTCCTAGGATTTTCACACAATTTTGATTATTAACTTTATCAATAACAATATATTTTCAAGTACAAAACAGCTGACAGCAATTAGATTGTCAGCTTTTACAGCAAGCAAGACTGAAAAGATAATTTGCTTAAGCAAAATATGCTTTTAAACATTGTCATTGTTCCATATAGATCAAATTCTGCCTGATAAAAAATTATCACAAGAATTCAATGGATGGTTGTACTTTGAATTCAAAACAAGCACAGTCCTTGGCTCAAACTGTAATTACTAAAATCCCCAGTAATGGAATTAAAAGGAAAATGCTTCTGAGACAGATTATCTCAAACCAGTATCTCACCTCTCCCCAAATCAACCAACACAGAGCCTTGAGGTTAAAGATCAGAGAGATCTGAAATCCGTGCTGCCAGATTAAGGTGTCTTCAAGTTAGGCACAGAAGAAGGAATGAGAGGACAGTGTGGAAAGATCTTAGGGCCAGAGCTCCCTTGTGCCTTGCTGTTACAGAAAGCCCTGAGGAGGGAAAGCAGGAGTCCTTCAGGTGGAGGCACAGGACCCATAACTGCTTCAGAGCCTGAATTGGGAAAAGTACCCTTCTACATGTTACACACAGATGTTAAAAAAATTTGCTCTAACCTGGTTATATTCTAGCACTTCAAATATTCAAGAAAATTGAGTATTAGTGAGAGAGGAAAACACAAAGTAGCAAGGAATTGCATTATTTCACTGGATTTTTTTACAGCAAAAGTAGTAAATCTTTTTTACTTTGGATGAAGGGATCAAGATGTGAACTCTTGGGCAGTACCTGCAGAAGCCTCCATCATCAGTTCAGCAGTGAGGGAGACAACAGCCAGAGTCTGCCTCTCCTCCTGACAGGCTGCTCACAATCCTCCATCTGCCTCTTTCTTGAGGAGAGATTAAAACCTTTTTCATGCAGTTTATATGACAGCCAGAACTAATTACAGTACCTGGGAGAGTACAGAATTATCTCACTTCAAACCCAAGCATTGGCTTCTTGTAATGCTAAGCCAGGGACAGAGTGCCCCTGCATTCACCAGGAGCCACACAGAGCACAGCCCCCCTCTACCCTGTTCTGCACAGAAGTGACGAATTTTTCTGTCACAGAGAGAACCACCAAATATTGCTACTTGTATTATAAAACACATTTTAGATATGTCACTCTCTCTGTGGAGTTATAGAATGAACTTCAAGAGGAGCTATATTAGCACTTAATTCTTAGCCCACCGGAAGAAAAAGCTTTACACAAAATATCTATTAATCATCTTATTATCGTGTGTGCAGATGTTACATCTTTGCTACCTACAGTTTGCCTGGTAAGGTGGAAACAACACAGTGAACTAATCAAAGTGTTCAGTTTTACAACCCCCAAGCAATAACTTTCAGAACCTGTTTGCAAGGATAATTTGATATTGGTAGGCAGTCTGATTTAGAAATTACAGACATTGAGGCTGAGAGAAAAGCAACAAACTTCTCAACAGAAGGAATTGATTTCCAAATACCTTTGTCCACTTTGGGATTAAGATTGCCATTTTAGTTTCTAAGTACTGCAGGTACCATGAAGAAAAGATTATACCCTGGGAAACAGACCAGCTTTGTTTGAAGTTCTCAAAGCATGTTTTGTACTATTTTGTTCTGAACAAATAATACCGATGATTTTGGTTTGCTGTACTTTGAAAACAGTGTTCTGGGCAGAAGCTTTGCTGGTCATGCGTAGATGTATTGGACTGATGAAAAGCTAGATTTTGGGCTGGAAAGCATTTCTGTCCACAACAGGATGGAAGGGTTTTCCATGGAGTTGTGTATGATCTCTCATTTCTTGTATGTGTGTGCACTTAGAGACCAGTATGTATTTTGCCTGAGCAGAATACACGTTTGTGTTTGAACAAGCATATGCAGGAATTGTGGTCTTGGCTGAAGAAAGAACATGTTGATGATTTCACTGTTACATCCGTAATCTCATACACCGCGATTGCTTTGCTATCAGAGCTCAAGCTTTTCTAAGCTTTTTAAGATTATATTTAGAGAGCTCAGCCATGGCTATTTACAAATTTGGAGCTAAATTGCTTTCTGATGAGATTGGACTGGTACAAGTGTACCTCCAGAAGGGTTGGTATATTTAGCCTCTCTTGTTCCTAATTTAAGTACTCCTATATTCTTCTGCTTTGACAATGTTTGGATCATAGGAGTCAATGGAAGCCTCTGTTTCTCAGTAGCCAAGTATTTTGTAGCAGAGAAATGAGTTTTGACTGGGGAAAGAGCTTCTAGGATATAAAGGAAGCATTGAGGTTTTCATGGGTTTGCATGGTTGGATGTGGATCTAGAGGAAAAAGAAAGGCTCTTTTGAGAACCTTCACGTCAAGACTTGTTATAATCTGAGAAGGAAAAAAAGACTTGTCTAGTGGTTCATTTGCTACAGATCCCCTTTTTTTCAGTGAGGGGGAGGAAAAGGTGTATCCGTCACAAAACCAAGTCCAAAAGTATTTGGTTCAAAATCAAGTTTTGTTATGCAATGTGAGCACTGATGGCATGTGAGATGTTATCATTACAGATGAGCATTTTGGTACATGATCAGTGCTTCCTGCCCTGCCTCTAATTCCAGCTGCAACAGTTCCTGGAAAATTGCAATCCCATATTTGATCGTTTGACAAAATAATCCTCTCAGTTTTGCTTTTCACTGGTCATTGCCCTGCCTCATTGTTGACTGAAACTTTAAACTACTTCTGATGACATCACAGTCCTGCTGAGGATGATGTCATCATCTCACTTCTTAACACAGAGGTCAAAGAAAAAGATAAGAAATGCTGTCAGAAGTGTATTGGCTGGCATGTGCAACTGTCAGCAAATGATTACAATACTCAGGAACTGTGATGATACAGAAAGCAAAGTCCTAAAGCTAAAGCTGTCAAACTGCAAGGAGCTCAGGGGGACAGATACAAAGCAAAAGCAGAAGCACAGTCAAAATTGGCAACAGGTAAAAGTCAAGGGGGGCGGGGGGAAAGGAATGTTTTAGACATCTCTGCTACTAAATAACATCTACACATACTTTTAAAAAATGTTCTCAAATCAATCAAGCACTTGGAGGCAGATTAAATGCCAGTATTTACATGCCACAACACCCTGCACTACTGTGCCCTCAAATGAAGAACAAAATGAAGTACTAGATAATTGGACTTGAAGGAAAAAGGAAGAGAAAAAGAAAAGGGGGAAAAAAAGTAAACCAGACAGAGAATTCAGTAGATTATCAGAGGCAGGTGTAGGTGCTCTATAAAAATATCTACTTATGTTAGGAGAAAAATTCCTTTGTTATGATGGTGGAATATTTAATCAGGTAATTACAGAGTCAGTCAAACTGCTTTTTGATGTTTACACTGGAATAAAACTAAACCAACTCTTAATTTACATTGCCTGAGCTACTCTGAGTTTATTACTTATATAAAGGATGTCAGCACGACTCCAGAGCAATCTTTGCTTATGAGTTAATTATAAATTAAAAGCTAAAAGCTCACCTTTTCTGTTTACTGAATAATTTTTACCGGCACATTGGGCATCCATTAACAATTGCAGTCATTCATAACCCAGGTCCTGTGTGCCTGAACATCAACCCTAGTTTTAGTGGGGGAAAAGCCAGACATTACTGCTAATGCACAATGGATTGAATGGTTATTTTGCTCACTGGCAACATACCTGCTAGGAAAAATAGTGTCCTAAGAAAGAATTGAAGGCTTTTTCCCCTCCTTCCATGGACTTACGTAATTTTTCTATGAATCTGTTCTTGGATTTTATTAAACTCTTCTGTGCTTGTCAACTCTTTTTTAAAACCCAGTTTTACTAATTTACAGAAAACTACACAGCTCAACTTTCTTCATAAGTGTATTTTCATAGTAGCTATGAGCCCAGATCAGAGGCTAGAACTCCACTGTGCCAGAACTGTACAAACACAGAGTGAATACATAACCTATAAGGTCTTTGAAACAAGAATCAAGAGTTAGGTAATAATGACTTAATGTAAATTGACCATCAAAGAAAAACTTCCATGAGCAGGTCCTTCAAAATTTTGTGGACAGTTTTAGATCAAACCTTGGTAAACAAACATCTGACTAACACAATGCCTCCAGAAAGAAACCTGTCAAGGGGTAAACCTTTCAGGAAGAAAACAGTAATACTTCAGAACTTTGTCATTCCTGAGTGTGTTTTGGAAATGACACTGTCAGGGACTTTCCTCTTGCTAGGGCCATACTCCCTCTGCCAGCTAGTCTGTAGGTAACTCCAGATTATTTTTTAGGAACCATCCCTGACCATACTATTCTCCAAACTCTGCATTGGGCTGAGTCAAATCCACAGCCATAAACATGCTAAGGCTTGGACAATATCAAAGTACTGGTTATGCACTAGTGTTTCGTCCTCTAGATAGAACTAATTGAGGAGAACAGTTATGAGCTGAAGGGCAGCACAAGTAAGGATTTCAGAATGAGTTGGCAGACGTTGCTCCACTGAAGTAATATGAGGAACACCACTGTGCACACTGGTCACACCATGAATAAGAACAGAGTGAACAAGCACAGAAGGATGGTGCCCTGTTGTTAACTGAAGCTCACTGTTGCTGTGCAAGCATTTGGCACTTCCCACAGCGTCCTGTGTGTATCATGGGTGTATTTACTCTGCTCTGTACGAAGAGAAAACATGCCCTTGCACATGGAACCATTTAAAGTGTAGAGTATTATTCTGTGGGCTATTTTACATCAAGCAGCAGATGGTTGGACATGATAAGTAGCTAAACACAATATAGTACTTCCAGAAATGAGAATCTAGCTTCTGGATTTCTGAAAGAAGCATGAAAGGGTGGGTGTTGTTGACACTGTGGAAAGACAGTGTTTTTTATTCAGTATGTCATGATCATGTTTTGACTTTGGCATAGTCGTAGAAGACCATAGTGGACCAGTATGTTAGAAGAGTCCTCCCACCTAACATGGATGGTGATGGCTGGAGGTTAGCACTCTCTCAGAGGGAACACAATATGGGATTGTATTCTACACAAATGTGGTGGGCAGAGCACTGGTAGGATCCACAGTCAACACAGATAAAGCTTCTTGTATTTACAGGCATGGGACTATTTACCAGCATTTCTCATTGCCTACTGACTGCCCACTGGCAAGGGATTAGATATGAAATGCCTGGGAAATGAAACTGCAGGTATTCCTCGCTGCAGTTGTGTATTATTTTCTCTTTGGGACTAAGTATACACCCTTGTTTGTCATGCCCAGGCAGAAACTGTCTTCACTGACTTTTCTGCTCTAAAACTGAAGTGTACTCATTAGTGTAGCCGTGTAACCGGGAATGGAGGAGAGAACAAGAGGCAGGGATTGGAGTCTGTGAGTTTGCACAGGGTCCTATCACCCAGTGGCTCTGTCACAGCTGTGAGCTGTATACAAAGACTGGCCACCACGGAGAGAGAACTAAGAGAGCTATAGCAGGAAGATGTGTCTCACAAAAATAATTTGAAGGATTACAACCGGGTGATGACCTGGAGAGGATTCCACTGGGATTGTTTGACAATGTAACCAGAAATTTAACAGAAGTAGAAGGCTTAAGTGCTAATTACTCGACAAGGTACTCTTCCCAGGCTTCAGCTGCATGTACATTTTGGTGACTACAGCACGCAGATGCAGGAAATCCAGCTTTCAAAAACTTGTCTTCAGGCATAAAACTAGCAGAGTACTTCAATAATGACCTTTCTTTTTTTTTTTTTTTTTTGGTGTATTTTTTTGGTCATCTTTTCCCCCCCGTGTTACTCTGTTTCCTGTTCATTTGTTCTGCACATAGCACCACCCTCTCCTGAGTTCTGTAAACAAGACTTCAAACAGGCCTCGAAGATTCTTTCATCAGTTCATTTTTAACATGGACATCCCCTTCCCTTTTTAGCTGTGTAAGGCACTCAGTATAAAGCGAGGTTACAATGCGGTTTACATGCAAGGAAACCACTATCAGGTGGAAAAGCTTTATTTGATCGCGTTTATTTAAAGCCATAAAGCGTCTGATACTGAAAGACGTGTTCCCGATGGCGATGAATGCTAGGCTCTGGCAGCCCAAGCGACGCCTATCACGGACCTGCCCTAGGTCAGTCTAGGCTGAGCGATTCCCTTTTCCACTCCCCGTTTGTCCCATCTAGGAACGTGACTCGCCCTCGGCCGCGGGATCACCCCAC
>NW_008240221.1:5708534-5757014 GCF_000691975.1 Corvus brachyrhynchos
CCTGCCCGCCTTTCCTTGCGGAGCCGCCTGGCTCTGGGCAGTGACAGCTGCGCCGGGATTGCTGTGCACATCGTGGCTGGACGCTGCTTTGTGCACGGGATTACAGGGAAGACGTGGTGCTTTCCAGGTGTCTCCTCAGAGGGAGGCACCCAGCGCGGGGGTCTCGGTTTGGACCGCCGAGCTGTGTGAGCTGGTGGGGGCCAGTGCCTCTCTGTGTGCTGCTGCTTCCCCTTTGGCTTTAGGAATTTTGCTTCCCTTTACCTGGCAGCTGCTGATGCAAATCGCTGCATTATGCCACTGCTTCACTAATACTTGCCCTGAGCTGGAATAATGACAGCAGTAACAGGACAGAGGGATTTAATGCCATAGCAGGGCCTGGCTAGCAGCAATGCAATGGCTACACAGGAAACGACACTTTCAGATATTTTGTATTTCTTTTATGTTACCCCCCCCAACTGTTATTACTTTTCTATTGATCAGTATATCATCTCCTCTACCTTCAAGAAACAAAACTAAATGTGTCTTGTGGGGAGGAGACAAAATACTGCAATATTGTTGTCCCCGTCAAATAGAGGAATTGCTTAGAGGTAGTATCTCAACCTAGATGTTACAGACCATCTAGCAGGTAATTTTTCTTTTCACATGCAAAGTCATCAGCCTTGATAGAGTTTTTGACGGCTAATTTGACTCCTAGTCTGGAGTGTGTTTTGAAGTGGTTTATTTTCTGGATAGCTTTAGCTGTGTCCCTGCCTCTGCTGTCTCAGGGAGCAAATACTGGTAAATGCTTAGTGTACATACATAAGGTTTTGTTGTCATCAGTGCAGGGTTAGAAGTTAGATAGGTGAACTCCTATTACAGTAAAATGAACCTGCTTCCATGAAGAGAACTGGAGAAAAAGTGGGGAGATAGTGAAGGAGATCAGATGGAAAATGCTCAACATGATGATGTTATGATTTTAGGCATAAAGCCACAGAAATTGGTTCTAATGGTTTTAAATACTTTCTGCTTTTCTTATAGCTCCAGGTCACTAGTGCAGATACAGACTACGTGATAATATCTGCTTACCTGATGCAGCAGGGCCTGTTTGTAAGGGAGTTGGGCAAATTTTAGTCTTTGGCCCTTTTCCATACCTGAGCATGTGCAGATTTACAGATTTGTTTATCTGTGAACACATATACACACAGCAGTCATCAAAGCCAGCTAAAATACAGTAAAAGCTTACTTTAAATTCTAAAAATGCAGAAAATAGAGAGTCTAATGAACAAATTTGTTTTCCAGTCCTGAAAAAAAAGCATGCCAAGTCACGTGAGGTGTCTGTATAGAGTAGAACTACTGCTGTTTTTCCACTCAGATTTATGTTCCCTCACTGACATCAGAACAGTCGCACAGGGCAGCACAGTACATGACTTACCATGTATTGTTCAGCTATTTCAAAAGTTCTTGGTTTCAGGCATCAGTTTGTACTTTTCAATTTGTTGTAAAGTTTGAACCCCTTTATGCAGGGTCAGTCCAAAGGAGTCTCAGTCCTTCTCTACATTCCCTCAAAGTGTCTCCGTGAGGAGGGAAGCACTGTACAGTTGGGAAGTTAAGGTACATTGATATTAAAATGCCCTAGGGTACATCACCGTGTCCCGCAGCCATAGGGAGGAGCAGAAGAGAAGATCCAGCAGGCAGGAATTGTGCAGCAAGTTTGATTTATTTAATTATTTTACAAACTCTTTCATAGACTTTTTTCTTCATGGTCTAATTGGACAAGGATCAGCCACCCCTTGAGGGTGATTGGCTAAAATCCTAAAACATCCATTGTCAAAATATTTTTCTACTATACTATAAACAAGACTTCTCAAGGCTGCAGGTGTTTCATTGTTTACAGAACTCTGCTACCTCTTCTGTGAGAGAGAAAAGTCTCTCATGGACTTAGAAAATAGCAAGAAAATCCTTGCTAGCAGCATTTTTGTATCCACACAGTGAGACCAAGGGAAATGTGGAAGGTCTCCCAAGAAATCTCTGGGAAAGGAGTAGACAAGTCTTGAGATATGATTTCAGGACTGCCTGGAATTTCAGTAGAGGTGTCCCTTGTACTGTGCACCGCTGAGTCTTAATTTCTCTCTTTCTTTGGTAGTAGCAATTGTATGGGTATGTGGTGACTCAGATCATCCCATTGATCTAGCTGGAAATTATTTTTTCTGGCTTTAGTGGTGTTACTTTGCAGTGCTGACACAAGGGCAAGATTTAGGAAAGTGGGGAGTGTGCATCTGGGAGGCTGGTATGGGGACTGTGGTTGTACCCTTTAATGGGCCTTGAAATAATTTTCCTGGACTCTTGGGTACCAGTTTGATACCCTGACTGTGGGGCTGTGGGCCAGTTCTCCTTTGTTTGAATATGGGGATTAATTGCAGGCAGGTTTGGAGTCTTCAGTTTGAATTTTTGATTTTAGTTGCTTTCAGGAAAATATTCTGTCCTTTACAGGGACTTCATGAAGTATTACACCAAGTGAAGTTTCAACTATTTGAAATAAAGTGCAATATCAGAACCAGAGGAATAGTCATCTCATAGTCAAAGTCCATGATTGTGAGTGAGTGTGAGTGGATGGGTTCTCGGAGGGACAGGCAGCTTGGAAGATAAGTTTGACATTTGATCCATTCGACTCTCTGGCTGTTGTAAGAAGTCATAAATTTTGACACTGGCCTTGACTAACTTGGAATAGAAGTCAAATAGTTTCTAATAGAATTAAGCCCAGAATAATCCCAACCCTGAAATATTTCTGGAGGTTTGACTGGCAGGAAGCACAATGCTCTTACACTGGTGTAGAGTCAGACACAGGCTGAATTTTGCTTGCTGGTGTGGGACATACAAGTAAACTGCACCTGTCTCCCACCTGACCAGATGTACTGTCAGATCACCTGCAGGAGTGTGGTCTGTCCCATGCAACTGTGACTGTGGGGAAGTCTGGAACAAATATGAGTATAATGAGACTTTGACTGAGTTTGCCCTCCGATTTACAGAATAACTAGAGTCACACTGCTCAGCAGAGTGCTCTGGAGTTCTCCCTCAGCAACTTGTCCAAACTGGGGTCATGGCTGCTTATGGCTCTCTTTCAGGTCGTGTCCAGGTTTCCTTTCTCAGGAAAAAAGAGTATGCAAGGAGAGTGCTTGTCTATGTCTCAGTTGGGTGAGCTTGGCCTGCTGCAGTTGGGATTTAGCCACAGTGGTAGACCCTGCTTGATACCAATGGGAGTTACACCCTCTGAGATAAAAGCCTCAGTAACTTGCCCAAAATTATGTGGAGATCTTGTAGGAAAATAGAGCTCTAAACTGAAGTTTCCCAAAGTCCTGTGCAATGTCTTCATGGCTCCTCTAGAGAAGGTAAATCCAGACTCTGATTTTACTCTGAAAAATGCACAACTTTGGTGTTCTGCCTGGGCATTTACTCAAAAAGTAGGGTGGAAATTCATGGCAGTGACTTTAGGTTGGATTGACGTAGGAACTCACAAATAATTAAGAAAAAAGTTTTTGAGAGTTCTTAATGAATTTTGGTTTCCTACCTGAAATGGCTTAAAATACTAAGGGATTTGAATATCCTGATCAAACAGCATTAGCGACTGTACAGTGTGTTGACAGCTTACTAATAAACAAAAGTACATATTTTAAAAATAATAGAATGATAGTTATTAAGAGCTTTTGTAGTTAAGAAGTCAGCATTACTATGGTTGTTGCACAGACATGGAGGGCTAAGTTTAATTTTGAAAATACTCATCTAGAGAATCTTCAGCTGAAATATTTTCTTATCTCCCCTACCTTTTTATCATAATTCTTTTTTTTTTGACCATAACGTCTGAAACTGTTTTTTATGGTAAAGAATATGTCAATAATAAAATTCCATTAGTTGCAGTAGAGGGATTAAGTGTGCAGTACTGCAGGCAAAACTGAATTGTTTCAGAGTCAAGAATAAGAAATACTTGATATGCAGTGAGTGTTAATAAGCACTGACTTTGAAGTATTATCATTTGTTTATTATTTTTTGTAAATGAGGAATAATTTTCTTGAAGGGACCACAGTCTGATTCCCAAATGTAGTCTGGTCTCTCTCAAGCTTTACATCTTCAAAACAGAAACAAAGGGCAGGTCAGGGGACCAGATGGACAGGGTTTGTAAAATTGTCATAGTTTCAGTGTGAGCAGCAGAGTTGCAGTGATGTATTTTAACTGAACACTGGCCCATCAATTTTTGTCTTCCCTTCACCATTTCACAAGTTATATGGAAGTTCATAAGAGGAAAGTTGATTTGTTTTGTGCTTATGCCCATCACTTCAGCCATGGACCAGGGTCTCATCATCACATCAGGTATTAAAAGTGTAATTGAAATTTGTGTCTGTATTTTTTTTGTTGTTGTTTGGGTTTGTTTTGTTTTGTTTCTGTTATGTTTACCATTGCTGCAAATCTTCCTCTCCTGGCCTACAAAGCCAGTGCACAATCATAACCACAGAGCCTTAGAAAAGGGACTGAAAGAGACGTAAATGTTGCCAAAGCTCGTTCTTGGTGACCAGACCAGCTGTCACCATCCATTCTATAAAGCTCTGTAAACCTTTAAAAGAAGGTGACTGCTTCTGAACTGGCCATGGGAGTAGTGCCCAGTCCATCTTAGCTCCTTAGCTGTGCCTTGGAATTGTTGGGAGAGTGCTTGTGCCTAAAAGAAGCAGGTTTTGAAATTTACCAGAAGCAGATTTTGAAATTTAAATAGAGGTGTCCTGATTGTAATGGGCAGGTCTGTGATGGGATACGGGTTAATTTACTGCCTTGGACACAGGCACAGCAACAATGTCTTTCCCAAAGATTGCAGTTGCCTGTTCTTAAACTAGTCTCAGCAGATGTTTGTCCTGTTCTTCAAATTTTTCTGCATTGGAAATTTTGTATCTTCCAGAGGAAGTGTGTTCCACTTTTTAAATACCCTTACAGCATGCTACCTAAATGAACTGTTTTTAGAGCATGTTGAATAGCACTTGCATCCCTTAGTAATTTGGATATGTGTGGATATCTAATCTATTATTCATCTATTCATTAATGTTGTGGCACCTGGCGAGACGCTGGGTATTGCAAAAGGAAAAAAGGCTCTTAGTTCCTATGATTTTCAGTATTTTATTTTGAAAAATGCAGTAAAGAAAGATGAAATGGTAAGGGGAAGAGCTGAGCTGTAAAAAAAACCCCGAAAAACAAACAACCAAAACCATGCCACAAGGGGTACAATTACTGGCTTTTCCAGTGGAATTAGGACATAGTCTGGTGTACCTGCATGAAAGAAGTGGATTATCTAGATGACAGTGTATTTGATCTTACTCTGGCATCCAGCAGAGTGGGACTTTAAAGAATTAATTTTGTTAGGTCAATCTTTGCTAAGTGAATAAATAATTTAAGTAGTAAGGGATATCACCTAGCTATTTATTTTTGGCTTGTTTTTCCACATGATGATAAATTCTGAAAAATTGCTGCTGTTTTTCTAGTGTCTTTCTGACACTAGAAAATAGCTTTAATTTTATAATAGATGCAAGATGTAGAGCTGTGGAATGTCTTCTGGCAAAGAACAAAACTCAAACCATTTGAAAATCCTGACAGAAGCAGTACAGGCTGTTCTCACTTGCAAGCTTAGATCAAAGGATTCTGAATTTTCCCAGCACGAAAAAATATTCTGTGCTGTGTCCACTAGCGTAGTATGAGAACAAGAGTTTTACTAAACTGAGTATAATTAACAGGCAAGCACTGCGAGTTTAACCCATGATGTAAACTCATGTTTACTGCTGAAGTTGCTGCTGCCTGGTCAGTAAGTGAAAGACTTCTTGGAGTGGCCAGAGTGAAGTGTTACTCCAAAACCACATCCAGTCCCTCTGGGGTTTGAGGAATGTTGGTTTCCTGGAGTGCTGACATAGTATGGGCTGACTTCAGGTTCAGAGTACAGACTTACAAACCTCAGACTCCAAACAATCTGAGCTTTGGTTGGCATGTATAAAAGGTAGGATAGAGGGCCTAAACCATCAGAGTCTAATTTCTGAACTCTCCCCCATTTTAACTACAGCATCTTTTCTTCCCTACATTTGAAATATAAACCCATTTTTGTTAGTTTGTTGGAGAAGTGGGGTTTATGTGATCAGTCTCCCCATCGGTCTTTTAACTCCAGAATGACTTTGTTGCACATGCCCGGTTCAGCCCAGCCTTAGAGGAGTGTCCATCACCAGCTCACAGTTTGAATGAGGCACTTTTAAAGGGATAAGAGGTTTCCACTGTGTAGAAGCAAGCTGTGCTGTGCCGTGCCATTTGGCCTCAGAGCTTGAGGATGGTGTGCTCAACTTTTTAAATCTGTAGGTATAAAAATAATCTCTACGTCCAAAGACAGGGCAGGCAGCGTAGCTGTGTTGTGAACAAGAATAGTTTCAAAATTCTCTGTTTAATATTTTAGGAGCCCAGCCGGTGTAACTTGTTAAGAGGACGTGTGAGTCCTCATATTTGGATTGCCTGCCCATAGCTCTCCCAAACAATGGGGTGTATATACTGCCCCAGCACCTTCTTCTCCATCAAGGAAGTCGTGGCTGTTTTGCACCTAGAAATTTTGTTACTTCAGCAGACCAAACATTAACTGGGGATAGCTATACTGTGTAATTTTGACCCTAATTGTAGCTGTCTTTGCATTTAATTTAGCTCAATAAGAAATGTGTTTGGTTTTGTGCTTTAGGTTGGAAGAATCCCCAGTAAAAACGGAAGTATTTTTCCACAGCAAAGGGGTAATTTTAAAAGTTTGCTTACATCTGTCACCCTGGAGGCTCACTTTTGAACTTTGGTTTGTGCCTGTGTCATGCCAACTTTTTTAAGAGTTTAGATGGTGGCCACCAAGATAATTAGGGGGCTAAGAGCTTTTGACTTAAAAGCAGGGGCTGAGAAAATTAGTTTTATTTATTCTTCAGGATATTCAGCTACTTTTTGGCGGGTATAGAGGAAACAGCTGGGATATTAGAAATGCACAGTGATAGGACAAGAGGCAGTGGCACAAGCTGCAACAAGGGCAATTCAGATTAGGTATTGTGAAGAAAATTTCCTGTATGAGGACAGGGATACATAGGAACAGGAGAGCAGGAAGGCTGAGAAATCTGCATCCTTGAAGACACTCTGCAGGACCAAGGTTGTGGGCAGCCTTGTCCAAGCTGTCCTTCCTTTGGGCAGAGCTTTGGACCAGGTGACCTTTAGGGGTCTGTTCCAACCTGTTGTTCTGTGACACAGTGTAGGGTGCGGCATGCATTTCAAGTGCTGTTCCCTATGAAAGAGCTTGCCACTAGATTTGCATTCAGGAAGGTGATGTTTCTAGCGTATAATAGGAGCCCAGAAGTGCTGATACCAGTTCAGTGCTGGAGAAAAGAATATAATTGCCATGAAGTTTTTGTGTGTTGGTTTTTCAGTAGGTGGCACTTTCTAGATGCCTGAATTGAGGGCTGTGCAAAAAGGCTTCTCCAAACACTATTTAGGGTTCATTCTTCTATTAGTTAACATCTGTCCTGGTTCTGGCTGAGATAGAGGCTTCTTCCTGGTAGCTGGTATAGTGCTATGTTCAGGATTTAGGATGAGAATAATGTTGGTAATACATTGCTTGTTTAGGTGTTGCTGAGCTGTGCTTACATTATGTCAAGGATTTTTTGGTGGCTTTTGCCCTGCCAGTGACAGGGCTAGAGGGGCATAAGAACTTCTGAGGACATACAGCCAGGGCAGCTGATCCCAACTGACCAAAGTGATATTCCATACCGTGGACCATCATGCCCAGAATATAAACTGGGGTGGGAGGGGAAATGGCTGTGGGCTGCCACTTGTGTAATGGCTGGGCATTGTTCGGTGGGTGGTGAGCAATTGCATTGGGCATCACTTGTTTCGTGTATTGAAATTCTTTTATTCTTCTTCTTATAATTTTTTATTACTATAATTATTATTACTTTGTCTCCTTTCTGTCCCATTAAACTGTCTTTATTTCAGCCCATGAAGTTTATCACTTTCAGTTTTCTGATTCTCTCATCCATCCTGCTTAGGATGGGGTATTGGTTGTGAGCAAGTGACTGTGCAGTGCCTTGTTGCTGGCTGAGGTTAAACCATGACAGCATCTTGTTCACTAAATACTTTGAAAATCAAACAGAAGGGTTTTTTTAAAGTTAGTGCCTAGTTTTAGTCTTAATCTTTTTGTGATTCTGCTCCCTATTTGTCAGATAGGGAAAGCATGATTGCTTTTCAGGGACAATGTAGTGATGACTACCATAAATAATCCTTCCTTCAGAGCATGTTTTGTGTCCTGATACCTATATATTGCAATAGAGACGGGGGAGAAAGCAAAGCCTCAGTCCATACAATGTGGAGGAACTTTTGAAAAAAACCACAGGTGAACGTTAATTAATTAGAAGAGCAATGCATGGAAGAAACCTGCCTTATAGCATTTCCTAACTTTCCGATTTTTTTACTGTAGTGTTTTCATGGTATTCTTTAAATAGTCTTTTGTTTATAACTGTAAATCACAGTTAAAATTCTGAGCCATTTTTACAGCATCTCATACATCTTTTTGTTGTTTATGAAAGAACACAGCTGAAAGAGTCTCTATTGTAGCAGATGATGCTGCTGTGCAGTGACTGTCTCAGGCTCTGAGCTCAGTTCTGTTCTCATCACCATCAATGGGAGTTTCAGCATTGCCTACCCTGCAACTGTCTCTTTTATTGATGTCCAGGTGGTGTAGTACAGCCTAGCAAAGAACTTGCATGTGAGTCTTATGTTCTATACTGAGTGCACAAGGACTTCAATGAAACTACTATCTTGGAATCTGCAAGAGGTGCTGGAAAAATAGTGAAAACAATAGACACTGGAAGTCTTTAAAACCTATACTGTTCAGGAAGGTATCTGCTTAAATTCACTCATATTTAGAGATCCATTAAAATACTTTTTTATCTTTTAAGCATATCTTAATGTGCATGTTAGTCATTTCTGGGGGACTAAATATATTAAACAGGAGGTGTATTATTAATGTGGAAGCAGCAAACTAAATGCTAAATACTAAATAAATCCAGGAGCAGGGGAAATAAAGCAAATCACTTCAACCATCAACATATGTGTAATTTTTAATAAAACTGCAGATACTGTTTGAAAAGGGTGTTTGAAACAAGAACAGTAAAGTTGCATTAGGAAACAATGGTCGAATGCTCTGGATTGAAGGTTGCTTGTCCAACCTTAATGCATATCTATTATCTGAATGCATTATAATAATCTTTTAATGAGAGAAATCCCTGTAAGATGGAAAAATAGTCTTTGCCTTTAGTGTGGTGTAAAATTAGGTGTGCTTAAAGCTATTCACTTGCCCTACCCTTAAAAGCCTATGGAAATACACAAGAAAAGTATTTCTGGTGTTGAGGGCACAATAAGTCATAGGAGGAGATGTTATTCTGGAAGTAATGCTTTTCTCTTCAGAGATAATTGGAGACATTTATGAGCTTCAGAGTCTCAAAGTCTGACAGTGGTTTTGAATTCAACTGGTTTTAATGCACTTTTGAAAGTTGTTACAATTTCCTGACTTACAAGGTCCCTTTTGTCCTTTAATAGCTCTCTACAAACTGTAAATAAATGATGTAAATAAATTAGGTGGGAAATCCTAATTTTGTGTAAAATTGTTAATTTATGAAACAGGAGAATACCCCAGTACAGGACTCTTCATCTCTCAAATGTCTCTTAAATACAAAGCAGGGATCAAAATCCAGGTTTTTCCACCTTTTGCGTTTCAGGTCCAAACCATGAATTACGTTGGACAGTTAGCAGGGCAAGTGTTTGTAACTGTGAAGGAGCTCTATAAGGGACTAAACCCAGCCACACTGTCAGGATGTATAGATATAATTGTTGTACGTCAGCCAGATGGAAATCTTCAGTGTTCCCCTTTCCATGTTCGCTTCGGGAAAATGGGAGTTCTACGTTCCAGGGAGAAAGTGGTAAGAAAATTTGACAATTTTTGTATGTTCTGTCTTCTGTGAGCATGGAAGTTACTGAATGTTCTGTGGTCTGCTAGTCAAGGTTTTCTTTAGACACCCTTTATAAAGAGCCTGAATTAAGACAAGCTTCATTTAAAATGGTTGTTACTGATTCTTGCAGTTCAGAGCATAATTTGTAAGACATTGCCTATAATAAAAAACAAAACTAGCCATGACATTTGTAACATTTATATTCAATAAAGCAAAATTTTGAGTGTGCTAATTTAAGCCTGTACTAAATTTCATTAGTGACTCTATTAAAACCCCTTTCTTTGACATGTTCAATGGTAGTTCCAAAAAGGGAGATATTTGTGAAGTAATATTTTCAGATAATAGAACCTAGAGGTTAATTGAAGCTAGAAAAAACAGTGAGTACCTTGAAATAAATCTAACCAAGCTGAGTGAGCTGACAGTGTACCAGATGTGAAGTTACCGGTGTGACAGATTATTTTAGGAAGTAATTTGTAACTACATATAGTCTAGGTTCTAATGCAGCTAGAATTTTCAGCAGAAAGATCCAAAGTCAGCATGGACATTGTTCAGTTCTTACTTAGATCAGAAGGAAATGCCAGTATTTAGGATAGGTAAAAGTTGAAAAATATTACTGTGCCAATGGTGTACTGTGTCCTGAAATACAACATAAATGTAGACTTGTGCAAGTCTCCAAAAAATTTACAGTGAAAATGGAGTTGTTTCCTACTCTTCCCTGAGAAGCATTTGCCCAGTGCCAGCAGCAGGACTAACTTTCTTTTCATATGAGAATATATTTGTTTCCTTCCAGGTTGACATAGAAATTAATGGAGAGGCTGTAGATTTGCACATGAAACTAGGAGACAATGGGGAGGCCTTTTTTGTGCAGGAGATGGATAATGATCAGGTAAGAGTAAAAACTACTTATAATTCATTAAAAATACCATGCTTGCTCTTTAGACTCAGTTTTGAGTTCAGGAATCTTGTTGAAAAATATAATTTTATCTATTTTATAGTTTTGAAAGTTTCTGGACAATTTTCTGCTACGGAAATCTAATGCTGTCCTGTTACTTTGGGGTTTTTTTCTTTGAGTTGCTGAGATTTGAAAAAGCTAAAGATAATCACATAAGTAAAAAATAAATCATGTGCATGCCAGTGCGTGAACAGAAATGTACAGAGTTCACATGCTCCAAAGTTGTGTGCAAGAGGTTAATGTCCAGGGACCTGTTTTTTGCAGAAATCTTTAATTTGAACATATGTACCAGACTGCCAGTAAAAGTGCATGTGCTCTGTAAACATCTGTGCACACATTAATTCTGGTGCTCCCTATAAACATGATCTCACAACTATTATTCATGGGGAGCTATATTTAAATGAGAGTGTCTGCTGTTGAGTTGTGGTTAAATACTGGTCCAAATAAGTTATGGTTACACTAACTTTGAGTAGTCTACACGTAATGTAATATCAGAAAATTTTTGCAGGCATTTCTCTTCAGATATCCCCAATAATTTTTGTTCAGAGCAGGATGAGTTTTCAAATTCCTGTGTTGAGTATGATAGTACTAGTTTCAGGTGAGAGCTTTGTGAATGTGCATCTCTATATCTTTATGTTTAAAATTTTTGTGTGATAACAGTTATTTGGTGGCTGAAAACTGCTGGAAATACTTCCATGAATGCCTAGAGATGTAAATATATGATTGAATAGCAGGATGTTTGTGTGACCTAATTATAAACTATTGACCTATCTGACTACTATCTGTCATCTGTGTTGAGAAGGGGAATTGTATTTTACAAAATCTTCAGGTTCTAAACTAAGATTTTGTTTCTGCTCTGTATCTTACATGAGGTGGACAGAGACTTATGCTGTAAACTGGCCAATATTAGATGCTCAGAGGATGCTGTATCAAGAGTATTGTGCCTGGTTTGTCTAAGGAAATGCAGCTATGGCAAAATTTCCATATGCTATAGGAGCATAATGAACATCCAGATGTCTGATCTTTGTTACTTTTCTGAGGAGTGAATAACTTAGATTTTGGTAATTGTGCATAGGCCTTAGAACCAGTTGTATGACTGGTGAAAGAGCTAACATGTTTAATGGTTTGAATTTTTTCTTTTTCAGGAGGTAATTCCTTATCATCTCTCCACATCTCCCATTCTGTCTGAGGGGACTGCTTTAATGGAATCCCAGCTGAAGAGGAATTCCATAGACAGGATACGAAACCTGGACATCAATGCATCCTCACAAGTCCTGCCCCAAACCCATGGATCCCAGCCTTCTACTGAAACATCTCCAGTCTGTAGCTCTGTGAAAAAAAGAAGGAAGAAGAGGAGGAAGTCAACTCATAAAATAGACAGCTTAAAAAGAGAAGACACACATGGAGACACATCAGAAGATGAAGACATGTTTCCCATAGAGATTAGTTCGGAGGAAGAAAAAGAGCCCTCGGACAATTCAAGGTATCAGTGGATTTGAGATATGTGATGGAAACCTAGGTTAATGTTCCAGTCCATGTCTTCTAGAAGTAATTTTTAAGTCAGAACATATGGCTGATGAAGGTGTTACTTTAAATCTTTAGACTAGAAAGCTTTTGGGAATGTTAGTAATTAAAGTCATGAAAATGACATTAAAAACGTAAGAAGAACCCTCTGTGGTGGTGTGAACTAGATGGTTTGAATCAGATAACATTTATCTCCTTTTAGTTCAGGTTATACTAATTCTCTGCGACAGGAGAATACATATATACATATCTGATGTATATGACAATTCAGTAATCAAGTATGGTTTTTAAATGTCACTTCTTTTCCTCTGTTTAGGATCCCTGTGCCAGATGTGTTTGTTGATGATGTATCTGACATAAAGGCTCCTGCAGTTTCTGTGCTTTCTCAGTCTGCACCTTACCCTCATTCAGATGGTGAATGGTCACCTCTTCAAAGGTACTTTTTCTGATAGTACAGTTCTAGATACTACCCTAATTTTAATTTTTCTGGTAGTGTCTTCTATGCCAGTGCTATATGAAGTCTTACTAAAGGTTTTGATGGCAAACATGGTCACTGACCATTATTAGATGAGTGCTTTTTATTTTTGCAATAAGATAGTGTACCAAAACATCAGGCTGGCTTTTTCCTTGATGCAGCAAATGCATACATACAAATGCAGGTCCATAAATTCTGAAGAATATTTTTATCTGTTACTGTCACCGTTTGCATATAAATACTGTAGAGAGGATGAATGCTTTGTGAAATCTGAATGCCTGATGCACACCTCCCATAAGGACTTCAGTGAATATAGTTCTATAAGTCTTCAGTACTTTGAGTGTAATCCTTTTAAGAATTTGCCAGATTGGAGTTGATATATAAAAAAAGGTGTTTTTTTTTTAAGGAATGTGAGCTTTTAATGTCCATTTTAATATAGACATGAAATATTTACTGTGTGGAAAGAACACTTACAGTAATTTTCTTGATTTTTCCTGTATGTGTGTTTGTGTGCATGTGTATACCTTTCATGTCAAAACAAAGCAGTTTGGACCTCCCTTCTTGTGTCCGTCAAAAAGGGACATTTTTTGCTTAATGTGCATTGCACTATAATTCCAGTTAGGTCTGTGTGTGTGTGTTGTCATGCACGTGTGCTCCACACCCCTATGCAGGCTGCTGGAGTGCAGCAGTATTCACAAGACCTTGTCCTAAGAAGTCTAATCTCAATATCCTGCCTCTGTAGTTGAGGGGCAGAGGAAGGGATTGTGAGGAGATTATTTTGGGGCAAGGGCTAAATTGAAATATTTTGAATAGAGTTCGAGAAACGTTCTCCAGTGCCTGCAAAGCCTGACCTGCCCTTTCGATGGCTTTTGGAACTGTATGTTCTGTTTGTTTCTTGATTGCAGTATCCTGGATTTTGAAAACTCTCAATGTAAATTCAGTGTTTGTGTAGCTAATGCACAAAGAGTTTATGTTAATTAGCACTTGTCAATAGTGACACCTTGTCTTTCTTTCTCCCAACATGCTCTTCTGCCCAGTAAGGCTATAGACTGTACAGGGCAAACCTCTCTCCTCGCTGTTCCAGCAGACAGAGGCCTATCTAACTCTTGTCCTCAACAATCTTCTCACTTTTCTCTTCCAGACAGGTAGAACAGTTGTCCTCCCTCTTTTCTGGACTGCTTTTTAATCCTTTTAACACTTTAGTACACTTTTAACACATTAAGTCTATGTGAATGCATTGAATTGAGAACTGTACTTATTGCTAACCCAGACACTTTGAAAGTGACATTGGAAACCACTTCTTCTGCTTGCTTCTTTGTGGGCATTGAGTCGAGGTAACTTTACCTTGATGAATCATCCACTGAAAGAGGGTAGCTGATATAAAGTCATGGCAATGAGAGCCTGGGTTAAAAATCAAGTTCATTAAGATGATAAAAACCCAAAAAAGTAAGAACTTAGCTAGTGAATTCATTCCTCTAAATACTGATGTTTCCACATAGCTTTTTACAATCAGTATATATTTTAATGACATTTTTATCACATGGGTTTCCTGAGTTGTTTGCTTGTCCATAGGTTGCTAAAGTAAAAGCAAAACAAAAACCTCAGAGATTAAGTTAGCAATAAAAAATGCAAATCTTGTAATGGGAGGAGCCCAGTGCCGAAAGAAAACTTCTTTCCTCTGTTCCATGGTTTGGGAGGGGGAAAGACTTTCTGTATGTTGGATTGTGTTGGGGGGAAACCTTGCAGAGTAAAGATGACGCAGTAGATAAGGGATCTTGGTTGAGGTTTAGGAGACTGAGACTAAGCCTTTGTTGTAGTGTAGGATTCCTCTTTTCCACAGAGCTAAAAGTGAATACAGATACTTTCTGTGTTACCTTAAATTCAAGAAGTCTCAAGATTCTGCAGTCAAGCTCTTTTACTCCATTAAGTCAGTGGAGAGAGGTCACAGCAACACTAAAAAATTTAAAGTAGTAGACCATGACCTCTGCAATTCTCCGTTAATGGTGGGAAAGCTTTGAGTAATAAATCAGGCTAAGTTACTCATTTCTTATGTCAACATAGTTGCCATACTAGGTGCCTAAAGCCCTATCAAAACTGAGAGTCTTGAGGTTTTCTCAGCTTCTGGGTCTGCCCTCTTTAACCTGACCATGTAGCAGCGCTAAGTCAAAGTGAGATCCTGGGATATTCAAAACTGTTCTCTTTAGCATGTTCTCTTGGCAAAGAAGGGCAGGAGCACAGGTTGGGATGGAGCAGGGATGTGCTCTAGGTAGCTCCGTGAACTTTGCTCTGGAGGTCATCTGTCTTACAGACTAGGTAGACAGCTAAAGTGCTGTAGCAACTTGTCTGAGTGAGACTCTGTGTTTGCAGCTGTTGAAATAAGAAATGCGTGGTGGGTCTTTCAGCAATATATCTCCCTCTGTGTGAAATAAGGCATGCTATTATGGCCACATGAGAGGAGGGTCAGAGGCTCTCAGTCATTGCTGTGACATGTGCATGATGTAGGCCTCTTTCCTTCTGATTATCTTTTCACAGGTATTTTTTGTCACATAAGACAGGACTTTTCCTCAGGTCACACTCCTCCTTTTTCAGGCATCTCTTTGCTTCCAGTGGAAAATGCTGCAAAAATCATTGTAGTCTGTTATTGCAGAACTGCCAACTACAGGCCAAGTTCCTTGTTCTTTGTCATTAGATTAGATTAGGTGCAGTCATAGCTGTTAAGGAATACACAAGACTGTGACACAAATATTCAGCATCTATAGGATGTGAATCAGAGATGCTGATCTAAATGACTGAAGTTTCCCTTCCTTCTTGTGCACTGTTGACAGGATGGGTGGCTCTGGTTTGATCTGCAGTATCTCAGCAATCTGTGCAAGGCAAGGAAATTTCAGCTGGGCTGAGTCAGTGCATAACTTAGGGACACAAGGATTGCAAGACATAGTTCAGCCCAAGGCAAACCCAGATCATTGGGCAGCCATTGCAGCAAGAACCTTCAAAGAGCAGAACTCTGCCTGCTTTAATAGGCACCACATATGAGTGCCATATTTCTGGTACTTCTGTTGTGTCTCTGAGAATATAAGTCATGGTGCTGAGCAGCATCTCAGGCTCTTCCCCACTCAGCTGTGTGTACAAGGGAACTGTATTTTCAGGGAAAATTATGGAGAAGACGAGGTTCCCCTCCACCCCAAATCAGTTTTCTTACTGCAAAATGCAGAGGTTCTACCCAAACTGAAGCAATACCTCTGTTCTCTCAGGGTGTCTGAGCAAGTGAACTTGGGCTGAACAAGGCCAGATTGGAGATTTTCTATGTAAACAGTAGGTATCCTGGAGGTTAAAATGTCTATAGTGCACAGGGTAAGTAAGACATGAAGTGACAAGGCTTCCTTAAATCTGGATATTTTAGGCTTAAAGCAGCAGTAGGGGCATTATTGCCTACTGAGATTTTCTGAAGTGCTTAGGCTCCTGATTTCCAAGGTTTCAGTGTCCTGTAAGTATGGAAAATACTGCAAATCCTACAAACTTTTCAGTGGGAGATTTAGAAGTTGCTGAAAAACCCACTAAGCATTTCTTGAATCCTTAGAGATTGAAAATACTTTTAAAATTGCATTGTATTGATTCCTTCATCTGGCAAATTGTAGGTTATACGCTAAGGACTGATAAAAAAATTGAAATTCGTAGGCCCTAAAAAGATGGGTTATAAATTTTATAATTTAATTAGGTAACATAAATATCTGTATCTAAAAAGTCCTAGTGTTTGTCCATATTAAAAGTGTATCTTACTGCATAGATGAAAGCAGTGAATAATGCAGATAATTAGGTTGCTGTTATTTCAGATATGAATGTGAAGTAATTATGTTCATGTGATCAGTGAATTCCCTACCAGCTGGCTCTGCAGAATATTGAAAAAGAGAGGCTTCATAGCACCTTCCAGTACCTAAAAGGGAGAGGAACTTTCCATAAGGGCATGTAGTGGCTTTGAACTGAAAGCTTGGACTTTTGTCAAGAAGTTCTTCACTGTGGGGGTGTTGAGGCACTGAACAGATTGCCATGAAAATTTGTGGATATCCCATCCCTGAAAGTGTTCAAGGCCAGGCTGGATGGGGCTTTGAGCAGCTGGTCTCATGGCAAGGTGATTGGACTGGATGGTCTTTAAGGTCCCTTCCAACTCAAATCATTCTATGAGTCTACCTTTACATAAATTCTTCATGTTTGATTTATTCTTTATCTTTTTCTGAATAAACTGAATATCCAAACCAGTTTTGCTGTTCCATAGGATTGTAGAATCACAGAATGATTTAGATTGGAAGGGACCTTAAAGATTATCTTGTTCCAACCCCACTGCTATGGCCAGGGACATCTTCCACTAGACCAGGTTGTTCAGAGCCCCGTTTAGTCTGGTCTTCAGGGCTGGGGAGTCCACAACTTCTATGGGCAACCCGTGACAGTTTCTCACCACCCTCACAGCTTTTTATCCATGAACACCCTCAAGTAATTCTTCCCAGGGCTGCTCTCAGTCCATTCTCTGCCCAGCCTGTATTGGGATTGCCTCGACTCAGGCATAGCACCATGCACTTGGCCTTGTTGAACTTCATTGTGTTAGGCACTCATGAGATGGAAGCCTTTTGTTTTTGAGAATGAAAGTAACTCAGTTTGGACCTTTGATTTAGGAATGTTGTAGATTCTTTTGTTGCTTTTAGTTTTTAAATCAGGATTGGATGAGTATACAAAGACATGTTATGGCTCAGATAAAAATGCAGGCTTTGTTGAGGAGGTTCTGGGGGGAAATACTGTGACGTGTTGTACAGAAAGGCAGAGCAGATAATCTGATTTTTTCCTACTGTCCTTGAAATCAGTGATTCATTATTTATTAACGACTGACTTGACATCACATTCTTGACTTCACCACATTAAAAATATGCTACAGGCTGATAATTTACTAATTAATTTATAAATATTTAATAGCAAGTAGTTATCAAAACAAACAGTTAAATACCTTTAAACTGAAAGGGCTCAAATTCTTTGTGTAGCTCCTGCTGTTTTCCTTATAAACATCCATCCAATGGTACAACTGAACAAGTTAGAAAGGAGTCAACTGGATTCCTCAGACTAAATTATAAACTTAGTCAGGATAAGGTGTCTTGTTGATGTGAGCGAGTAATTTCTGCACTTCGCATACATTATAACAATACTAACATCTGTTCATCTGCTGCTGTTGGTACCATCCCCATTCTTTTTTCCATGCAGAAAACCAAAAATCCTCCTGAAATGTTCGGGTCCAGTGTTCTTGTTCCATATCTTTCAGCTTCTGAAATCCTCCTTCTCTGACATCACTTACTGAAAAAGGGATGAGACCTCTGAATGCCAGTGTAAGAGGACCCTGAACTGTTTAAACCATTTTTCTATGTTTTCATACTTTTAGTTGGCTCTTGATTATTTCAGTCTTCAATCCTTTGTATTGGTGGACATCAGTTTGAAAAGTATTTAGTGTGCTGTGGTTACTTTTGTAACATTTTTGTTTGTTTTTCTTTAGCCCTTCAGATTCACGTCCTCCTACTCCTCAAAGTGACTCAGAATTAGTCAGTAAACCTACAGACAGAAGTGGACTGAAGGATAATCCTCACATGCACTGGGCATGGGGAGAGCTACCCCAGGCTGCAAAGGTATCCAACATAAGTTCTTTAATTCCTGCTCGCATCTATTGTGCTTTAATAGGGCCCATGTGCTTAGTCTACTGCAGACTGGTGAAGAGGAAATGGATCCTGATTTTACACAAAATTACAGTGTTTTATGTAAGAGAATTGAATCTTGCTCCGTAGGAGGTATAGGAAAGTACCTTATGGCATGGATATTCTCAACACTGATGATACACAGAAAACGGAGAAGTGCCTACTAGTCTTGTAGACTAATCTTGTAGACTGTTAGAAGCTTAAAAACCAGAAAAAAATCAAGCCCAATGTCCTTTGGTAAATCATTGAAATTCGTAAATGATCTTAAATGGAAATCAGGTGCTTTGTGTTACCAGTCTGATTCACAGAAATTAAAATGGGCTGCTTGGGTACAAGAGCATCCAGAGTCACCTGCAGTTCTGATCTCTGGATGTGCAGATGTGCTGTTCTCTTGGCTGAGAGGACTGGCTTGATGCCTGTCTCCTCCTGGAGCCATTTGTCCCAGTTAGGTGTGGGATCTGTGCAGCATTGTCTCCAGTGCTGCACAGAAACTGTTGGCAGCTGCCCACGCTGCAGGCTGGTCAGGTGCTGGCTGGCTCCTCGTGATAGCTCTGTAGAGTCACAGCATTCACACAGGAAAGAGGAGGCTTAGGGTTTACACATGCACCAGGGTATGAGAAATAGAGGTCAGGTTTCAGTGGAATACTGCAACTATGGGGGCTGGGATGGTGCAGAGTTTGGCACCTCCTGCTGAGGCTGGCTTCTCTGCAGAAAGGACTGCAGGAGAGATGGGCTCACATGCAGTATAAAGAAGAAAAAGTTCTGCTTTGCAGGCCAGGGTAGTGGGCATCTTGTTCAGAAAGACTTAAATTCTAAATCTGGGGATTAGACAATGTCCTGGAGCCTGAGAGCATCTTGACTGTGCAAGGACTCCAGTCTGCTACCTTGTATTGTTTGTCAGGTTTATCTTCTGATGGAAAGCCAGGATTTTCACAGGAAGAGAGGAAGGCAGAGCGGGAGGTGGCATGTTCAGGTGAATGAAAATGAAGACTGTAGAGCACATTGCAGAACAAATCTTTCCTGGTCCCAAGATGCAAATGAATTTTGCACAAACACACAGCAGAGATGTCTTTTCCATATTGTAGTTTCTCAGTTAGTAGTGACTTTCTGCTGTAGTTGGTCATCTTGGCAATCTGATCTCACTGGAGTAAACAGAACAGGTTAAACTGGCTGTTGGATTTTTTAAGAGCTTTTCTGTAATCTGTTTAATTTTCCTCACAGGCCAGTGTTCTGCTCAAAGCAAAGGAACCCAGCATGGCAGATGTAAATCCTGAAAGCACTCACTTTCGGGTCATCCAAAGTTCTCCTGTAGAGGAGTTTAACACAGTGTCTCCTCTGCCTGCCCTTGGACAAGCAGATGCAGCAATTGCTGATGAAAGTGAGCCCTTACCAGCTGAGACAAATAAACCAGAGACAGAGCTGCCAGGAGCAGCTGAACCCCCATTGCCTGCAAATGAAGAAATAAAACAAGCTGCAGCTTGCTCAGCCCAACCGACTGGCAAGACAGATTCCCCTACCAGAAAGAAAGGTAAAGCTCTTGATCCTGCACTCTTATATGTATGATTTTGTCTTCAGATTTCATGGTGATAAAGCATCTTATTGCTGTATAAATTAATCCGTGCCCTGAAGGTGCTTTCAGATCAGGAAAGGAATAAGCTTTGGAATGAGCCCTCAAAACCTGAGTTGTGCATCAAGCTGTTCACATGAGATATGTATTAGATAGAAGATTCTGCTTGGTTAGAAGTTTTTGGCAGTTCTGTGCATATGAGCAAGACTACAAAACTTACTCCAATCTTGTTCACATTTGACGGATTCAGGGATTTCACTTTTTTGTATAAGCAGACTGTAGGTCTGCTGGTTCACCTGAGTGATGTGTTGCTGGTAATTGTGGAAACTCTCTGCTCTAGTGCAAAATTGTAATATGTCTTTTGCACAAGGAACAGATTTGCCATAAAATAAGGTGATTTTGTTTTACATGCTTTTCAGTTCTGTGTGTACATTTTATAACAAGTGAACAAGTGTTACAGTCTTCACATGAAATTTATTTGATTACAAATGTTCTGTTTTACAGCACTGATTATTCCATAATTATGTAACTCTACATAAGCCTAGCTTGTGCAGCTGCTTTTTAATCAGTAAATATACAAGTTTCTTAGCCTCTTCCCCATGCATTCTACTGTCTTTGAAAACAAAAAATGATGTGTTTCTCTGCTTATTATTCAGTCCTTGTATAGATTTTCTGGTTGCTTTTGTGGTGCTTGGTGTTGGAAATCGGGACAGTGAGAAGCTGTGGTTTGAGAATGAATTCCAAATTAGGTTTTGGCCTTACAGTGGTTACTTGTCTAGGTGAACTGGCAACAGCAGTACAGCAGTGGCTCTATGTTGGTCCTAGTGACAGGCCTAGAAGGGGTGTGTTGTCCCCTACGGTGGTGCATCTGCACACACAGCACATCAGGTGTATGTGCTTAAAAGTGAGTTGTCTCCATAATGAGCCAGTTATAGTGTGTTAGTGACTATATTTTAGTCTGTTATTTCCCCTTTTCAAGGAGGGATGGAAGATTAGTTCTCAAAGATTAAATGCTCTGACTGCCATGCTGTGATAATAGGCCTATGCAAGTACTTAGAAGGTTTTCCCTTTGCTGTTTTCTGGTGGTAGCCACTGCCTTCTGATTCCCAGTGATTTTGTCTGGGATAGGGAGTCTTTAGCCTGTTTCAAAACTAGTCCTCTGCTGTCCCATTTTGTTAATTCATAGTTTGAACAATGTAGATATGAAACTTGTTTTGAAATTTTTGGCAGTCTCGTTTTGTACAAATACGGTTCAGAAACGGTTATAACTTGTCTGGTTTCTCAATCTTAAAATGAATAGCTAAACAGTAATAACAGGTCTGGATTAATATGAATTAATATTAATTAATTAATAATTAAATAGTATTAATTAATAGGCTTATTTTTTCTGTGCCTTACAGACAAACGGAGCCGGCATCTTGGTGCTGATGGTGTCTATTTAGATGACCTTACTGACATGGATCCAGAAGTTGCTGCACTTTATTTCCCCAAAAAGTATAAGTTCTTTTCTTATATTTTTATTTTTTAAAGAGCTCTTATCACCTTCCATATTTAGATCAAACTCTTCATTGCCAACCAGATAAGACGTCTCTTTCAGGGTTCAAGCAGAGATGAAGGCAGAAGGAAAGTAACATTCTGTAGAGAGGAATATTAGAACTTTTGGAACTGCATTTGGGCATGAGAAGAGTGCTTGCAGCTGGTTTTCTGTTTTGGTCAATTAAGCATATATATTGATTGTGAATGGTTATGTGATGTACACTGATGTTTGTGAGTGTTACTCACATGTCCTGGGGGAGCAGTTGGCCTTGGGATATATTTATCTCCATGTCCTGACTTATTACTATAAAGAACATATCTTACTGTTAACAGTATTAGCAGAAAATTATTGCTCTGCTGTTGCTTTACTGTGGTTGATCACCTATAAATATGAATATCAGAAAATAGTTTTTGGAAGATGCATGACAGAGTTATATATGAAAATACTGCACCCTGAACATACAATTTCCAACTTGTTCTGATCTTTATTAGAGTCTCTTGCAACATTTATAGTTCTCTTTCGACATATACTCTAGTCACTTGATGAAAGTCATTGAGCAACAACTAAAGCAGCTTGTGTACTTTATTTTTCTTTTTTTGCTTGCTTAAACTCAGCTGTTGTAATATTAACATTTCAATAAAACTGAGAAGAATTAGTTATATGGGGAAAATGTTGGATTGAAAATTTCTTTCTCAAATGCATTCATATAAATCCGGAGTGGAAAGCAGAGTTTGATGAGCTTACACTTTGTAATAATGATCTCATCAGATTTTAAGTGGGTATAATGATTTATTGTTTCTTAAAATTTTAAGCCTAGTAGTTTACATGGAGAGTGTTTTCTCTATATATAAATGACACATAAATACACAAACATACACATAATTTTTTTGGGTTTAGCTGTCAGTTTAGTTAATATAAATAATAAACTAATATGCTTACTCTTGTTCCTGTGTGGGAATAGTTCTACTAGTATAAACTCTGCTTACTGTACCATTATTTTGTCTACTAAGATTATACAGTTTATTGTCTTATTTTCCTCGCTCTTGTAAATAAGTGAAAATATAATTATACATGCCTATTTTAGGCAAGTAAGTAGAAGCAATCTAATATTTGAGGGCACATGAAGGCCCTATGTTACTTTGTTTTGTTTTGCTGTAAAATTGAAATTTTTTAAATTTTGTTTTTCTCTAAGCTTGTGTCAGATGTAAACAGTGCTTGTTGAAGGGAGTGAATTTGGGAATGGATATGTGAAGACTGAATTCCTGAATTTTCTTTTCCAGTGGGGATAATGCCCAAAGCAGGAACACGACTGACTTGGGGCCGCGGCCAGCCAGCCACTCCCCGCAGTCTGTCGGGAGCTCAGGTGTTGACAGTGGAGCTGAAAGCACCTCGGATGGAATTCGGGATTTGCCCTCCATTGCCATTTCTCTCTGCGGAGGCCTTACTGAGAACAAAGAGATAACCAAAGGTACAGGATGGCTCTGTGAATTGCAGACGTGTGCTGGCAGCTGGGTTTGAGCTTCCCAGCCTGAGGCTGCAGAGCCCTCCTGTGGCTGTGCTCAGCATTGTGTTGAGAAGATAAATACTGGCCATGTAATGATAAACTTCCTAGAACTTTTCATGCTTGGAATAGTAGACTCACATAGGACTTAGTATTTTTAACACATTTGAACAATCTGCTATATATGAAAAATTTTGAAAGTATTTTATTGGTACTTTTACTTCCTGATAGTGCTATGTTTTGTATCACAGTCATGTTAATGATACTTTTGCCACTTAGTACAGTAAAAAGCTAGGAAATTCACAGCTGTTGGAGTCAGGAATGAAAAAGGTGGTCCATAAACGGGGACATGAGGAGAGGGAGTTGAAAAGTTTAACCTGATTCCTGCCCTACCTCCAGTTTCTTGTGTAACTTTTAGATAAGTCACGATACTCTGTACCTTAAACTTCCAGTGGCATAATGTGAAAATAAATGTGTTAAGACTTGCATTTTCTGCAGTAATGTGGCATCGTAAAATCATATGAGCCTGATGCTACACTGACTGATGCTCAGAAGCTACTTATTAAAACATTTCATATATCCTGTGAATTATTTGGGTCATACTGTCACCTGAATCACTTCTAAATTTACATAACTTTTCTAAAAGGAGATTTCCTCCCTCACAGTTCCATCCCTGAGCTTTCACTTTAGGTTGTATTTTGAAAGGAAAGACACCCAGAAGCAAACAAAGAAACCCTCATCATCTTCTGAGATTGAGAATCTCTGAACAATTTGCTTCCATATTGCAGTTAACTCTCAGCACCCCCACAATGAAGGTGAAACAAATGTGTCCAAGAGGTGCTAAGAGGTTTAGGTCAGCCCATCCCAGGCATCCATAAATGCATGCTTTACAAGTGTAACTTTTTCCCCCCACAGAAGAATTCTTAGAACATGCAGTAACATATCAGCAGTTTGTGGACAATCCTGCAATCATTGATGACCCTAACCTTGTGGTTAAGATTGGAAATAAGTAAGTATATTTCAGAAAAAAAAAATACTGTTGCAACAGCAAGACACTTCTGTGTCACTTCCGTGCATTACATCAGTACAACTGTAGCTGAAAATCAGGTTTTGAATGTTCATAGCTTGGATTCATCCAGAAAGAGTCAACTCCCTAGTGAATTCAGGTCCTTCTAGTTACCTTTCCTCCTTTGAAGAAAGTGAAGAGCAGTTTCAGATGACCTATTACAGCTAACTGACGCAGTTTGACTTTCAAGAAACTGCTATTAAATGCTAATAGTATTCACATTCAGTTGACAGAGTAAAAATGAAATGTGATGTGAACTTGCTAAGGCTTGCCTGGAGCCAGATTGAATAATTAATATTTACAGAATGTGTCAGTCTGCTTCTAATCACTCAGTAAAAGCAGTTTTTTTGTATATACTGAATATTTTTGCTAATACACCTCTGTGGAGGCATTGATTTTCAAGACTTGTTAAACTTCACCACCGAGTATGAGGTTTCCATTTCTTCAAGGCTAAGACGTTATTTTGTATGTTTATATTGCTGGCAGCAGGGCAGTGCTGTAGGCTATGCCAGATGCAGATTTTTGGGGATTCTTTAACTTGAGAGCTCCTTGCACCTGGCAAACAGTGTTAGAGAAGAGATCATGACTTTGTGCTGTGCTTAGAGGTTTGGCTACCCTTAGTCATAGACGTGGCTCATGCAAGGCTGATGTACCAGGTGATAGTTTGTATTGTGTATGCTGCAGCCTCATACCTGACCCTCTCTGTGGTCTGAGGTGAGTCACTCACTGCTTCCCTGACACAGCTCTCTGAATCTGATGTATTTATCTGTCTACTGAATGCATTGGGAAGAGAGATCTTAGTGAGGTTCTTAATGTCATATTCTCTTAATGTTGTGTGAGCTTCAGCTTCCCTTGGCAATGGATACTGTAATTGTCCTACTGTCTGTAACAAGAGCTGAGCCATGTTCAATGCATAATAGTAGGAGCTTGACATGCTACAGACTATGGCCCCTAAGTTTTATGTAGTTCCTTGATGGAAAAACACTGAAAAAGCTTGTAAAAAATGTGGCTTGTGCTGTGATAAAGTGGAATACAATAAGGACTTTGGCTGGATGGATGCAGCCAGAGAGTTGCAGTCAACAGCTTTGTCCAGATGGAGGCTAGTGATCAGTGGTGTCCCTGAGCCCTCTGTCTTGGGACTGGTGCTCTTTAATATCTTTATCAGTGACACAGACAGTGGGACCGAGCGCACCCTCAGCACTTTTGCAGATGACACAAAGCTGAGTGGTGCAGTGGGGTCAACAGAATGAAGTGATACTATCCAGAGGGACCTGGACAAACTTGAGATTAGGGCCCACGAGAAACTCATGAAATTCAACAAATTAAAATGCAAGGTGCTGCAGCTGGTGTGGGGTAATCCCAGATATGAGTACAGGCTGGGAGATGAACTCCCTGAGAATAGCCCTGCAGAGAAGGACTTGGGGTTCTGGTGAATAAAAATCTGGACATGAGCCAAGTGTGTTTTTGCAGCCCAGAAAGCTGAACGTGTCCTGGGCTGCATCCAAAGCAGCATGGGCAGGTCGAGGAAGGTGATTCTGCCCCTCTGCTCCGCTCTGGTGAGACCCCACGTGCAGTGCTGCATCCAGCTCTGGGGTCCCCAGCACAGGGAGGACGTGGACCTGTTGGAGCAAGTCCAGAGGAGGGACATAAAGGTGACCAAAGGAATGGAGCACCTCTCCTGTGAAGACAGACTGAGGGAGTTGAGGTTCAGCCTGGAAAAGAGAAGGCTCTGGGGAGAGTTCACTGCAGCTCTTTAGTATTTAAAGGGGACTTAGAAAAAAGAGGGAGAGCAACTTCTTATATAGTAATAGTGATAGGATACAGGGGGACAGCTTTAGACTAAAAGAGGAGAGGTTTAGATTAGATGTTAGGAGAAATTCTTTATTACTGTAAGGATGGTGAGTTACTGGAACAGCTTGTCCAGAGAAGTGGTGGATGTGCCATCCCTGGAAGTACTACTTAAGGCCAGGTTGGATGGGGACCTGAGCAGCATGATCTAGTGGAAGGTGTCCCTGCCCAAGGCAGGCGAGTTGGAATTAGATGATCTTTAAGGTCCCTTCCAACCCAAACTATTCTGTGATTCTATGATGACTTGAGTAATGTGTGACAAATACTCTTTCTACTCAAAGCCGAGCTTCTCTTGCATACCCTGAAAAATACATGTGGTAAATACCTGTGAACATACTGTGGAATAAGATGGGTCTGTTATTACTTGTGCAGGCCAGAGTTTGACCTGTGCTTCGTGGCTTTAACCTGCCAGGTGGTAAATACCAGGTAGATTGTGAATTGGGACCTTGGGATTACAGAATGCAGTAATTGTTTCTCTTGCATGCCCAGGTACTACAACTGGACGACAGCTGGACCCCTTCTGCTGGCAATGCAGGCATTCCAGAAACCTTTGCCAAAGGTGAGGTTGAACATGAAGGCTGGCAAGAGGAGGAGTTTTGAAATTATGCCATTGATTAAGGGAGGCAAGTGGGTTGTTGTGCAAGAGAATCTTCACATCAGTAAAATCAACCTTCACATAAACATTTATCTCTCTTACATTATGGCCTAAACAAGGACTAAGTTTTGTCTGTGAATAGTGTTTGTTTGCTAGGCTAAAGTTATTACAACTATTTTGAAGAAGGAAAACTTCTTTTTTACTTCATTAATATAGGTTGTAAACATAAATTATATTGACCCATGTTTGTGTTTGCTGTAGCTGAATACTTGGTGTTTGCTTTCCATTTTATATGTATACAGCATACATTATTTAATAAATACAAATAACTTAAGTGAATAAGCTTTAACTACTGGATGAGGAAGGCCTGCAGCTTGCTAGCTTTTTCTTTCTTAGTTGGTTTTTCATAACCTATGTAGATAGTGCCAGATAGGTGTGACTGTGTGACAACTGTGTGTGTTGGCTTATATAAGTTTGTTGAAGAAGTTAGCTCAATTCCACATGACCTGGTGCCACGTAGATGCTCATGACAGAAATACTATAAATGTATATAAACAAGTAGTATCACCACTGACTATTTTGTGTCCTGGTTAGCCGTGGATTTAATAAATTTTGAAACCTAAACCTTCCTTCTGCCATTTTCAGCACTTCACATATCTTTGGGATTGTTCTTGTGAATTCAGATGCTATCTCTGTCGCCATCACTGTGGACTAAAAATTTCTTAAAAGCCCAGAATGCTTTCCGCCAGTATTTCTTTCTTAATGCCACATTACCTATATATCCAGTCATGTGCAGCTGCATGGTACCATCCCTGTATAAAATAAATTGAACCTAAAAATCCCAAGTATCTGGTAAACATGGCTTGAATTTAAAAGATGTCACAGAGCCAGCTGTTTTGTGCATTACTGCAAATATTCTAGTAATCATAAAAAGTGGGATTCATCCCATGGAACTCAAATGCCCACCAAAGGTACATAGTTATCCTACTCTGTATTTGTTGGGTGCTTACACAATGTGATTCAGACCTTGATAGGTGCCTATTGGGTCTTCAGTGGCAATAAAAATAATGTAACTGCATTTTAAATTAAACGCTTCAAAGCCTAAGCCCCGAATGTCTTGGGTTTTGCCTAAGATGGGTAAAAGGAATTTCTTTTCTTTCCTCATATACTTTAGATAATATAGTGAAAAGAAAACCCATTGAAAAACTGAGAAAAGGGGTCCATTGTTCCACATGTTATCTGAACACAGCCCACTCTTAATTGCTGAGAGTTGTTAGATTTTTTTTTTTAATTTTTTTAAATCACTAATCAACATCACAGCTTTCTTTTGGTGACCTTACTTGCAGTGGAAGCTATCATCTCAGAAATACAGTGGCCAAGCTGTTCCAGGGCATACCAAAACCTGTGGTTTGGCCATACCAAACCCTGTGGCTGCTTTTACCATAGTGTTTTCCAGTTTCATCTGTTGCTTCTCTCTGAGTGAAAGAATTCAGCTCCCGTTGTTACAATGCATAAGGCTCCAGTCATTATGGATATTGAAAGAAACTTTTCTACTGGTGTCTAGTATGTAGAACTAATGAAAAGTAGAAAAGGTTTATAAAAAAACCAATTCTAACGTTTTTGTCAAATTCTTAGCATGATTCATAAACTCATAATTCATAAACTCATAAAAGCTAGTAACTGCTTTGCTTTTTTCCTAAGCTGGTGATTAAATATGAACTTTGTGAATAACACTCTTGCATGTCAGTTTGTTACTGTTTTGCATGATGCCTTCTTCAGGAAATGACTTTTTTTTTTTACATATAATTTGTACTAAATAACTTAGAAACAGTAGGTTCTCCATTCTAGACATTATACTAATACCTTTTTATGCTTCTTTTCTTCTTTGATTTGATTTCTTTTTCATTTTCCTTTTAAAAATACCATAAGTATTCATGCTTAAGTTACTTCAGAGCAGCTCTGGATACCATTAGATTTTGCTTTAGTAGAATTTATGGTCCACAGACAGTATGTTTACTTTTATTCTATTTATTATCAGTTAAAATTGTGCGTTTGGCACTTTTTCATTTACATATGTCAGGTTGTCCTTTATTTTGGGCCTTTTTTATGTTACCATCCATTTATCACAGGCAACTGTGGAATCTATAATGAGGGACAAGATGCCCAAAAAAGGTGGAAGGTGGTGGTTTTCATGGCGAGGAAGGAACAGCACTATCAAAGAGGTAAGTTTAAGAAGCAAGCAGTTTCCTTCTGGTTGCAGTGGGAAGGATATCTGCATATTCATCCCTCAGACCTTTACTTCAGAGAGTAACTTGGTATTCGGTTTGGCTGAGGATATACACATTAAACACAGTCTGAAGCCTGATTTGTTTTGACTTCAGAAGGCTTTGGATCAGACCCTACCTGAAATGTTTGCCTGAAGAGTTTTGATTTTGCATTTAGTTTCATTACACAAATCTGAGGCAGTAGTATCTAATGTATTAAATCTCTGTTTGGGAACCTAGAATCAAAGAGTTGTGCCACTAATTTAGAGTTTTCACACAGATTACCTACCTTTCTGCATCTTTCTTTTGATGGTTGAAGAGCAGACTTATTTATGAGTAGTGTGAGCTGTAAAACTCAGCAAAACCTAAGATGGAAAACTGACTATATATATTGGCTTTAAAGTCTTTTTGAGTTTCTTTTCCGAGCATTAAAATTTTGTGATAACAATTTTAAAGTCACGGATGAACATTAGAAAACTGAAAAAAACAAAGCTTTACATGAAATACTGATCTCCTGTCTAGACATATTTAATCTTTAAAGTTGGCTAGTAAAACCTCTTCATATTAATTTATATTACTGTAGCATTAGTACTTGAGGGGAGAAAATTACTTCTAATACAATTTTATGGTTGTGCCTCAGTCAAGAACTTCTTTAGCCTAGCATTAAATAGCTATTATACTTATCTGTGGGTATGGGTTTCAGAGCATGAGATTTTGGTTTTATAGTTGTTTAAAGTTTTTAGAATTTTCTCTGGAAGTATTTGGTTATCTCTTGAGCTGTGGCAACTTTAAATGGAGCTATTTAAAGTAGAACTATTCACTTTTTAAAGATCTTGTGGAATGACTTCGATAGTGTTCAGCATCTACTCAAGAGCAGTTGGGAAAGTTTTGCTGGATTAAAAATTTTAATGATTCTATAAGAGGTAATTTGTGTTTTTTTTTTTTCCTCCTCCAAAGTCATATTTTGCTTTCTCAGGTGAAATCTATCTATTTGAGGTGTATGAACTGAGTAGCTATGGAGTTGATCCCAAAACTTCAACAGTATTAGATGTTAAACCTGGTATTTCTCTACTTCCTCCCTGCAAAACTAAATCTTAATTATTCTTCTGAGTTTAATAGTTGCAATTTTTAGGTCTTTGTACTGCCTTTATTCTTTAAGGGCTTTACTTTGCCTACAAGCAAAGGAAACAAACATGCTGTTGATTTTTACCAAGTCTGTACAAGGCAGAATTTGATTTTCAAATATTTTTTCTAAAATCACTTGCTTTCTGCTCAACAGGAGATGCACAGCTACTCATACTTGTATTTTTACAGGAAACAAAGCCAGAGCAAGGTATGAGTGAGAGTGGACTTACAGAAGACTCTTCACAGATGAGCAGGGCAAACAGGTACCCCCAAAATCATCTGTACCTGAAATAAACAAGAGTTACAATTTAAAAATGAAAGCAAGTTACCTTATCTATTTGAACAGAGAAATACTGTGTCAGTGAAATACTTTTAATTTGTTACTCGTTGCACCACGTAAGTGCGGATAGAAGGGCCGTACCCATGTCGGGGCTGCAGGCCTTGTGAGTGCACTCTGGCATTTCTGTGGTTTGGCTGGCAGCTCTGGGACATGCATTCCAGCCCCTTGGGAACAACTGTAATTGGAGCAGTTCTCGAAAGCTTTATGTATTTCTCTGGAGTTTTTAAGGGAACGTCATAGATGAACGCAAGGTGCTGTCAGATCCCAGTTGCTAAAATTTTTGATTTACTTAGATTTATGGCCTGACAAATTAATTATATTTTGGAAAGTTAAGGGACTTTCCAGAGTGTTGTTTACAGGCAATAGTAATGATTTTCTGTTACTTCTTTCAAGGATAGCAGAAGCCTCTTCCTTCCTGTGCTCCTAATGAATCATACTGTACAGCCAGAATCTCACCTGGGAGAGTTCCATAAGATGAGCTTTAGCTTGTTTGGAGGGATGAGTTAGCCAGGGACAGCTCTCCTACCTTACGTCTTTTCTGTGCATGCAGATCTGAATGGAAAGACATCTTGTTTGTGCTGGCTGCATTTACAGCTGAAAAAGGCCAGATTCAAATATGCTTTATGCTCATTGAGGTTTAGGGGTCACCATTCTGAAACAAAAAGCTGTCGTTCTTTCTGGTGGTTAGCAATTGCAGCCCAGGCAAATGTGCTGGAAGGAGGATTCCTCATTCAGTAGGAGATTAGTTGTTGTCTCCATTGCCTCTCTGAGATTGAGAACTACAGAGTAAATTGGAAAGGCTGATTTTCTTTTAAAGGATGACAAGTGACATGTAGGTCTGTTTCTTACACGGTTGTTTAAAGATAAGATTTAAAGTGGGATTAAGGCTTCAAGCAGACTAGATTCTGAAATAGGTGTTCTTTGTTTAAATTTTAACTGTCCTTAGAAATCTCTCATTAAAAATTTATTGTTTGCAAGTAAAATGTGACAAGTGGGATGCTGAGTAAAGCTTTTGAGATCAGATGTCACAAAGGATAAGATAGGCTTTTAAATGTTACTAGTCATGACAATGCAGTACCTTGATACTGGGTCAAGACTTCCTAACAGCAAACAACATCCAGGTGTGAGTGAAATAAAAGCCCAAATACTGATTTTTTTAAAGATGAGATTTGTAGGATCTGAAAGAGTATTTTAACTTACACCTACAGTGATAGATTTTTTTACTGTAGGAAAACTTTCTTTCTGAGGAAGAATACCCTTAATAAGTTTCTAAAAAAATGGTTGTAGCAGAACAAAAGTAATTATACCGATGTGTATTTAAACAGAATATTGTGAGGGAGCTCAGGTTTTATGACTTTTCATAATTGTATTCTGAACAGGGTAATTCTGCAAATCCTGGAAAAGAATAATCCAGTTATCTGAAGTTGCTCATTGAAAAAAAAGGAGTTATTTTGTATAATAAAATTTCTATAACCTTCATTTTTTTAAAATTAATTTTTAATTTCTGTAGTTATAGTATCTAATACTATAATGTATTAGGTTATTTTTTTTCCATATGAAATTTTTGACTTAATGTAGTACATTAATTTATATTCATTAATTTTAAGTGATGGAAAACTATTGTTATAGCCATTCACTTGCCTGTAACAATCCAAATTTGAATAATGGGGAAAATATGAATGGAAGTTTGGTACTTCATTGATATATTAAAACTCATGTTGTGAATGACCTCCTGTGAGGCCGTACTTGGTAGCAGAGAATCAATGACTTATTTGGTGACTCACTGTTAATGCATTTTTAATGGATACTGAGATGCATTTACTGATATGATAACATCATTTTCTGTGTGTGCAATGTTCCAGAATAAAAGATGAATCTTCTTCAAGCGATGAAGACCCTAGAGCTGCCAAACAAAACCTTGGGTCATTACAAACCAACTCCAGTCATCTCTCATTATTGTCTGGAATCAGTTACAAAAAATCGCTTCGGCTCACTTCTGACCAGCTTGTGAGTTAATTTTACATTCTTGTCCTGAAATGTCATGTCTCCTACAACATGAACCTTTACTGTTATTCAGGCTTCAAAGCTTAATTAGCTCTTATGTCTTGCATTTAATTCTATCTAATTATATTTTTAAAAAAAGCCTTTTCTCTTCTCCTTTCTGTATTAAGCATGAATTATGTTCCTTGCAGCAAGTGCTGGGGTTTGGAGATGGGATCTTTAGAAAAATACCAAATTAAATTCCAAATTGTGTATTTGTCACCTGAGTAAGTGTATTGGAACCACATCCTTTCTTGTAGTAAGTGAAACGTGTATATGTTAACAGGTCTCTTTTCTTTCTCCCTCGTCTCTTTTCCTTTTCTCTCATGTGTAGGCAGGTTTGTAGGCATTTTGCATAAATAAAGTTTTCTGTTAGTAACTTCTGAAAGAGCTACTTGTGAATTTACTGAGGCCAAGCTATTTATTTCTTTGGAGCTTATTAATTTCTTTGAAGCCAATTCTCTTCCTCTGTGACAAAGGTGTTTTGACTGATGACAAAACTGTTACAGTTTTGTGTTCTGTAAGTTTCAATTTGATCTGGAAAAATGGGCTACTTTAGGGAAATACTTCTTGTCATCTTAGGTACAGATAATTAATTTTCTGAAGGAAACCCAAACAAGGTGTACAGCATTTAACAGCCTATCACTCACTGCCTAGATAATTTGTAAGAAATGCTGAGTTTTTTCCAAGAGACAGATGGGATGTGTCGGTAATTTTCTATAGGAAAGAGAAAGCAGGGGTTACGCAAATAAAATGTGACTTTTCAGTCTCAGAAACCTTGCAAAAATTAGCTGAAGCTAAAACTGCTCTTAAATTGGTTTCTTAATGAAACAGTGGGTGAGACTTATCAGTTACCCATCAGTTGTTGTGTTCTCACCGCCTTTTCACTTTTTAACTAATTGAAAAGTTGCAGTGAAAGATAACAAAGAAAAAGATATACTAAGAGTGTTAAATTTGTACAGGTCTTGGGAAAGTGAACAGTTAGGTCATCAAATAGAATCAAATCAGTAGCCTCTTGTTCCACATATCACTAAGCAGCACAGGAGACAGTGGAGGGCATCAAAGTGGGAGAGTTAAGGATATTTAGTGTCGGCTGAAGGATAATGGTTCATCTGGTGTGTGGGGTTGGTTATTGTATGAAAGAGATGTAATACTGTAGATCACAAATCCCCATAGAAAAGCTCTTAATTAGAGTTTATGGAACTTCTTGTTACTCACATTTCTCTCTGCATATATATCTGTCTTTCAGAATGGGAAACCCTCATAGATGGTCTCTATTCCATCATTTGTTACTGTTTATGTGAATATTTGGGGATGGTTTTTTTTTTTAATATACCTGATAGTGAAACAGAACTTTTTTATTTATTTTGTTCTGTTCTGTAAATCAATGCCTTATATACACCACACAGGGTAAGCTGCTGCTGTTGTTGTTTATAATAGCTCTGCTGAAAGCAATAAAATTCAGTGTGACCAAATTGGGATGACTGGTTGGGTGCCACGTGCCCAACCAAGCCACTCTATCACTCCCCTTCTCAGTGCGATGCAGGAGAGAACATAAGGTGGATAAGCAAAGAGAAAAACAAGTTTATTCTCTACTTCCCACCAGTGAGGGATGTTTAGCCACTTCCCAGAAAGGAGGGCTTCAGCTCTGGAAGGCAAACATTGTAAAATAACAGTGACACCCGTTCCTCCTCCTTTCCTTAATTTTTATATCTGAGCTGATGTTGTATGGTATGGAATACCCCTCTGGTTAGTTTGGGTCATCTCTCCAGGTTATGTCCCCTCCCAGGATCCTGCCCAGTCCCAGCCCCTTGATGTGGATGGAATGTTAGAGAGACTGTGCTGATGCTGTGTTACCGACACCTTTCCAGCTGCCAGTGCAAAGCACAGCACTGTGAGGGCTGCTGTGGGGAAACGAACTCCAGCTCAGTCAGACCCAAAACAATTTCCACCCCTTATTCCATATCATTTGTATCATACTCAGTTCCCACATAACTGATGTATCTTCTAACTGTTCCATTGTATTTATTTCTCATTACTGAAATCCCTTCTTACCCACACATACAACTTAACTATGTTCTTAAACCATCTCTATACCAAACATACGTTTTCTTTAACTACTATCCCATCCTTTCACAGGTACATATTACTTTCCTGTTTCATGGGCTTCCTCCATCCCTCCAGATCCATGAGGTGGGCTCCATTCCATCAGGATGGGTGTTTAGGACAGGAAAGCAGCACACTTGATTGTTGGGCACTGACCCTGGCCCACCTTGGGTCATTGTCACATTCCCCTTGCTCCTCACCAAGTTGATTCTTCATCAGTTCATGTCATTCATGCTACTTTGCTTCCTGCAACATACAACTTATACCACAGATTATTTTTCCCCCAAGGTTAAATGTCCCTGAGGCACACACTGGGTCTCCCTATCCTTCTGCATTACCTTCCAAGGAAACCCTGGTCTTTGGGCAAAAACAGTCCCACAAATGGGTTTGCTTTTATGGGAGGGGAAATCCACACCAGCTTCCCCAGCCAAATACACCAAGGCAATGATCATGTGTGGCTTTTACACTGTGTCCATTTCACATGTTCAGTTTGTTGTTCATCTTGCTGATAATGTCTTGCAGAAAAGCTTAAAGCTCAAGAATGGCCCCAATGATGTGACCTTTAGTGTCACAACCCAGTATCAAGGCACTTGCCGCTGTGAAGGCACTATTTACCTATGGAATTGGGACGATAAAGTTGTTATTTCTGACATCGATGGAACAATCACACGGTGAGTTCATGAACAGGGAGAGACTTCATATGCAAGGACAAATTGCCTTTCAGTCTAAAGGAAAGCATAATTAACAGGGAATGGTAATCACAGAATCTTCATATTCCAGTGTTTTGGGAGGTTTTGTTTCTTGGTTTTGGTTTATTTTTTTAAAATTTGTCTTTCAAACAATATAATAATCTTTAGCTGAATTCTTAGTTTAATAGACACATGCCATATGTGCCCATTATTTGTCACCTGTTGGTGTTTCACAACAGTATTTACAGCAGTACTGGAGGACCTTCTTCAAAATCCTAACTGTTTTGTTGCATCATACTTATGAAGTATTAATTAAAAGAATTTGTTAATGAAGGAGTAATTAAAAAGAAGAAACATGTGAATTTTGTTTTAAATGGCATCCATGGGGCATTCCAGTGATAGGCGTTATTATCTAGTAGACTAGACTCCAAAATCAATGTCAGAATTAGAATCTGATGAAAAGTTTCGGATTAGTACTTTGGGTAAAACTCAAAATTTTGCAGTGACCAAAATGATTCACTGACTTGCTGGTTTCTATTTATTTAGTGTATTTAACACTGGTGAAAACAATTGTGTGTGGAACAGGGAAAGCACAAAATAAAAATACAGGCATTATCTTTTGAAGTGAGGTGTTTAGATTTGTTTTGAAATCAATTTCTTTCAAAATCAAACTTAGTTATATCTAATTAGGAGAAAGAACAAGGAAAAGTAATTTTCAAGAGCAATCTGGGAGAAATTAAAATACTTGATTTAAACTGAAATTCTCTTCTTTCTTGTGATTTACCCATTGTATGTCAAACTTCTCATTTGGTGCCAATGTAAATTAACATCTCTCCCCACTTTGTTTTCTTAAGCTTCAAGTAAATTGAGTGGAATCTGTTCTCTCTGCTATTGATTTGCCCTGAGTTCCTGAATCACTTTACCTTACAATGCCAATGCAAATCCATCCTAAGTCACTGCCCAGTATTTTTTTCTCTAAGATGGAAATTATTCAGGGTGTGGACTTCTTGCTGTGTGTCTGTACAATGCTTTGTCAAGCAAGATGCTAATTTGCACTAATTGTTACTATGGCGTAAATAAACTTCTCTCATATGAAGTGGGAAACACATTGAAGCCAGAATAAATATTTCAAAATAGTTTATACCTCACCAACTCCTGGCTTAATGTGGAGAAGTTAGTTTGAAGTAAGCTAGAATGTGATTTACCTTATAGTTTCAATTCCCCATAAATTTCCCTTATGGGTAGGTTTGGTTTATTTAGAAAACATTTACTATAATCCTCAAAAAGCTTGCTTAGCACTGGTGGCCTCCTAGAGGTCTGATTGATGGCCTATGTGCTGTAACTTCCATATTATCTTGTGGGGCACAAGCTTATCCACCTTGGGGCACAGGAGTAATTAAAACAACATGGCCAAGGATGAGCATGTCAGTCTATCACAAAAAAGAGGGGAATAAAATAATTCTCTTCTGATGACAATCCGTCCCTTACAGAAAACCTTATTTTCATTTGCAGCTAGCCAAGTAAGTTAGTGGGATTTGTATTAGACTTGACTGTTAGTATAAGTTTTGGGGTTTTTTTTTCAGTTCAGTTACACTGTTTTTTCCTTTTATCAGGTCAGATACCTTAGGTCATATTTTGCCAACTCTTGGCAAAGACTGGACACACCAAGGGATTGCGAAGTTGTACCATAAAGTGAGCCAGTGAGTATTCAGTAAATCTGTTCATGCATCTGTGGCTTGTTTGTGTTTATTCATTTGCACATAGAAATTAAAATTTCTCTAGGCTTCTCTTTATGTATATGGGTGACAATTTCATCAATATCTTGTCGCTTGAGTGATGCTGGCACAGTGTAAACATCTGCTGCATGATATCCAGAGCAAAACCTGCTTTGTGATATCAAAAGCAAAAGCTTCTTATCTGTGAGTGATGATTGCTCTTCCAGCCACCCCGAACACACACAGATGGTTAGTTCCGAAGTAGTAATTTGAATGAGTTATGTAGTTGCAGCAAGCGTAACTTTCTTGGAAACTGGGAATTGCAGCAGTATTAATCATAAGATGCTAATACACCTTCCTTTCACTCTTTGTTGAGGAGATGGTGAAATGCACAAAGACTCTGTGGCCCAGGGTGGTCACTGTAGCTGGAATTCTCCTTGCTAAATTTCACTTACCTGGAGTTGTAGCATATGGGGTGAATCTGTTTGGGGGAGTTCCCTTTCTTTCCAGTGAGTTAGAAAGCGAGTTCAGTGAAACAGCTTTGATTTGAGCTGTCTAAACATCAGGCTTCTAGTCAAGAAAGATAAATCTCATCCTTAAAGAGCAGCACAATGTCTTATCTTGACTAGAAATCTATCCATTTTGGATACTCGCTGCTAATATTTTATTTGTTGTATAAATGACGATGAGCTTCAAAGACATTGATGATGGTCTTCTGCTGATTGTGTAATTTATTTTATTTCTGTATGTAAGTGTTGCTAACCCGTTGTTAAATTGCAAGGTCAGGAAGGATCAGTCTTAAAGTAGTTTTGTGTCATTGGTTAACTTTGAGAGTAGGCAATAAATAAAAGTTGCTTAAAGTGCAATTTAAAGTTACTGAAATCAGTAAGGACCATGCTGTGAAGGGCCTAAGGAAAAGGCTTTAACCTGACAACATCAGTGCTTTAGCTGCTGTATTAGAGCCCAGTAACTCACCTGCACTGATGCCTGCTGGTCTACAGTGATAAATACCTTCCATGCCACTGGAGCAGGTAAAGGACGTGGATTCATCTTGTTTACTTGTGGCTTTTACATCCTGTGTAATCCTTGGAGAAAGATGGGCATCTTCAAAAAGTAGCTCAATGTACCTGGGATTTAACCATGTTTAGAAAAAAATATCCTTTTCCCATTAGCTCTTGAAGAAATATCAGGCAACAGTATATCAGCTCTGCTTTAGGTCAATTAATGTCATTAACATTATATCCAGGTATGACCTAGAGCAATTTATTCCAACAAAATGGGGATGTTTCTTCTGATGAATATGAACAGGAGAGAGACTGTACCAGCTCATGTGTGGTGATGTGTGGGAATGCCTCCAGGTGAGCAAGGCTTGTGCAAAAGTACAGGTGTACTGTTGGTTCCCTGGATACATTTTGCAATATGGTCAAGCCATTGTGTACACTGGAAGATCAAAGACAGAGCATGGTGATTTTTGTAATTACCCATTGAGAGAAAAAAAGGAAATGAGGAAAAATGAATTGATGTCTGAATGGGATCAGATGAAGTATCTGATTTTAATTTTTACAAGGAGGATTACTGATTGCTGTTTCCTTTTATTGCATTAATGTCAGCTTTTCTTATATATTCAGAGTACCATAAATGTTTGAAGAGCCTCTGGTACACATCACAACTCTCCTCATAGCTAATCTGATTTGTTTTGTGTACTAGGGTTATGCTAAGGTTCGTTTATTGCTTTTTGTTTTACATGGATGATGAATTATAAATTATGGATGATGGAATCTAAATTATGCCAGAGACACTTGTCTGCATGTTAGACATACGTGTTCACAGAAAAGACAGGACAGCCTGGGAATTCACATGCTGAGTTCTGTGTATAACCTCTGCATTACATTTGGTGAAAATGTTAATTAATTTTTTTAATTGCAGTTGTTATTTTTGTGCCTGCCAGCCTTATCAGTTGTTAGGGCTTTGATGATAATAAACATAGGGGGAAAAATAGATTTGAGTCATGTTGGTTTTCAAATTACTGAGTTAATTGTGTCATGGCAGATATTACAGCTGAACACCATATAAATGCTTAATAGTTAGATCTAATGACCATGCATGCACTGAATACAGTATTTCTTTATTTTATGAACAGTAATTTTTTAATAGGAATTGGAAAGTAAGCTGCTATTAAGTTGAACTAATATCATCAGATAGGATTCTGTTCTATCATGAACAGAACCAAAGGCAACCTGTGATTTATGCCAAAACTTTTATTTCAGTGTCAAGTTAAAGATTACTTTTCATGCTGTCTTTTGAAGCTCAAATTTGTTCCAGCTTGAGGAAATGTGTTACTGCTGCATGTCTTTTCTTGCAGAGGCCCGAGAGGCAGGAATGCAACACTGTTAATACAGCAAAGGCCAATATACTATTGCTTGCCAAGTGTTTTCCTCTTCACAGATATTGTTTTATTTAATTCTAAGGACAGTGGTTCCACCACACAGGGGTGGAAAGGAAACCATAACTATTCATAAGTCCTGAGAGGAGCAGAGATAAATGAGCCCTCTTTAGGTGTAATCACTAAATGCAGCAGGGCTAGATGCATTTAATTATCCAGTTTTCTGGCATAAAGGTTTTTACTCCTTTTAAATTAAGTCTAGGTTAAACATAAGTCTATTTAAGAGTCATGATTTGATTCATGTAAAGTAAACCCACAAAATTATTAATATCTAAACACCTGCTTTATTTTTACAGTAGTTTCTTCTTTTATATCTGCTCACAGAAATGGATATAAATTTTTATACTGCTCAGCACGTGCTATTGGAATGGCAGGCATGACCAGAGGATACTTGCACTGGGTCAATGAAAGAGGAACTGTGCTGCCTCAGGGGCCAGTTTTGTTGAGTCCAAGCAGCCTATTCTCAGCTCTTCACAGGTAATGCAATTTCGCTTTTACACAGAAGGAAACTCTGAGGTTGGTGGAGGCTGAATTATCAGCTTTTTCAAATGAGAGTGCTTGAAATAATTTTTTTTTTTTAACATATTGGTGCAAAATTTAATTAAGAAGAAATTTTGTTAGAGAAAAACCAAAATTCATTAGATACTCACTATCTATTTTTGCTTAGTTTATATATTAGATATATATTGAGGCACAGCTGTGTTCACTGTTTACCAATATGTACTGCTTGGTGACTTCATGTGTTTAACATACTGTGTTAATATTTAGCTATGAGAGAAATGTGGACATTTTCATAGCAATCACTCTTGTCTTCACCTGTAAGGTGTTCCAATTGGCTTAAATATATTTTTGTGGAAGGTTATTTCTTGGTGGGTTTTGAAGAAATTAATGTGAAAACGAAATTAACTTTTTATACGCCTGACTGCACTGTGGGATTCTGTGAGGACAATGTTACCTTTTCTAGGTGTTGAACTGCAGTGAGTGAATAATAATAGCACAGAATATGAATATTGTACCTTCTGCCTAATTCAGCGAAGCATGTCAAGTGATTGCTGAAAATATTTTAAGCTGTTAAAAGCTGCTGTGACAGGATATATTTCATTAGAATAGGTAGGTTGTTCAGATGCTCTCCTGATTGAGTGACATGCTACAGCTGTCTTACCAGTCATGTTCTAAAGATAAGAAACCGTGGAGGTATTACAGTGCACTTCTCAGACTGATTAAGTAATAAATGCAGTAAAAGGGTAGTTACTGTTGTCTTATGCTCCTCATAGCTAGAAATACATTTTAAATGATACTCTTTTTGGTATCTTGTTCAGACTAAGGAATGCCCATCTTTCAGTGTACACTGTTGTAACTGCTGAGGTGTGTGGGCAATAAATGACTTCATTGTTATCCATAGATTTAATCCTTGTAGTTTTGAGATCAGGTGCATATGAGACTGAGGAAAGGTGGTTTTATTCGTCTTTTGCATATTCTCAGACATTGATTTATACAGCGATCTGCTGTTCCAAAGGGCTGCTTTACTCCTATGAAGCTTCTGTACTATTCACATCTTCCTTGACATATGTGTTGGTGCTAGGATCTTGGATTCTGAGCTTCTTAAGTGCTTTTGTGTCATGCTGGCATCTTCCTATGTTATGGGAACTCCAGACTCTGCCACCTGTTCAGTCTTCTTGCCAAGAGAAGCTGTTGTGAAAGGGCTTTTGCCCAGAGATGAGAGAACTCCTCTGTTCATTAATGAATTCTGTATTCTGTGAGGAGCAGCTGAAGAGAAATAGAAGATTCCTTTATTCCTTAACTTTTGCTAATTAGCAGTGGTGGAGAACCTGATTGGAATTCTGTCTTAACAGGCTGAGGTGCTTCTAGCACATATGGTGATTGCAATCCTTTTAAAAATAAAATCTAAAAAGAAGCACCATAAACAGTGAAGGCTAATATAATCTATGAATCATTCTGCAGTTCTCAGGAGGCAGTTTACTTGATGACAGTTTATGCCTCATAAGGATTGATTTAGCAGCTACTCTCTGTAAACCACCATCCATGCTCAGTAGCCATCTTTGTAACATAGGTTTCAATAGAAGTTCCCTTGTTTCAGAGGCTTTATTTACTGTGCCCATTATGTAAGCTTGGGAATAGTGTTTTGTCTTCATGGGCACTCTGACTTCTAAAAGATTTATTGGAGAAGGGTGGATGCTATGCAGTAGTATCTAGCTAAGTAAAAACGTTGAATAAAGAAAACAAAATGGTTTGTGGTGTATTTCATGTGTACTTACTCATCTTCTCTTTTCTGTCATTTCAGGGAGGTTATAGAAAAGAAGCCAGAGAAATTTAAAGTTCAGTGTTTGACAGACATCAAAAATTTGTTTTATCCCAACACAGAACCCTTTTATGCTGCTTTTGGAAACAGACCTGCTGTAAGTAAGAGCTGAATTTATTTCTATTGCAGAGAACAGAAAGGCTGCTGTTATTTCATGGTTCTGTTATATTAGAACCTAGAAGCTTTAAATGACAATTAGGAACATTTTATTAGGCCCTGTGCAAAAGAAAATACTAAGGTTCTTCCTCAAAAATACCATGATGTAGGATTCAGAGATGAAAGAGCATCAAAGTAACTATGTTATATCTGCATAAACTAGCAGTTAAGCTTGTGTAGAAACACTGATCTTATTTTAATCCACAAAGCTACAGCGTCAGTGAGATACCTGTGGGCAGACAGAAGGTATTTCAGATTAATATTGGTGGGACTCTCAAAAGACCTTGGATGTCCTATTGGAGTCAAAAGATTCTACTTTTTATGGAAAATGATATATTTGACATGGAGAAGGGAAGACAGATCTCAGTCACCTGTTGGAAGGGTGGATATTTGGGCTATAGACAGCTCCTGCCCTGGGCCAAAGAATGCTGTTATGCATCTAGAAAAGGAAACAGTCTCACAGGCTTGGGCTGAGGTGGGGACCCTGGCATGAGATTATCCTTTCTTTAAAAGGGACTATTATGTCAGAGATGACAGGAGGTCCTCACTGTCCCATTGCTATATTGAATTGTTATATCATAGGCAGCTTAATTTCCATTATCAAGGCTCCTTTAAACATATGATTCTGAAATAACGTTTTAAAAACCTCTGTGATGTTGTATTATGGATAATAACTACCTCTAGTTCCAGTTTTTTGAACCTCAGGGAAACATGCATTAAAATAATGATTTTCTTTCAATAAAATTTCAAGTAAAACTGTAAGTTACTATTTCAAAAGTAATTACTGGTAGCTCACTCCCATGCTTGGTGCCAGAGTCCAGGCTTCAGGTGTGCTGCGATGTGCTTATGGCTTTGTGAAGCTCAGGATCACAGCTTTCTCAATTTTCTGCTCTGGATTTTCTGTTTTGGTTTGATTTTTCCAAGAGTAAACTCAGGGAAATTTCTGTACACATGGATGTTATAGGTGTAGACAGTGTGTGAACTGCCATGATGATGAATTTTTGAAGTGATGATGAATTTTTGTTCAGGTACTTAATTTTTTGGAACAGTCTTTACAATGTAGATATAAAAATAAACTTTTGTCTTCATTAACATTCCAGTTTTTCACCACCTTGGCTTTTAAAACCATGATTTATATTAGCAAAATGGAAATTGTTTTTGCTCTAATCTTCTGGGAGATATTTTCAACTTTGGTTTTGTCAGGCTTTTCTTCAGAACAGATCAAAACTTATTAATTGTTTTCCTTAACAATCTGAATTTCTTAGAAGACATTCTTAATTCTTACACCAAAATGTACTTCCCATAGTTGTATCTGCATTACCTGCTGTGGCTCTCTGATGCTGTTTTGGCATGTATTTCTTGCTTTCCCTTCTTTTCCCCTTTCTCTGACATGAAGTATGGCATATGGGTATGGCACAAATCTGAACTTGGGAGCTAAGTGATGGCTTTGTTATAGACAAATATGTTATGAATTTTATGACCTTAAAAATAATTTCTGTTTTATGTGTCAGTTACATTTTAACCTCTGTATGCTGTTGTAACATACTTGGTACAATGCACACAGGACTTCAAATATGCTCTGAAAGGAAAATGAAGGTGCTAATGCTTTTACACCAAATATCACTAGTTTTTTACTGAATGTTGTTGTTGTGTCAAGGGAAGTTACTGAAAAAATTAACATGATTTTGGTAACAATTTAAACTCAAGTGGCAAACTTCTTATCTATCAGCAAATGATCTGTTTCATGAACGTTTCATTAGATTGACCTCATTTGTAGCATAATGGAGAATTTCAGGCACACAATAACTAGGTAAATTAAGTACCAGTTCTCTGTACATATGTTCTTTTGTGTAATATATTCCAGCAAGATTACACATGATTTTGCAAAAATCATGATTTTTCTTTTATTTTCTTTTTAGGATGTTTATTCTTATAAACAAGTGGGGGTTTCTTTAAACAGGATATTTACGGTTAACCCCAAAGGAGAACTTATACAAGAACATGCAAAGACAAACATCTCATCGTAAGTAATCTCTTATCCCTAAGAGTTTATGGACTAAATTAATTTGCTGTGCTAACTTACGACTCAAGTTGCCCAAAGATCCGTTCAGCTTTAGTAATTAAAGATTCCTTAGAATACTTCAAACAAAACAAAAAAGATTGAGAATAAAATACAGACTTTCCACTTCCCTTCAGTTAAACTGACAAAACCAATTTTTTTGTGTTTAGTATAATATATTCCATCTATTTTAATCATGTAGAAGATTTAGAAGTAGATGATTTAGTCTGCATAAAAGTGAGACTCACTAGTTTACTGACTCCAGCTGCCTTTTCCTGGCCTTTTCAAAATTTCCTTTTCCTGGATCTCCTATCTAGAAGAGCCAGAAAACAAAACCTGAAGAGAGGGTCGAGTGCTTCCAGCAAGGTGCTTAGGCACTGGTAACCCCTAACACTGGAATGGCCTTTAGTAATGTTAAGTGTTAGTGTCCTTAATTGAAGGGGAGCCATATGTGTATAAAATATGAATAATCAGTTGAGCAGGGAGCTGCTTGAGCCAAGCTGGACAGAAATGGAGAAGCAGAATGTGGTGCTTGAATATTTTAGCAGATGATCTGGGTGTAAAATGGCATCTGTGTCTCACTAGGTAAGTATCACTTGTTAGAACAAATGTATTAGAATTAATTTTTTACCCGAACTGTGAATCCTTTCTGGAAGCTGGGCACCAAAATTAAATTTAGTTCAATTCCTTTGAGGAGGTTGACTTGTCCACCTTTTCTGTTTTGTAAATGTAGTCATGCCTTAGTGGTTGGGGACTTAAGAAAGTTCAAAATAAGTTGATCTGAAATGGTTCAGCATACTTTTAATTTTTTTATTTCCCAGCTATGTCAGACTCTGTGAAGTGGTAGATCACATTTTCCCTTTGCTGAAAAGAAGCCATTCTTCAGACTTCCCTTGTTCTGACACCTACAGCCAGTTCACCTACTGGAGAGAACCTCTGCCGCCATTTGAAACTCAGGATGTACATCCAGCCTCATCTTAACCCCATCTCCAAATTGTTGGTCTCACCTCAAAGAATGGGTTGGTTTGTGTTGCAAGGACACCACTTGGCTTTTGCTGTTGACAGTTCAGTTGGAATCTGTGAAGTTGTGAGCATTGTATTCTTTTGTTGTGAGCAGACTTAGGAATGCTTTTTCATACTTAGTCACGTTTCCAGACAAGAGGAGTCTTGCTAGGGATAGGAGTTGCGTTTCTAGGTCCTCAAATTCTGCTATGCACTTTCATTATATGAGGTCAATTAAAAGTGATGTTGGAGTTGCAGTTAAACATGCTGTAAGGTTGTAAAGTGGTTCCATGTCTGTTCTGCATCACTGAAGCCATCTTTCATCCTGTCAGAACCCCTTGCCAGTAAGGGAGCTAAAGGTGCTCACCATTCCTGACATGATCTGGTGACACGGACAGGGATTGTAATCCATATATCAAAATTCTTCTCTCTGAAGGAGTAAATGATTCTTTCCCTCTCCCCTTGCTTGACCAACAACTGTTTGTTTAAGAGTTGATTACTGGTCTAGATCCTCAGCAGATGTAAATCAGTGTAGCTGTCAAAACCAATTGAGCTGTGTTTGATTTATGCCAGCCTGTTTTGACATGGGACATTTCTGAGGAAATAAATTATGTGTAATCTAAATAGAAAGTAAATGAAATAGGATGGCCAGATTCTTCCAGTCTTTCTCAGTTTGAGAATCATGCTTCAAGAGTAGCTTTTTGGATCAAGGTAAATGTGCAAGTGGAAGATCCAGGCCACTTTGGATAGTGCCCACCTTACTGGAGTGGGTGATTTTCAGTAAACACATCTTTCACATGCACTGTGTGCTGAGATTGAAGATTTGTTACTGAGCCAAAAACAGTGAGGATTTTATCAAAATGGAATAGTTTTGTTTGAAATATTATTTTGATTAAAATGTGAATTTTGATGCTGGTGAACGATGCATCTCAGGTTTTTACTATATGGATTTTTTTGCTTTGTTTTGTATCATAAAGAATGGATACTTTTAGTGCAATTTACTCTCCTTTAAGGTAATGAAATCTCCTCTTTTTTTGTTTTTTTGTTTTTTTTCCTTATTTATCCAGACACAAGCTGTAGATACTGCTTTTGACAGCCTTAAGACTAAACTGTGTGCACTAAAAGCAATACTGTGGATCAGTTGATAACATTTTCTAAATGGTCTGCCTTTACACAATGTGGTACTTAAAATATGGACTCCAAGTGCCCACATGCCAAATGATTTCACATGTGTTGTAGTTAGGAAAGAAACTCTCTTTTTCCTTTTGAAATATATAGAAGAGTCTAATTGCTCTTTGAAACACCGAAGATGGCATCCTGGGATTCTATGTACGTTGTATTTCAGTATGGCTACACTGGTGGTTCACAAGCTGTGGTCTCTGCCGCCTTGTGATCTGAGGCTGTGGTACGTGTTTTGCAGCTGCTTTGTAGTGTTTTCACTTAAGAGTTTAATAACAGGAAGGCAGAGTGGTCCAGGAGAAATTTTAAGATGTGATTATGGTTGTTTAGCACCCAGAAATTTGGAAGTGGTTGCTCTGTATCACATTTGTTCTGTAACAACAAATTCTGGTTTTGCATGTCAAGAGTGATAGCAATATAGATAGGATGGTAACTCTCTGGTAGGGGTTTTCTAAGGTTTACTACAGAAGACTTTATGTGGGATGTTAGTGGGCCAGTTTATGTTTTCTCTGTGCCTTCAGCAGTAATGAAAACAAGCGCAGTTCTTTACACAGATGCAGTGAGCAGTGGAGAGCCCTCCCTAAGTCTTCCTTTCACACGAACCTTGCTGCTTCAGGCAAAATGAATGTCCACTTTGGACATACCAGGATTAGACACAAAGAGGAAGAAATGGGTGTTTGACAACCCAGACTGACTGTGTTCTCTTGAAAGTTTAAAGAAAATGCGAATATCTTTTTACTTAAAGGTGTAAGAAATATGGGTGGATTTTTTGAAAGACAATCAGTGGGGATTGCAGATTGCCAAACTGAGATGGTTGCATCTCTAAATATAGCCACACTTTCCTTTAATTATCTATTAATACTTGTCATTAATGATTGAATAAATGGATGAATGTACTAGCTAGCTGCATCCTGCTTAAATTCAGTTTTGGTAAAGGCCTATTTCAATCCATTTATTATGCAAAATAAATAAAATAAAATCAACCCTTCTCTTCAGTGAAAGGCTGTCAGTTTTGTGGTTTTTATCCTTAACTGTAGGTAAAATCTGTTTTCCCAAGATACTACACATAGCCACTCCCATCAGAAAAGATGGTCCCTGAAAGTTCTCCACAATTAAAGCCTGTGATACATTTATGTGTAACTTAATAAATAGGGTAATTTATGTGTAACTTAATAAATCCAGGGTTGTTTGTTGCCTTTAGTATTTAAAACCAAATGATAGCGTGAATGAGGAACTGTTTTAATTCTGTCATATTGTGGCCACAGTGCAGCACTGGTACAGGTAACCCTGAGGTGCTGCAGAATTTGTCCCAGAGTTTTTTAAGACTTGGTTAAACAGGGTTATGGCTGACTTGATCTCGTGTTAGTAACTATCTCCTTCAAGGCTGAAGTTGGACTGCAGGACCTCCAGGGGTCTCTTCTGACCAACATTTCTGTGATTCTGTGACGTTCAGCACTTCACTTCTGACTTGCTGTATCCCCCTTTGTATCCAAAATTGAAATATAACTGAACAGTATCAGGAATGTGTGTTTCTGTAACTTTTATCAAATTTACTAACAAAAAAGACACTTATATGAAAATCAAGAGTTTGACCTGCTAGAAACATCACCATACTTTTCCAGAAAGTGTAAGACATTTTGATGTGGTTGATGTTTAATTTTAGCATAATATTTAAACTGCTTTAATTCATGTAGAAGAAAAAGGGATGGTTTAAAAAATTGCTACTCTTTCTGTGAAAGAAAAAAATTCAACCTTGCTTGTGGTGTAATGCTGTTTTTTGTTACAGAAAGAATATGTTAATATAAGTATGCAGACACATTAAATCACAGTATATTCTATTCATGCAATACACAGAAACTAGAACATGCAGCAGTGAGGAGTGACTTATGTTTATTTTCTTGAAGCTGATGACCACACCATTCTAGCTATGTCAGGGGAGGGAAGGAATGTTGTGCTTGTGGCATTGGTTATGCTGAAGATAAATGTTACTGCTGTAATTTGGGGAAGGAGGAAAAAGAGGTATTGGGTATTTTTTATTTGTAGATACGGTTTGTTATTATTTGAAAGCCTATTTATATACAGTGTTTACTCTGTATATGTATGTGCTACTGCAGTGATGAAAATAATTTTAACACTTCATTTTGATCTGCTGAATGCAACAAGGGTAGAAATATATATTGTAATAAAGGTGAAATGAATTTTTTCCTGACTTTTCTATTTTTCTGTATTCTTTTATAATGG